>NC_087522.1:602500-902500 GCF_963921805.1 Phalacrocorax carbo
CACTAGCTTATTGGTTTTTTTGAAATATGTCTTTGTATCTGGTCTCTCCCCTGGCTGACAAGAAGCTGTTCTGCAGCTAAGTGCCTGTGGACTCTGAAACTAAAAGCTCAGCGCAAACGGGGGCTGGCTGTGCCCCTGCCCCTCGCGGCAGTGTTCTGGCTGTTCTGGCTATGCAATCAGAGTGAAGGGTGTAACTGATGGTATTTGTGCTGCTTTTGCTCCTGCTCCCCCCGACCAGCATCTCCCTGGCACTGCGAGCCGTGAGGAGCCCTGGGACATTTGGGCAGGTTCCAAGGACCCGGTGCTTGCACAAGCCTTCGTTTGCTTTGTGCTACAGATTGTGTCTGTGATTTGTAGGATTTTAGACGACGATGCTTTAAGAGATGAAAACTAGTCAGAATTCAGAGGAAGTCCTGCTGCTCTCCTTCACCCACGCTGCTGCTCCTGCCCGTCCTGCCGCTGGCAGGGCTGGGTGACAGCCAGGAGCAGGGTTCCCTCTCCTTCCAGGCACTGCCGTGCCGTGGCAATAACCCCATCATGGGTGGTTTTGTAAACAAGGATTTTGGTCCCCTCTGCTCTAGGGTCAGGGCAAAACGATTGTCTTGCCTTTAATACTATACTTACTTAGCTTTTACTTTAAATTATGGTTTCAATAAGCCGTTGTTAAAAAAAAAAAACAAAACCCAAACCTCTAAGCCTTTTCTCTGTGGTGGGGACGCTTCAGACAATACACTGGAAGCAAGTTGTAGAGGCTGATGTTCAAGTATAAAACAAACACACCAGGGGTTTATAAAAGAAGCACAAACAAACTATTAATTACAATGGCCCCTTCAGATGGTGTTATCACAGTAAACAGTAGCCATGAAATTGCAGAGCTAATAATCTGAAAGCGTTGCCACATTTAAGGACTGTGTTTAATTCCATGCACAATAAAGACAAATGGATAGATAGGTGGGCACTGAGGAGAGACAGCGGGGAAGGCGTGAGCAAGGAAAAGAGGAGGAAAAGCAGATGCAGCTTTTGCTGTACAGTTTTAAGGGTAACACTGGGAGCTGCGGCGTGTCCTCGAGACACCCCTGGCCCTGCAGAGCACCAGAGCTACTGCAGCTCTGGGCTGCACACGCAGAAATGCTTTTTCCCAAACTCTGTCTTGTTTCAGACAGACTTTCTAGGTGCTGCCTTGCCTGGGCAGGCACAGGACTGCCTTGGTGAGCTCCCACAGCGCAAAGGCAGCTGCAGGTGCTCGAGTCTGCCGGCCCCGAGAGCCAGCACACCCCCCACACATCCCGCTGCACGATGGCTGTGTCAAGTGGAGAACAGCGCACGGCACCGCCGGCTCCCGTGGCTGAACAACAAGGGTGTTAAACCTGGAGCAGCCAAGCCTCCGGCACGGCAGGGACGCTCCTCAGAGCAGTTACCCTTCAGGCAGAGCTGCTGCCACGTGCTCTGCCCTAAACGCACACATCCAACAGCGCTACCAGCTCTGCACGCGCGGGCAGGACGCGACGCTCCGCGTTGCTCTCCTCTGGTGGCTGCTGCAGAGCTCTTTGCCGTGCTGGGCTGAGGCTTTGCCCCTGGAGAGCCCTGCCTGGCCTCTCGGACGCACTTGGCTTTTCCTGCGGCGTTTGTTTGCCTTTTGATGCCAGGCTGGCTGACGCAGAGGCACTGCCGTGCCGCTGGCCACCTCTGAGAGCAGCCGAGGAGATGAAGTGCTGGAACAGGACCCATCTGCTCTTGGCTCTGCCGCTGGTCCCTGCTCACCTCCCGGCCCTCCTCTGCCTCCATCGCCACCCTCCTGAAAGAGAGGGGCAACGAGAAGCCGCTTCCCAGGGACGGAGCTGCACCGTCGCAGCGGTAACGACTCCTTCGCTCGGCCGCAGGACGGGCGGCGCTTCCTCACGCTTCTTGGTAGCCGCATTCCCGCGCTGCGCAACGTCCAGATCAAACTTCTGTTGCCATTCCCAGGCTTGGATCCAGGAATTACCTGGTCCTCACAGCAGATGATTAAACACATGATATTAGGTGCTTGCTTGGGCTTTTGATACTCCTCTCCTTTCCTACTCATTCCCCGTGGTGTGGCCCAGAGGCCGCGGAGGGCCAGGCTGCTCCCCACGCTCCCCCGGCACCCCCAGCACCCCTGCAGCTCCCCCGTCGGAGGGGGGACCCGCTGCCGTCGCGTCTTCACGTTTCGTGCTCTGTGCACAAGAACGGCCCGGCCGCCGCGCGGCGACGGGAGGACACCTGCCTCCCGGCCTCCTCCGGGCGGGGGCAAAGGCCAGCTCTAAGCGCCCATTGGGAAAATGTGCTGTAGTAATTGCTCTTAACTGCCGGCTTCAGACAAGCTCTTTATTTCCAAAGGATACATTTTATAAATTTGTGCATTTGCATGTTGCCAAAATCCCCCTGTGGTTTATTTAAATCCAGATTATCTTGTTTATTCCTTCAGTCACAGCTGTCATTTATCTCTGTGTAGGCAGCTTGCTCACGACGTTGCAGGTTTCCTGCAATCCCACTCAAAAGAAGTCTTTGTTAACTGTATTTTCACGTTCTCAACAAGAGAAAAAAGTTCACAGCAGCTCCCAGGGCTTGGAGAACCACAGATAAGGACGTGGATTTGCACAATTACTATGCGAAGAGGTGATGGCCAGGTGCTGCAACAGTGTCACCTGCCCGTGGAGCTGGTCTCGGCTGCTCCTCAGTGTGGAGCAAACATCTGCTTTTGTCTTCTGAAAAGACAAACATGAAGTCATTTTCCTTTTTATTATTAACACATTCCGATATAATTGCTTGAGCTGTCAACTGTGACCTGCCGGTAATTCAGCAGGCGTGGGACTTTCAAGGGGAAAACGGCATTGCAACTGAAGACTGCAATACGCATTAAAAGCAGAGCCTATTTGCTGTAAGCCCCCAAGTCAAATCTCTTGTTGAATTTGTTCAAACATAAATTTACAGCTGAATTTACATAGGTTTAATGTTTTATAATCTTTTTGGTCTGTGAATCTATATTCAAGACTGAGTGCATTAGCTCAGAAATATTGTGCTTAACGCTGAAAATAATTTTAATCTCTCCACAGCCCAATCCTTTGCACATCACTAAACCTCAGAATCCAATCCCTTCTAATAAGAGACACAAAACTTGCATCTGTCGCTGCCTAATAGATTCATACTGCTCTAATTCTCACGGCTTGCACATGTCTGTTAAAAAAACGTTAAACGCAAATTGTAAAGCGCTTTCAGAAACGCGGGTGCCGGTTCAGGCTGGGGCTAGAGCAAAACAAGTCTCTCCCAGGAGACTCCCTGAAACAGTTCCACAGTTTGGAAGCCGGTGTGACTCCGCTGGCTGCGGGAGAAGGGGGTGAACCATTCTCCTCTGTGACTCGAGCTCTGCTCTTGCAGGACTTAATGCCCAAAATTGAGGGCTGCCTGGGACTGTTGGTTTCCCTCTCCAAGGCGAGCGGCTTTCCTTTGTCCCAGATTTGCAAAGCCATTTGGTAGCCGTGCAGAACAGTCAGGAGGGGCAGTCTGAAATGGCAGGGACACTTCCTTGCTCCGCACCAGCCACCTTTCCTGCCACGTCCCCGCTGAGCTTCTCCTGGGCCGCGCAGGACTCGGGACGCTAGAGCCAGGGAGGGGGGCGCAAGGAGCAGTGGGGGGGCTGGGGGCCCCGCAGCAGGGTCAGCCATGCCCCCTCCCTCCGGGGCCACCTGGAGCCACCCCCCCCCGCAGCAGTGTCAGCCAGGATGGAGAATGGCCCCGTGTTACCATACCAACGCAGGTGCTAACGCGGTGTTGACTAACGGCAAGCTGATCTGATCAGAGAATGGCAGCATCGAGTTGCTACGGTAACCGAAATGCCAAATTGGAAATTGTGTTAATAGCAAAGTTATCCAAGAGGAGGCAAGCGTGCGCAGCGGGGCACCGGCCCCAAGCCTGGCCGGAGGCTGCTCGGCAGCCCCAGTGGGCAGCCGCCTGCCCAGAGTGCTGCTCGTGGGCTGATGGAACAGCTGAGGACCCGCAGAGGCTCTGCTGCATCCCAGGTGCCGGCCCCAGGGACCTCCATTCCATGGGGCACGGCTCCCCCGCTCCCTCCACTTTCTCACAGACACGGCCAGAGGGGTCTGTGCCTCTCATTGCAACAAACCCCGAAGGACAGGGCTCCCCTCGGCGACGGTGCAGGCGGCCCAGGCTCACAGGGCACCACGGCGCTGGCCAGGCACCTGCCTGGAGGAAGGATGCCACCCGCGAGCATCATTCGAGCCGCTCTCCCAGACGCTGAGGAAAATGCCTTTGGAGTACAGTCTATTTCTAATGTGATTTTTCATCATCTCGCCCAGTCTAGAGGCCAACAATCGCAATGAAAGGGATTCTGTCTCCACAAAATGCAAAATCTTTAATGGCTCATTGGCATATGCTTAAGTTGGCCTGGATAAGAAGTTACTCCTGAGAGCCCGCTATTGATTCTGTCAGGGATTCAGAGGTTTTATAGGCATCGCTCAGGATCTCTTTAGTACTTGTACCTTCTTAATGGCTCTCATGGCTGACGGAACTGCAAACGCCCCCCTGCACACTGGAAGCGGCCGAACGCGTGCCAGGAGACGGCACCACGCTGCTGCCGCGGGAGCGCGGCTGCCCTCCAGGGCCAGCCCTGGGGAAGGAGCCCTTCAGCGACTCCTCCTGCGCATTCTAGGAGGTGGGGGAGAGACCAGGGCTAGGGAAAGAGGCGGGTGGACTTCGCCCAGGAAGGCTCCTCTCCTCCTACCTCTATGCAACAAAATCAGTGGGCAGCTGGCTGAGTAGCAGGCAAAAATATAAATATGCTCTGATTTCACTGGGACCATCTGGCTCATGCATGATAGGCGGGTAAGAATGCTATAATCACAGAGCAGAGAACTAAGCTGATCCATTAAAGTCTTTTAGCAGAAGCGACTACGGAACCTGTATTAATCCAGCAATGCTTTGTGAACAGACATCACAAGGTTAGATCCATTCAGCTGCAATTAAAAATAACCCTCGCTGTTCAGGCTGGCTTGGATAGCTATTACAGCGTTGTGTTCCCCAAAGACTCTCGTGTATATAGATTGTTGATGCTCACACAATGCAATCTGAAATTATGATCTTAATGCTAAATCTTGCTTTCTTCTGTTCTTTCCTCAAGTGGATCTCCTCTGGGACACGGCTGTTGCCTTGTGCCAAAATCCCTCGCCCATCTGACTGCACGGCTCACGCACAAATCGGGCAAGTCTCGGATTAGACGGCGCTGCCACGATTTCCCTGCCTTCCTAATGGGGGGTGCCCTTAACCACCACCTCGGTCGCCAGCAGCCGCGGCAATAGGGGTGTGCTCGCCCCGGAGCTGCCTGGCCCGGCACAGCCACGCGCCCAGAAGCAGACACCTGAGCTCTGCACGCTCCTGGCTTGGCTGGCAGCGCTCGGCACCTCTGCACCAGCACGCACCACCTCGGGTGGCTGGCAAACACAGCCCTTGGCACCGCTTGGCTTCAGCTGTACAAAGCAATCTCAGACCTGCGGATGGAGATGCGTGTTTAGTGTGACATCATTTTACCAGGGACAAATCTGGCCTGATCTCTCCAATTTTAGTGTAAGATTTATTGCTGGTCAGCGCTCAGCCATGAAACAGGTTGTGAAAAAGGCTGGAAATGCGTATGTCTAACCCCACTGCAATCAAAATTGTTTTGACTGAGCCTCACTACCATTCTCTACAGAAGCACCGCGATGGTATTCGCTAGGAATATCTCAGTGTCGTCTACCAGATTTAATTGCTGTATTAATCACAGTTATAGCAAAGCAACGCTAGTCTGAGCGCCCTGCCTCTCACACACGTGCTGGAACAGGGACTTGCTGACAGAGGCGCCTGAGGATGTTCAAGTCAAGGTAGTCTGTTCCGAGTCCAGGCTTCCCTTCAATGTAGGGGTGCAAGTCCCTTGGGTGCTAGCTCGTTCATCTTCCACTGGAAGGAGGAAGGGAAAAGACCTGGATGTCCATGATTTGGTGCAAATCCTAGGGCTGGGAAAGCGAGCAGCCAACCCATGGAGCAGCACACCAACCCCGAGGGCTGGGTGTAACCCTGGGGGAGGCTTGGGCTTGCAGCATGCAGCAAGGGTTTGGGCAGTTTGGGGGCAAAGAGCAGCTATTTAATGAGCAAATAAATACAAACCAGCTATGAAAAACCTGGGGTGTCCCAATACCCATGTCTCAGTCATAGATAGCTTGCTCTGCAAAGTGTGGGTCCTCCAAAGAATCGGGGTGCTCCTCTTTCTCCTCACTCCTGTTCCCCCACCCACTACGACATGGTCAAGCCAAGGGTGTCACCTGCACATCCAGGCTCTGGGGATGCACATTCGAAGGCTCAGTACAGGGCTGGCTGCAGACAGCAGTAGAGCAGAAGGGGAGCAGGGTGGAGCGCCTTCCCTGCACTGGCTTGGAAAGTACCAATACAGCTGTAGCAGGATGAAAACCTGCCAGGGGAAAATCCCCGATTTAAGCGATCAAACCTCACTGTCGGTCTTTGAGATCAGCCAAACCTACCGTGCACTGCAGAGCTGTTGCCGCCCGGATCGGCCGGGAAAGGCGGCTGCAGCCCCTGCCCGGGCAGGAGCAGCCCCTGCCGGGGGTCAGTACGTGGGGCTGGGCAGCGGCACAGGGCTCCCTCCGCCTTCCCCTTGCACGCTGGCACCCAAGCAGCGGCAAGAGCCCGGCTAGGCTGAGGCACGCACCGGCACGCATGCACCCCCCCAACTGTCCCAGTCCGCCCATCAGCCTTGGGCAAGCCTCAGGACCACGGCCGTGCCAGCCCCCAGCACGCCTGCAGGTAAAATGGGCAGGAGCAAATAAAACGCCAATACACGTGCTGGCCTGCGCTCGCAGGGCAGAAATCCTCCCTGAAACCCTAGATCCAGCGCACCTTGCTGGCAGCTGGCCATCGCAGACCTTCCCTTCCCGCTTCTTGGGGAGGCCCGTTCCCAAGGGGGGATCTTGCCCGGGACACGCGGTGGGACGAGCCCCGGCACAGCTGGTTGCGTCCTCCTGCCCTGAGCACAGCTGGCAGGCGTCTGATGGGCACTGTGCAGGCAGATGTGTCTCCACCCAGCTTCGCTGATTGCCAAGTAGTATCTGTGGAAGCTTCAAGACTGTTAATAATACATGCTATTGATATTGCAGGCTACGGTTCCTGGAAAAGCCAGTTTGACATGGAGAAGATACAGCTGAGGAAGAGAGAGCTATACACACAGTCCAGTTCACTTTAAATAGTGACTGGACTCAACTGGGCAGTTCAAACCATTCCTGTTTCCTAAAGACAGGCCTTTCCTGTGAAGGGAGATCATGAAAATAGGATATTAAAATGTAGTAGTATGGAGCGGTACATCGTGAGGAGTCCTTTTTCATCATCTGGAAAATTTACTTCTACCATGAAAAAAAAACCACCCTGACAATAATGGCTGCCTAAGTGAAAGCACTGCTGCTGTATCATGCTAAAAGCTTTTCAGGGAAAAACAGTAAATAAATTCCTCTCTTCAGACGTATCTGGATGTTATCCTAACACAGTGCCAGAGTAATAGGTGAGCCATCAGCAGCTAAAAGGCTGGGAATTGTTACAGAGGGACAACAGAGGAGCCATGTCTGCAGAATAGGTTGAATAACGAGTAATTGTACAGATCCCACTGCTGAGCTCTTGCACCGCTGGCAGCCAGGGGAAAGGAGAACTGTCACCCCACCAGCACAGAAGGGTTTGACACAAAGCTCCCAGTAAACACTGCCATAGGAGCTCCTGGCTGGTCAGAGGCAGGCAGCCGGGAGCACAGCCCTTCTGCCTCTCCAAACCTGTGCAATTGCTTGTTTGATTTCGACGTGTAGACGAGAGAGGTCAGCGCAGGCCCCCTGGTGCTGCAGAGCGGCTGAACGCAGGGGCAGGCGAGGAGGAGGATGGGGCCGAGGAGGTCAGGATCCCGCTGGGATGCGACAGCGGATGCTGGAGGTCGCAAAGGCGGTCCTAAATCCCTCGACATAGACACTGGGTGGCCAGATCTTCCCGACTGCTTTAATGTCTCAGCTGTCCAAAACACAATATCCCACTTTTTAATCTACAGTTGGGCAGTGTTTGCATCCAGCCCCTGCAGCCCTCCCTCGCCATTACCAGGCAGCAAGGAGCACCACTGCCCCATCCCCCCGTACCGCCTCTTCCCTGAAGCTCCTGATCGTCCCCACTTAGCACCAGAGGCAAGCTGGCGGCATCAGTTCCCAAGTCCCCAGGGCACCCTCGAGGCACTGAGAGGTGACACAACACCAGCGCAGTCCCAGCATCAGACGAGCCCATGGTGGCCAAGGGACCCCGCAACGTGGTGGCCAAGGGCTGCACAGATCCCGTCCAGGAGGTGCTGCTCTGCCCCGGGTGGGAGCAATGCCAGCCAGGCTGTTGCTGAGGGCACAGCTATTTATTGCTTGCTTCTGTCGATTATTTTGGGGTTTAAGTTCATTTATTATGTATGCAAAAATGGTAACATGCTGGCATCTGAATGTCTTTTAGGCATACAATATCCTTATTATTCAAAATGTTTTTCCTCCATAATTGAATGGTTTACCTTATTATTACTTTATGTTAATGACCCAGCATTTCCATTTTTCTATAGGATGCTTAATTGTAAGCAAAGTGCAATCAGAATCAGAGATGCCATCTGTAATTGACAGCAGCATAATAACAGCCAGCCTCACAGGAACAAAGTACCAAAATACATGGCAGTGGGGAGAAAGCCGCCTCTGAAAATGCCCAGGAAGCTGCTCCGGGCTGGGGCAGAGCCCAGTCCACACAGGATCCTCTCCCCAAGCAGTGACAGTTTGGGCATTAACACAGATAGAGTGCTATTTATATCAGTTTGTACATTTAATCAGTTTTTTTGCAGTTTTCAGCGAGATGTGAACTATATCCCTGTCCAAGGCATTTGGTTCAAATCAGCTGAGACAGAGAATAATCAAGATTTATGATTCTCATTCTGACTCGGATCACACAGTCAGTGCAATCAGTACAGCAGAGCTTCCTCTCTGAGCCCAAGTGACATCCCTTCACTCTCCCTCACAGAAGTGATTTAACGTCCATCTCGGGAACTGTCAAAACGCTGCTGCAGCTCCAGATAACAGCAACTCCAGGTTCTCCCCCACCACCACCACACACAGCCACGCACGGCCCTCCCGGGCAGCAACACTGGGGGCCACCGCAACCGAGTTAGAGGGTGTTTGGCAGCAATCAATAAAATAGCACTCTGCAAAATAAAAGGGATTTCATCTTGTCCTGCCTCTCAGTACAGCTTAGAGCAGCCAGGAACAGCAGCCCGCGGCGTGCCTGACCTTCCCCGCAGACACAGCATCCTTGCTGGGGCAACATCATCGCAGGTTCTGCACGTGCCACTGGTGTCTGTAAGTCATACCTGCCCCGCTGCGAGGGGAAGGGGTGCGGGAACAGAGCGAGCACTGGGTCTGCAGCGAGGAAGGACCCTGGGAACGGCTCAGGAGGCAGCTTCCAGCAGCAGAAAGGGTTGTCAGCACTTCCAACAGACAGCTCTGTTTCCAGGGGCTCAGCACTGGTCCATGGAGCCAGAGCTGCGCTCTCCAAGATCTCAGCTGGGAAGCAAAAGTTTAGATAAAAATTAAATGACCCAAAAGCAACTCTATTAAAAAAGAGCCAGGTGATGGGAACACAGCAGTGGCAAGGCTGTTTCCCAGCCATTTTGAAGGCAGCCCTGCTGCACATGCAGGCTGGCCATGGCCTGCTGCCGCCGGTGTCGGCTCTCGGGATGCTCCAGCAGGCTCTTCCCCAGACATCTGCTGCTGTCAGCATGAGACGGACACGAGCCCAGGCCAGGCGGCTCAGCAACGACTGTGGAGGAGGTTTCTGGCACATCATCTGCTTTTGCACCTAGGAGAGACCCTGCAGGCTACATCCACGCCACCTGGCAGACCTGGGCAGGATCCCTCCTTGGGCAGCACAGCAGAGCTGTTCTCTTGCATCTCAGATGATAAACACCATCTCCTGCATCTGGTTCATGAAAACAGAGTGCTGCGACCCTGGCAATGAGGGCTCAGCCGGGTCGGTGGATTCATCCAATAAACAGGGTGACGGGAGCTCTGTCTTGATTGCAGCAGGCGGCGAGCGAGGAAGGGGAACATGGGCTCATCGTCCCTTACGCACACCCTCAGAATGAAGGCAGAGAAATATGCTGGCCATGAAGGGGAAATAAATGCTGTTTACTTGCAATGCTGAAGTCTCCATGTAGTGACTTTGTCAGTAGAGGTACCTGCTAAGGTTTTGCTTTCTTCAGGGTTTATTTAGCCATCTTTTCCACATACACACTATGTGCAGCACAGCTTAGATTTAGCCAGGACTCTGTTAAATTCACATATGCGGTATAACATTCAAGTAAGTGAAAAAACAGACTGATTCCACTCCAGTCAATAGAGTAAACAATTCCTGGTTTGGATAAACAGAATTACTAGTGCTGAAGAGCCCTGGGCAGCACTGCACACTGATTAGTGTAAATGCTAAACACAAACCAATTAACACTCTCTAAGTCTGCTTATCTCATGTCACTTAGCAGTAAAATAAAGCCTAACACTAAATACACATATTGATTTAGCCATTAAATCTAGCATCACTCAAAATAGCTCATTATATTACTAAGAAACAAATAAAGTCACCTTAATTTTTAGAACCTACTGTATCATGAACAATGACTTAATTGCTCCATCCAGCACCAGGGAGTTACCACTGACAGTGAGAACAGAGTGGTACTACTTAGCCTAAAAATTAAACCTAGCAGGACCACGGGCAGAGGTGGCTCGAGGGCACCTCCACGCCACCTCGGGTAGCTTCACTGTGGAAGCACTCAGCACCCCGGCCTGGTGCTGTGCCGCCAGCTTACAGAGCCAGGGCATAAACTTGGCCGTTGTTAGGAATGCTATTGCTCTGCTGGTCCCAGACACAGGCATCGCCGCCTCTAAGGAAGGGAACAAGACTTTACCCACAGTCCCAGCAAACACCACCGACTGCTGGTGCCCCTCTCGGGAGCACAGCTAGGTGGAACCTGTCCAGGACACCAGTCCTGGTCCTTAAAGAGCCAAAGCTACTCAAGATTTGATTTGATTTTTATAGGGCTGTTAATTTAGAAGCTATTGGAAGCTGGTGTGTGGGAAGCTGATGATGGGAAGGGCCTGGCTAGAGGTATCCTGCCCTAACGAGCACCGGGAGAAGGCAGGGGTGGGACACGTGGATGTTAGCAGGCAGTGTGTGATGTTTACATTCCTAATTACAAGAGCTAATTCTTCAGTTTGGCCAGGTGTCCCTTCTGCAGACAAGGTTAATGGGATGTGAGAGGCCGCAGCTGCCACAGCACCAAGAGAGGACGACAGGCAAGGGACAGCAGTATTAATCAGCCAGGAGCAATGCAAAAATGGTTATCTCAAGCTGTTTGGAGGCACGGATTAAAAATAAGTCTCCCTGAGTTTAATATTCTGCCAGTCAGCTCCTTTTTGTAGGTGGAATCTATTAAAAAATTATCTTTCTGCTAAAATGCTAAAGTATTTTTGACATTTAACAGCTTGCTTCAAGCAAAAAAGTGCAATAAATACATGGGAGAGCTAATTGGCTCCAGTACACCCAACATCCAGTCCGTCATGAATAAGCAATGCAGTGCCAGCTTACTGATGGCTCCAGCAGACCCTGAACGCCTCCTCCTGAGCAATGGTGCACCTGCTCCAGCCTCCCCTGTTCACCCAGGGTAACTGGGAACTTCCCACCATGATCCAGCAGCAGAACAAAAACAGCCATGAACTGAGCGTTTAGACCCGAGGGTACCGGGGCTGGGGGAGGGGTGGGATGGGGGGGAACGTGCTGTAATTCGGTCTCACCAAAGCCTAGACTTTGAGGTACTCAGTTTGCTGCAAGATGCAGAAGGAGCTGCTTGGCAATGTAGTCTTCTCAATAAAAATTAATGCTTTAACAAGAAGCCAAATAGCTACAGCTAATGTACTTCTGAATGAGATCTAAATTTTATTCATAAGCATCAGTGTCAGGACTAAAATAACAGTTTTATGGACACTATGAGCATAAACAGCTCCGCTGATTCAAAAACAGAAACTGCACTTCTGAATGAATCAACTCATTCATTTGGAACAAAAGCATCATTTTAAATACATGCCTCAAATAAAAGAGAAAGCCAGAGACAATATTCTTCTTGCGAGCCTGCTTCCAAGAACTGCACTGCAGAGGAGAAGGGAGACCAGCTCCTGGCGAGGGGATGGTGATTGGGAACGTGCTGGGGAAAAGGAGCAGCGACCACCCAGAAGCTGCCCGGGACGTGGCTGGAGGTGGGGTGGGATGGGGCTCCCACCTCCTCAGTCACCTACGTGCGGAAAAGAATCCCAGATGGGAAAGAAGAGTGCTGCGGTGCTGCAGAAACCCCACTGAGCTCCAGCATTCAGGACTTGCTGGCTCTGGTGCCTGTTGAAATGGCCTTCTTTTGTTTGGGACGGATCGAACCACGTTTAGATATTTTTCTAGACTCCTGAGTACAGGCATTGGGAAATTAAAAGGAAAAAAATCCCAGGGCTGTGGATATCTCTAACCGATGCGTGGGAGGATGCACAAAGCCTCTGAATGTCCTTCCACGTGGATTTGCATGGATGCAAAAGCATCTGCATGGGCGGCTGTATCCATGCAGCCGTCGTATGGGGTGCAGCAATGTATGATATGGCAGCAACCACACTAAACTTGTGTTTCTGGAGAAAAGTAATACAAAGGAGACGACTCTGTTTCTTGCAGATGTTTCCAACCGTTGCCGGTCCCTGGTCTGTATGCTCTACCTCTGCCCGTGCTGTTTTCCTTGCCCTCTCCCAGCGCAACACGCTGTGGCGGTGCCCAGGAGCTGCCAGCTGCGGTGTGCGCTGGAGGCAGGGCAGCCTGAGCACGTCCCCCAGCCTGGGACCCTCGATGCCGCCTTTCCTGTCACCCCCAGACATGCTTTGAGTGGCGGTGGCCTGGGAAGGGCCCCGTGGCACGTTGCGCAGGTACATGGTGCGTACGCTCCAGAGGCTTATCCGGATCTTGGTGTGAATACTGGTAACACACAGATCTCCACTGCCAGCCCAATAAAGCATTTACAAATGCAAGTTATAAACAGCGATAAAATTGGAAAACGTGGAGAGCTGTGTAGCTAGCAACTAAATGGTAAAAGATTTTTAGAAAAATACATCTTGGATGCTCATTACAGAGAAAAGTCAGATAGATGTCAGGAAACACTGTGACATAAAGAAACCCTTATAGACATCCATGACAGGACGAGAAAATGACAGTCATCTAGACCGGTGGCAATTCTTGTGCCTCAAGGCCTGAAACAAGGAGCTGCACAAGAGCTGAGTGAGGGCGAGAGCTCCCACAGGGCACGGCCCGCGTCCGGGGCAGCCGAGGAGCCGCGGCTTGCGGACGGTCACCAGGGCAGTTTGGGAGGCCGAGGAGGGACACTGGCACAGGGGATGGGGCTCACCGGGAGGCCGAAGCCCCGAGTCCGCACTGCTCGTCCCCTCGCGGTGCCGCTAGTAAGCGTCTTTGCGGAGACAGGGCTCCGCCCGGCCACCGCTGCCAAAGCCCACCAGAGACCCCCACCGGTCACGTCTCCTGACAGCGCCTTTGTGGGCGATGCTGAGGGCACCGGCCCCCGCCCGGCACGCAGCGTGGCATGTGTGCGTGGGCCATGGCGTGCCCATGCCAGCCAGAAACACTCCAGAGCACGGCTGAAACCGGGTGGAAAACACATTGTGCATTCAGTGAGGAGTTTGTTTAGCTGTCCGGCTGCTAACCGTAACGGGCTCTGGGCAGTTTGTTTATTTTACAAGGCCAATTAGGGGCCGTGCAAGAGGAAAACCACCAGCTCCCAGCATCTCTACGCTCTCGCACGCCTTCTGCAAGCGGAAACAGGACTGAGCAACTGCAGTCGATACTGAAACACCCCAGGCGAAGTGATCCTCATCCAGCCCTGAGCAGCCGGAGCTCCAGGCTGGGATGAGGCTGAGCTGAACCCTCCTGCATGGGCAGCCCCTGCTTTCCTGACAGAGCCCGTCAGGTCGAGGTGCCGCGGGCAGCTCCCCCTGCGCCGGGGCTGGGAACGCACGCAGCCCAGCGCTCGCCACTGCCGCGTTTCCCGTAACTGGGGTAATATATCTGTGGCCGCAAATGAAAGATCAATATTTATTTAACACACACACTACCCTTTAGAGGCCCTTAATTGTAAATTAATCATCATTAACTGACAGTAATTGAACATGCTGAAAGCTACGATCGCAGCTTTGCCCCGCAGCGGGAGGCCCTGGCGCAGCCGCCGCGGCGGAGGGGAGCGGGATGGAGGTGGGAGGCGGGAGAGGGTCCCGGCGGGAGGCACCGCCGGCCCCGCGCCCGCCCTGCCTGGGCAGCAGGGATGCTCGGGGGACCGCTGCCACCAGGCTTTGCTCGGCTCGTAGCAGTCCTGTGCCGGAGGGACAGAGCTCTACAGGCTTGGGGACCCTCAGCGGACCATGACAATCTAGGGGGTGACCCCAGGAGCACCAGGTGCCTCTCGCCCTGCTGCAGCCCCAGAGCCCTTGGCAGGACACGCTCGTGCTTTAGCCCCAGTCCCACCTCCCACGGGGGAAGGCTGTTGCCTCCAGACTGGACATCCCCGCACGGCCTGTGTGTCCAGCACGGGGGTCTGGGAAGAGAAACGTGAGGGGCGAAGGGACTGTCACAGGAGAGCGAGCGCATCGGCTGTTCCCTGCCCGCCTTGGGGCTGCAGAGGGTCCCAGGCGGGGGAAGCACCGTGGTGTAGCTCACCACCTCACCACGTGCTGCCTGCCGGGGGCACAGCTAGTGAGCTCCAAGCCCAGGGGGATGCCTTTCCCTTGGGAGGGAGAAGCTGCAGTTTGCCTCTTTCCAGAGGCTCCCGGGTAAATCAGGTGTGAGCCTGCCTGCAGGGCTGTGCGGGGCGCCGCTGCGGGCTGGGGGAGATGCACGGTCACCAGCAGAAGCGTTTTGGAGAGTGCTGCTTTTTAGACAAACTTGCACATTGGAGGGCTTCTGAGATATTGGTGTGCCCTCTGTTCTGGGGGGTTACAGCAGCTCTACCCTGCATTTATGGTGTTACAGTGATTAAGCAACAAAATGTAGCTTAGTCCTTGGTGGGGAGTGCAGGAGAGCAGCTGATCTCCAGTGCCAGCAGGCTGTGCAGAGTGAGCTGGCAGAAAGAAATGCAAATTCCCTTTCTGTAAGGACGACAGTGGCATGAACGCTGACTTTATTAAAATGCAGAATTATTTCAGGGCCCTTTGTTTAGCTCAGAGCCTGGAGGTAATTTATGTGCAGGGATGGAGCAATGAGGGCTGTGCTCAGCTGCCTGGCGCTGCCAGCATTTCTTGGCTCGTGCTCCTGGTGTGAAGGCTTTCCAGCTCTGGAAGGAGGGTCTGAGAAGCCCACATTCTCCCTGCTTGCTCTTGCTGAAGTTTTCCTGTCCCCACAGCTCCTACATACAGGTCCTGGGGACTGGGCTTTTAACGTAGAGGCAAATTAAGTGCTCACTTATCAAGTAGGCTGGTCTACTGCTCCTCCACGCCTGAGCCTTTCCCTCTCAGCCTGCCCTTCTCCTGCTGCCCGGAGAACAGCAGCCTGATTGCACCCAGGGCCTGGAAGCTCCTGCACGGGAGATGCCTGGTGCCCTGAATGCCGGTGTGTGGCACCCCGATGTGCCTTCCCTACAGTTCCCCTGGGACGGAGGCAGGAGCATCACCCCCACTCCCGCCTGGCACAGGAGATGTTTGAGCCTCGGGCAGAGAGGAGGAGACCGGCTCCCCGCGCCGCTGCTGGCTGCAGCTCTGCCACGCCGCGGGGTGCGAGCTGCACCTCCCACACGGGACACGCAAAAGCGTTGAGCCCTGCAGCCACCGGCCTCGGCATCACCGCTGGGTCTGCCCCAAGTGCCCTCAGGCTTGGCAGGTCATGGACTTTGCAGCCCATGAATCCTGCTTGGATTTGGAGACTTGCAGCTGGCAATGAGCCACCGCAAGCTCTGATCAGAATCTGGGGCTTGGTTGGCTCCTCTGCAGCTTTGGCCTCTATAATGAAGGGAAGCGGGCAGGATCTGGCAGAAGAAATCCCAGACAACAATTAGTTCCTTATGATGAAATACGACAACGCAGAGGGATGTGGTTCCTTTGCCCAGGTCAGGACTCCAGCATGGCTCAGAGTAAAGGTCCTGGTCTGCAGCAGACAGCTGGGCGGGATTCTGGAAAGGGACCTGGGCAGCATGAAATGGGGGCTTCCCACGAGCCATGTGAGGTGGACAGGAGAGAGAGGAAGATGCTGCCTAAGGTCTCTGAAGGGCAGCAGGAGGCACGCTTGCTCGTGACCACAGTCCTGGGAGAGGGGCCAGCCCCGTCACCGGTGGCCTGGGGGAGCTGGCACAGGGCTCAGGCCGGTGCGTTTTGGAGGAGCAGGTTTGGCTGGGGGTGCTGGGGGCGAAGCGGCACAGCCCGGCAGCGCGGGGGGGTCTCAGGGCACAGGCAGGGCTGGGTGCTGCGGCGGCAGCGCAGCAGAGATGCTCGTGGGCACAGGGACCGATGCCAAGCACTTCACCTCTGCCTGCACATCATTGCTAAGGCAAACAAAAGCTCCTGGAGCTTGTTGACAGCAAGGTTTATTGAGATGAAATCTTTGCATCAGGTTATGTGTTCTTGTTTTGAGGAGCTTAAACTATGTCCAAGATCAAGCTAGATTAAATGCTTGACTTCCACTGCCGTCCAGGAAGCCTCATCTAGGCCGATTTGCATTTTCATCTGCATACTAATGCTGGGCTTATAATCAGCAAGAAAACCTTCCCAGCTCATTGGTCCAAAGGTAAATGTCTGCAATGGAAAGTAAACAGGGAGGAAGGCTCCTGCCGCTGCGCTGCTCGAACAGGAGCTCCCCCCGTGCTGCATGTACAGGATTTGCCATACCCTGAGCGTCAGGACACTGGGGGCTCCGCCGCCTAATCTCGAGAGCTGCACGTCTGGCGCCGGGATGCACACTGCTGGGGCTGTATTTCCAGAATATTACAGCGTGTTTGACACAAAGTCTGGCTTCACTGAGCCAGCTTTATCACCTGACAAAAGCTGCTATACCCAGACATTACAGGCAGAGCAGAGGGCCTGCTATTAACAGCAGAAGGGGCTGGGGAGTAAATCCAGGACTTCTGCTTTTGTGCAGGTGGGGTGCAGCTTCAGGGTGAAGGAGAAGAGCCATGCTCTCTGTGCGACTCCTAAATTACGCCCAGGCCCTGCATACGCCCATCACCAGCAGCTGGTACCCAGCCACAGGTTTGCAGGAGTCGGGATGGGGGTGCTGTGAGCATGTGGAGCTGGGAGGCTGGAACCAGCCACCCTTCTGGAGGGAGAGACTATTCTTAGGTGAGTATTTGGACGCAGTTCAGAGGAACCTGCCTTGTCACATTTAAATTCCTCTCCCTGTGGTGGCACGGTGACAGAAGCCTCCCCGTACGGCACTGTGGGAGGGAAAGCTTCCGCCTGCCATTGTCTGCGGCAGATGCCAAGCGGCACGCTGGATGCCTGCCATCGCAGCGGGCTGGTGGGCCGGCACCCCCGAACAGCGCTGCCTGCCCGGCACCCAACGAGATGCCCCGTCCCTGCCTCCCCCCAGCCGGGAGAGCACCGGCAGCAAGTGTCACACGCACCGTGGGGACCCCGGCCACAGACCATCCTTTCAAGGCATTTAAACACACCATTTCACTTCCCCGAACGCTCTGCTTCGCTAAACCTCTTCAATTCTAGTTTCTCTGCATTCTGATCTCCTCACCACACATGCTGCCAATTACTATGCAAAATAATCATGCTAATTTCCAACTCCGTTAGCAAACAGCCAATAAAATCTCCGGCGCTTGCCAGGAACGGGGGCCCCGGTGCTGGGAGCGCGAGCACGGTGCTGCCTGCCGAGGGGCTGGGCTGGCAACGCCGGGGAGCACGACCAGAAGGAGCAGGAGAAGCCCCAAGTTGCACAGAAGGAAAACGGCCACGGCCTCACCATCAGATGGGTCCTGTACTGTCAGCAGCCTCGTTCCAACTAGCCGTGCCCCGATGTGCCGCGGGGGTGCCTACCCGTGCCCTGTCGTGCCTGAGGCAGCCACCCTGGCGCACCATGTCCCACCGTCGCTGCCATCACAGGGCCAGCCTGAGTTTGTGCCTGCCCTGGTTCCCCACTGCCAGGGACGAGGTCCATCGGTCCGGTCCCAAAAGTGGGAACTGCATTCCCACAAACTTTCCAAGAGGAAACATTTGTCCTTCCGTACTTGAAAGTTTCCAGCAAACTGGGGTTACAGTAACATGGAGTCGGGGCCAACCCGTCCTGCACCAGAGGCAGATGTGCAGCCGCGCTGCAGCACACAGCGATGCAAGGGAATTAATCACCATGGCTAAGCACCTTTGCCACTGTGTCACAGCTGCGCTGCCCTAATTGTGCTTGTTAAGCGGAGTGCCTTCCTTGCGCTTGGCAGGGGCCATGGCTGTTTCAGATAAGAGAGCCTGGATCAATGCTGTCTGACAGGTGATGCACTCCCAAACAGCCTGTTCACGGGGCCTCGGGGCTCTGCCGGGCGCTTGCAGTGCCCCAACCCCTGAGCAGGGAACACGGCACGGCGTGTGCCACGTCAGCCAGCCCTGCCAGACCCTGGCTCTGCCGCCTGCCCTGTGCATGCCCTGCGCCCCTCGGGGACGGCGGCCTGCGGGGCCAGGGCTGAGCGGCTCTGCCCGCTGTCACCTGGGGCTTTTCCAGACCCCAAGTACTTGCTGGGGATGCTCAGCAGCCTCGTCCTGTGTGGACACGTTTCAGACCAAACGCATCTCCAGTTTGGGAGTGCTTGGGGACCAGTGGTGATGGATGGTGGTGGTGGCTGCTCTGGGCAACCTCAGGCTCGTATGGAGAGACGTCTCCTTCCTATTGGAGAAGAAAAAAGCCATAATCCCCCCTAAAACTGCTGCTGTGGTTTTCTTAGCTGTCACACTGTCAGCTTATTTCTACCTGCCTGGGACCTGTTACTGCTCCGGCAGCGGAGGAGGAGTGGGGCAGCTGGTAGGAAGGCAGTGGGAGCACCTGACGGGCGTCCCCGGCTGCCTGTCGCTGCAGCCGGATCACCAGGACCAGCAGGATGAGTCCTGCTGATCAACGCCAGACGCAGGCACCCACGGGCGAGGCCCCAGCCGCCCCGAGGAGGGGGTGCAACGCCAGCCCCCTGCACCCCCGGGGCAGCAGGAGGCCCGGGTGGTCTCCGAGAGTGGGACAGCAGATCTGGGGGGCCGTCACGGCCACAGCATCGCTGACTGTCCTGCTGGGGACAAGCCTGGATGGGTATGCCAGGGCAGAGTGGGGGCTGCCTGCTCTCCCTGTTTGCCAGGAGCAGTGCAGGAGGCGGGCAGGTATCAGCACAGGGGTCAGGTGAGGGCAAGGGGGGTCTGCGCCACGACGCGGCCCCACTGCACCCCAGGGCACCTGAACAAAACTCCACTGTGATTTTTCCCTTCTTTGGTAATCAAACATGGGGACAGCACGTCTCTGAATTCAGTGCCTTCCTCCAGAGCGTACTGTACCGCCTTTGGGAACATGCAGTGTTTTCCTGTAAATCTACAAATTCCTGTTTCTTAGCTAGCGGTGTGAGCAGAAATGCCGTGCTCAGTGCGCTCGTCTGCTTGCTATCTCCATCTCATTTCCTGAGGGGTTAAACTGTAATCTTGAGGCTGGGAAATGGTGCATGTTAGGCAAGGTCTGAGGAGCTGAGCCTGGATCCTGGGATGGCTGTGGGGGCTGGGGATGCCAAACAGGCTGCCAGGCTCCAGGAGACACGCATGGGGTGACATGTCACCAGGAAGGCGCAGTAAACAGTTTCGATATTGGGCTGAAGGTTTAGAATCCTCATTTTAAAGTAGGGGAAAGCGTTCTTGTGTGTGTTTGGATATGTCTGTAGGTCTCTGTGTCTGGCGAGAGAGCAAACAGCCCGCCAGCGGCAGTTGCTAGAAGATGCACATAGTGACAGTGTCCCCAAAGGAGCCTCTCCCCGCACCCCTTCTCCTTCCCTCGCCACCGGCCCGGCGGGTGCAGAGCCGCAGCCTCCCTCTGCTTTCGCTGCTGGCACCGCGGGGGCTGGCCCTGCAGACCCCAGGCAGCAGGGCCTTTTGTGCACCTGTTTTTTTTTGTGCACGTTGCTTTTGAGCAGCTGATTAATCCAGCCGGCTCCAATGGTCTTCTGGAGAGCATCTGACCTGCTGGCCTGGGTACGTGCTGGAGCTGGGGTCTGTGCTGGGGCGGGGGGTCCTGGGCTCTGCTGCTCCCAGCCCTAGAGGGGCTGAGGGGCGACTGGTAGCCAGTGGCTCTTTCCTGCCTCAATGCCGTCCTTCCGTGCAGCCCCCTGGGAAGCTCTGAAGCCACAGCTCCGCACAGCGATCCGCAGCTGGGCAGCAACGACCTGTGGCGGATGCACAGCGCTGCGAGGAGCCAACCTGCAGCCTGCGAAGGATCCACCCTTCGCAGCCCAGCTACCAGTTACGCCTCCTACACATCTCCTCTCTATTTACAGACATAAATCCTCGGCATATCACAACGGAAGGTTCAGCTTTGCCAGCCAGACTTCGAAACCACTTTACAGTAGCCCATGACTCTGACGTAGACGTTTTAACGTGGCACCGTTTGTGCGCTGAAGCTACGCCTGAGTCAGCAATTGCCACGTGAAACCCCTGTTCAGTGCAGGTGTAGCTCCCAGGCTCATCGCCCCCCCCGCTGAACCTCGCGATGCAGCTGGGGGCTTGCGGCCACCCTGGCTGAGGACCCCCACCCAATCGTCAGATGCTCTGGGGGGAGCTCGGGCCACATCAGCCAGAGCAGCAGAGAGAAACTCAAGGGGCTTTCGCCCTGCCGAGGGAAGGGAAACAGCAACTTTTAAAAAGTCAATTAGCACTCTGTCAATTAGCTTACATTGAAGAAGGTAATTATATTATCACTTACAGCATTCCCGCACTCCTGGGGAAGGCAAACATTCCTCCTCCCTGCCTGGTACACATGGTCCCCACGCTCACCCGCCAGCCTCATGCCCCCTCCCCGCGGGGGCGACGGCCAGCATGGCGGATTTCGGAGCCCCCGGCCACGGGCTGCCCCGGGCGCAGCACCCGCGCTGCTCCCCCACAGACCAGGCTGTCAGCACTTGCAGCCGTCGGGAAAAGAGTGAAAACCAGAACCGCGGCGTGACTCCGCGCTCTGCTCCGCGGCAGCAGCACGGACCCCGCCGGCTGCTGGCGAGGGGGGCTCGTGCAGGTCTGGATCAGGCCTGGACGCACGTTGTGCTGAGCCTCTTGCTCCTGCGCCTGGTTCTGCTCTGTGCGCACGTTCGCTTCGCTCCTGCGTTTCTCCAGGCGTTTCTCCGTGCCCTCCCCGAGGGCCGCTGCCCTGCAGCCTGCGGCTCGGGGGAGGAGAGGGGGGGATGCGCTGGGAGCTCCCGGGTCCCAGCGAGGTGGCACCTTATCCTGGTCGGCAGCGCCCGGGGAGCTCTTCTTCAGTGCTTGGCAAACAGCGCTGCTCCCCAGGCTGTCCCCTGCAGCGAGGGCTGGGCAGATGCACCACGGTCCCAAGTTCATGAGCTGCGTCTCCAGACGAAGGCGTTCTCCTCGTGGCGGCTTGCCTTGCAACACGTGTGGCCAGGCAGCGTATCGCAGGCGTGTCAAATAGGAAATCTCCATTTAAAAAAATCTCCATAAAAAATAAAGCAAAATAAAAAGGCTCCACTGTAATCCTATTAATGCACCTCCACACAGGTTAGTATCTCCTGAAGAACACTTCCCATTAAAGAAATCAATTTAGTATTTGGCTTTCTTCCTGTGGTGCATATTGAAGTGGGATTTGACAATGATGGAAAACAGATTTGTGTTAAATACTGCCAATAATGTCTCATAGCTCAAGGTTACAGCTTCTTGTGAGCGACAGACGCTCGTAATCCAACGCGTTGAAAATACTGCACTCCACTATCAATTATCTGGAGTTATTAGGTTTTAAAATAAACTGCACATCCGGACTTCAGGCCACACATTTATTTTACATTTTCCTTGGAGTTTCTTCACCTTATTCTGGGTTCTCTGAGGCTTTCGGAGGCCGTCTGCCGCCAGCCCTCGCGAGGCGCAGGGCTGCTCTGCAGGGCTGGGTCCGGCTCCAGCTGCAGACCCACCCCAGCCCACGGCCCGAAAAACCCGCTCGGTGCAGCGTGTGCATCCTTGGTGCCCCTGGATTTCAGACCTGGATGGAGCTCCAGACTTCAGAGAGGCTTACAGCGGACAGGTAATTTCTTGAGCCTCTTCTGTTTGGCTAAACACAAACCGCAGGTTTCAGATTCACCAGTTTAGTTGGGAATTTCAAACAAATGTTTTTCTTCCTCTGGTTTCTCAGAAGCCTGCAGCAAAGCAGTTTGCTTTGTGTCCTAAATCCTGGCTTTGATGCTTGACAAAAGCTTTCTTTTCTTTGATAAACAGAAATGAAGCTAAACATTAATGGATCCTTTTCTTCTCACTTGAGAAGGCACGGGAGCCTTGCAGGGGAGTCAGAAGACCTTTTGGAGCATCTTTTTATTTTGAGGCTGCAGAAGTATCAGCTGAGCCAGCATCTGCCCCTGCGAGCTCCCTCTGCTAAGGAGATGCCCAGGCAGAAGCACGAAGCAACATCGGTCTCAGGGCGGCCAGGAGCCAGCACCGCACACCTGCTGCCCAGGGGTGTGCGGGGAGCTTGGTTTCAGCAATGCCACGAGGAAAAATGGGACAACCTTGGAAACGCACAGCGGGCTGGATTTCAGCCCCTGCTTGGGAATGCACACTGTTACGTGTCTGTGGAGGAGGTACTGCCGAGTGCCAGGGAGCAAAACCAACAGCCAGAGCTGGGGAAACAGAGACGTAACTGGCAGGTTCATCCGACAGGTAGGAAGTGCAAAATGCGTGCATGCTTCGGTATTGGGGCGGAGGAATCCGGGCCCCCGTGCACTCACCGCTAGACCTCTTCCCAGTCATTCTGCAAGTCAATGAAGCCATACAGAAGCCCTGTCCCGTTTTTTGGATTGCATTTTTGAAGCAGTGTTCCTTGGGACAAGGAGCCTGTGGTATGAGTCCTCATGGACATCACTTTGCCCAAGCAATGGCAGCAAAGTCAGCCAGCTGCAGGAGAGACGACAGGGGTGAGCAGAAGGCTTGCGCTAGCCCAGTCTGACGACGAGGTGATCACACGCTGGGGCACAGCTGAATATTTTGCAGACCACGAAGGCATTCATTGGTCCTACAAAACCCCGGATAACTGTGAATATTCTTGATTCCTGTCTATCAGCACTTCATTAAGCAATTACAGATCTACAGACATTTCTCTTCTATAAAGCGTTCCTGCATCAATGGCAACAGCCTGCAAATATTCTAGAGGCATAAACAGAGTAATTAATCAGGGTGCTGTAATGGCAAGAAATTAACATAAGGAAAACACAGACTGAATATCAGAGAAAGTTTTCTGGCAGCAAACCATGTTAATGGGAGAATTGCCATTGCAGGGAAAGGGGGAAACTCCATGGCATGATACAGGTCAGAGATCCTGGCAAATACCCCAGAGGGAATGCACAAATGCTGGCTGATGAGATGGACAGGATGACCCAATGTATGACTCGCTTTTCCTAGTATCAGTCACTGAGTGATTTCTAATGATGATTCACTACTCTGGGTAAAGGCGCATTCATTCACGGCTTGCTTGACAAGGCAGCAACGCACTCACCGAGGTCTCCCCCGCTGTGTAAGAGCACTTGCTACCCAGGTCTCTCCACGCTCATGCTGCTGCCCTGCCACAGCCTGGGCTTTGCAGCAGGTTACCCCTTTGCAGCACGCAGTCCCTGTGCACGTGCTGTCAACCCACAGACCCCCCAGTGGGCAGCAGCATCCCAAAGCGTGCTGGCCGCTGTTTGCCGAACCTGAGAGGAGCAAGGCACTGCCAGCGCTGGTTTCTGGTGGGCTGGCTACTCCCAGGCCGGGCATGGCAAATGCTGTCCATAGCTGAGTGCTAAAGCGTGCACCCCCTGCAGCCCCCTCGCCCAGGGGTGCAGCCCCCTCGCCCAGTGGTACAGCCCCTGTGCAGCTGCGGCGAGCACTGCTGGCAGGCTGCAGCACAGGCAGCTGCCCGGGAGGGACTGAACCGCCTCTGGTGGGTCCTAGGAATTGCCAGTCCCTCCGAATAAAACCAGTTCAGTGATTTGGATTGCTCTTTGCACATACGTTAATATTCTGGGGCAGAAACAGGGATAATCACAATTCTACGGAGGAGTTACAGCTGCAGCCTTGCCTGGGAGCAGAGGGTCTCAGAAAGGGACGGGACTGGTTCCAGGCAAACCAGGCGTCTGCCTGACAGCTACCCCGGAGCGTCCCGCAGCTCCGCACCAGAGACCCGCTCCTGCCCAGCCGCAGCAGCCGGGAGCAGGAATGCTGGGCTCCAGCCAGCCTTTGAAAGAGCAAAAGCTGCAAGGTGAAGGAATAAAATTACCCCGAGACATAAATTCTACTTTTACAGCAGCTTTCCCAGAAACTTGGGCACACTCTAGCAAATGCAAGAGCACTGCTGTGCCTGCACTGACCTCCTCCTAGGAGATCCCTGTAGACACCATTGCTGAACTCACAGATCTCAGCTGAGGTTGACACCCACTGGTCGCGGTACCCCACCTCTTCCCCGCTCGTGTCACCCACACAGCTCTGGCCGTGCTGTGCAAAGCCTGCTGGGACCCACCGCCACGGCTTTCTGCATTTTTCACGATGACGAAACGCGCCCAGTGCTCCCCCCAGCCTTCCTTTAACCACAGACTCCACCGTCCTGCACCGCCGTGCCGTGCGCGGGAGAGCCAGAGCCCCCCGTTTCCAGGTGTGCGCTGCAATCATGGAAACAAAAAAGCTCTCTATAGCTGCGCCAGAGAAATTAATCCAAAGGGTTGGGACATACGCAGCTGCGGCCGACTGCTCCCTCAATGCCGCTGGAAGGCTGTGCCCTACCTGTCGGGATGCTGGAGGTCGAAAGCAGAGACGACACCAGCGGATTTTACAGCACATGCCAGGAGTCGGTGCAGTAACAAGTGTCACTAGCACGGTCCTGGAGTGCGCCTCGTGCGGCTGCAACGGATGGCAAGGTTACCTTTACCTGCCATCACAGGGGAGGCAGCCGCTTGTAGGACGCGTCCCCTCGAACACTGACAGATCATTTGCTCTGTGCGTCCTGTTGCAAACAGATGTCTCTGTGCAACAGAGCAGCCACCCGAATGCTAAAGCAGTTTGTTCCCGGCGCTCCATAAAGATGTTATATTTGTTCCCAGAAGTTAATCTTTAAAGATTTTCAGCGCGATCAATACCCAGTGGATGTATGCAGAGCAGTCTGGAGCGGCATCCAGGAGCACCCCCCAGCGCAAACGAGCACCCGCGCTGAGCACAGCGGGGGCTGGAGGTGACCGTCCCCCGCAGCCCGGGGCTGGGGGGCACCGCCGCACTGGAGGGCTTGGGGGACTGGGAGGCCGAGCCCCACGGCACTGGGGGCTTCTGGCACCGAGCCCTGGTGCCGTCGGGGCACGCGGGCAGCACTAAGCCAGGCCAGCAGCATTGGGTTCCCAGGGTGCACCAAGTCCTGCTGGCATGGGACGGTAGCTGGGGGCACACTGAGCCCCAGCTGTCCTGGGGTTCCCGCACGCCCATCGTGAGCCGCAGGCTCTGGCTGCTGCCTGCTCCCCGGACAGGCTGTGGACACACAGACGTCTGAGAGGAGCACGGGGAAGTTTAGCTTCAACCATGCAGGCAGTTAGCAGGGAGAGGAGTGTTCAGTGCCAAGAAATTGGAGAATCGCCTCATTTGCGTTGGGCAAAGAGCGTGATGCTGGGCTGTGCTGCTGGTGGGGATGACGTGCACTGAACGAACCGTGCCTGTTTCCACAGACCACACGGGGCATCCCAGCCCCATGGAGACTGCTGGAAAACGGGGTGCCTTTGCACAGGCACAGGTAACGGCCTCGTCACCCTCGCAGAGCTGCCCCAGGTGCTTCCTTGGGCTCCCACTCTTCTCTTGAGAAGGAACCAGCCCAGCTACCCCTCTGTCCCCCCAGCACTGCGCTGGCTCCCCAGACCCAGGGAGGGTGGGCACTTGTGCCAGGGGGGCTCTTTGGGACCAGAGCTGCCCGTCGCTTCAGCACGTGGTGCTGGGAGAAAGCCAGGACGTGAGGAGAAAACACCCTGGGTCCCAGTGAACCCCCCTCCCACCCTCTGTGAAGAATTTCCATATTCATGAGTCTTATCACTCCCCTCAAGCTGCTGTGTGAACACGAGCAATTCAAAAAGCAGCACCACACAAAGACCGATTTTGAAACCGTTGGAGAATCAGTAATACAGTTTCTCAAAGACTCACTCGCCCTGGGCCTGTCCTGCCTGATTTAAGCTTGTGCTCCAGCACCGCTAGTCCCAAGGAGGCGACTTAGTCCCAGCAAGGCCAGTGCAGGTCTAACGTCCCTGGTGGCACTTCCCACTTAGCCGCTGGCACAGGGTAAGTCCCTGCGCTCCCCGCAGAGCGGGGCACTCCCACCTCCCACAGGCACCCTACCCACCAGGGCTGCTCCTTGCTACAGGCAGGGTGGGAGCAGGCTCCCGGCGAGGTGCTGGAGGCAACGGGTGCCGCGGTGAGCGCTGGCCGAGGCAGAGCTGGAGCAAGACTCCAGGTTGCCAGATCGATGCTGTGACCAGCTACAAGCCGCTGCCATGAGCCAGCCACGGCTGGCCTGCTTGGGCAGCGCTCCCAGGCTGGGGTGGCCATGCAGCCTTCTCTGTTTGCTGCTTTCAGCCCTGCCGGAGTGTTGCATTTAGCATTTTATTAAGGAAAGCCATTATCATTTGAAAAAACATTCCGGACTTTGTCAGTGCTTATCCTTGTCTGACTCTGCAAAGCTTGTTTGTGCTTTTATCTCCTGCAGACTAGATTACAGTAATGCCTTGCAGCGTGCCGGCTTGCCAGGAGGACTGATTACCAGCCCTCAGCCCCGCCGGGCAGTGCCACAGCCACGTGTGGAGCGTGGCCACCATCAACCCAGCGCCTCACCCCGGGGCTGGTCCCGGGCGGTTTTCCCTCTTGGAAAGGTCTCGAAAGAAGAGTGCTGCAGGTCACCGGCTTTAATGAGTGCTCGGCACAATCAGTGCTCCTAGTGCCCCCATCACCCTGGCCACCAAGCGCTGCTGGGGCTCTGCAACCATCACAGCTTTCATTCGGGGTTTGCTGCCTGGCGGAGGAGCCTTTGGTGGTGTTTCACTGGCTGCCTTTCGGCTGTGCCAGGAGGGCGGCTGCTCCTAACGGCATCCCAGCCGTTTCACTGCTTGCCCCTCGCTGCAGGCAGTGATCACGCCTGGCGCCGCAGGGTGAGACTGTTCTGGCATTTGTGGGACCAAGCACATCTGTTAGTGCTCCGCTGGGCTGGTGTAAAACGGACTGGGAAGCGGCTGCCAGAAACTTCCTCCTCCCAGGGAAGGTCCAAAATGCCACTCTCGCCCTCAGGGACCAACTGCAGGCAGCCGCGCGGCCCGACCCCTTTCCCTGCACAGCACCGTGCCTGTCTGCAGAGCCCGCTGCCCCTCGCGGGGCCGCCCGCCTGCCACGCGCACCGACACGCACCCGGCACCCGCTGGAGAGCCAGCGGTGGCGCGGCTGAAGCGACGCTCCCGCGCCCCGCCGCGGGACCGAGCCCCGGGCTCCGCTGGGCTGGCCGGGGGGCGGCGGGGGTGACGGGCGCCCGCACACGCACTGCCAGCGTCCCTTCCCCTCGCGCTGCCAGCTCCCGTGCAAAGAGCCGCGCTGTCCTCCCTGCGCTCTTCTGCTGCGGGCTAAATTAATTATTTCTAATAAACCCATGTTCAAATTCAGAACCAGGCAGGGGCCAGCTGATTTGAAGGCTTTTCACTCCATTAGTCTTGCTGCAGTCAGCCGTGGGCTAGGAAGAGCCCTCTGACTGTACCCCTGTGACCAGGTGTGTTGGGGCCCCGCAGCTCCCCCTTCCTCTGCCGGGGCTGTCGCACCGGGGGACCTCGGCCACCGCTTTGGGCCTGGGGACGGCCCGAAGGGGCTCACCGCACACCCGATCGCAACCCTCAGCTCTGGGACCTCAAACACCTCACCTGGTCCGTGCCAGTGGTGGAGACGCCCCAGGCCACAGCGCGACGGAGGCGAGCTGGCAGCCCTCTGATCAGGACCCGCAGCCCCCATTCTGGGGGAAGCGCAATGATAACCCACGCTACGCAAAGGAAGTGAATTTATCGCCAGCGCTGCTTAATGAGCAGGTGTTTCCAGCCGGCAGCTACAGTCAGCAGATCTGCAGTGGCAATGCTGCTTTGCAGAGGCAGATGCCGGGACAGGGGACACACCGCGGGGGAAGAGGCTGAAGCACCCGGGTAGGATTTACCCTGCTCTGCCCTGGGGTATCTCAGCTTTATCAGCCTGAACCCAGGGAGGCAGAGCAGAAACACTTACAGGCAGTGGGTTCATTTCGGCACGTTGCAGGCAAGTGCATCTAAGCTTGCCTGACTCCCCCCGCAACTTATCTGAACTCTTCCCAGATGGCTTTTATCTTTAAACTACTGTTCAGCAATACAAAAAAGACAACAATAATTTAAGATCCTCTTTGACTGCAGGCTAATACCAATTCACTCTGTTTGCCAAAGGACGGTACTTTCCCGCCTTTATATAGCCTCTGTGATTTTTCAGCGTATGCAGATAATCTCATGCTCCTCATAAATGCAGCCATAAACTTCCCTCCCTCTGCCCCCTCCGAAGTGCATAAAACCTGCAGGATAACCAGCATCATCCCAGGAGGCCTCTCTGGGGAGGCAACAGCTCAAATGGGGCAGCAGCGGCCGGGCAGGTCTCAGGGGGAGCTCCCAGAGATGGGCTCCCGTCCCTCGCCCCCTTCGCAAGCCTGAGCACAAGGGACGGACAAGCGCAAAGCGACGGAGCCTGAACTCCTCTACGTTGAAGGCGTCTCCGCAGCTGTGGCTGCCGCCTGGGAAGGTCTCCACAGGCCGTGCTCCTGGCTGGGCACGTGCCGGGGCGCGTGGGACCTGCCTGGAAATCGGCTCCTGCTCTCCCTCTGAGCCTGCCTGGCTCCTGTGGATGCTGGGGCGTCTGGAAGGGAGTCCTGGTCACAGGCCAGCCAGGAATGGCTCTCTCCTGAAGAGATTTTGAAACATCGAAAGATCTTCCCACACGGATGAAACATTTACATCTTGGAAAACGTTATAAACTCTCAGTGAATTGTTTGGGGTCTATAGAAATGCAGCCTTCCTGGATTTCAGCCCTATTAGTTTTGTCTTTTTTTCACACTGTATGTCTGAATTAATTAAGCCTTCAACTTCTGACTCATTTTCAAACCTGTTCACTAGAGCAGCTGAAAGAAGGTGTTCTGACAACAATGGAGCTTTCCCCCCAAATGCTTTAAAATCCGAAGATTCATGAAAATCAACTTTAGTTTGCAAACTGTTTAGGTTTTGAGTTAGCAGCTTTTTTCTGTGGCAAAAAGAACGGTTAAGAAACGCTCCCAGGCATCTCTGCCGCAGATTCTGGGAGAGCAAAGGGGCCTGGCACAGATCTCTGATCCTCAGCCAATTTCTCCAGCACCGGATTATAAGCATCCTTCTTCCTCTCGCTGGAGCGCAGACAAAAACTGCATGTTCTTGTAAAAGCCTTCAGCCATAAAGAAGACAAAATGGTGTAACGTTTAACAGAGCACAGTCTCCTGGCCATGGCTCTGTGTCCTTGGGGTTACGCGTCGGCAGCTTGAGCCACTGCTGGCCCCCATCGCTCGCAGACACCCCTGCCACGGAAGTACATCTCCAGCTGAGCGGCGGGAAGATGCCGCCACGGCCATCTGGGTGCATCGTCCCCCGACGCCAAGCAGACCTTAATGAAAGCCCCTTCCCTGACAGCAGAAACCTCCTGCTCTCCACTGGCTGCTCTTTCTCAATTCTTCATTGAAAGCAAGAATGAAAATGAGCACCTGCATTTTGCCTTGGCTTGTGACGGTGGAGCTAGGAGAGGTGCGGTCATCTTACACCGCTGGGAAAGGGTGCCGATACACACAGGGCCTGGGCTTCGTGCCGCCTGGGCTCCAGGGTGCCTGGGCAGTTTCGACAGTGAGGCTTAAGGTGCTTTAGGTTCTCTTGCAGATGTCATGCTTGACCATCCCTGTCCCAGGGCTCGCCCAGCACCTGCAGGTTCAGTGCTGCATGCACGGCTCCTTCAGCAAACATTTCCCAGTTTGCTCCCCGCCAAGAAGCACCATCTAGTTTTTCCAGGAGTCTTGTTCATCACAGGTACCTCCATCCTGCAGATGACAAATCACTCCCTGAACGTACGGGCTGCACAGCATGTCTCTGGTTGAGTTGAGATTTCACCCAGAACCACATCCCCAAGAGTTATTATCAGTTTCATTAGATTAATGATTGCAGAACCACCAGCAGCATAGCAGATGAGGCATTTACTTTTGCATTCGCGTACAGTAGCAACCAGTTGCATGGTTTTGCTTAAATCAGGACAAGAGACTGACTGGAGACTGACACAGGGAGGTGTGATTTCTTGCTGGCTTTAGCAGCAAGGAGACAGATTTATGATGCTTATAAAATACAGACTGGACTGGGAAACGGACAGAAATCTTCTTGGTCTGTGCATAACGACGCACAAAACTTTAACCTCTTGCATACTGCAAACTTCTTTCTAGTCTATTCTCAGATTAGACCGGTGGTAGCACCCCCCCTAATAAAATGGGGTGAGGAAAGCAAATTAGAAAACATCCTCTTACTGCCTAGTCTGTCATCTGTGCTGCTAATAGTCATGAGTAAACCACATGGTGGGCATGCTGAGATAAAAGGAAGCTAAGAGATTGTTTGTACCGTTAATACATCTCATGACAAATGATGTGTAAAGTTTTACTGCTAAGTCTTAAGGAGGCTGTGGGCAGGGAACCACCAGCCGAGGGAAAGCCAATTCTGGGGAAGGACTGCAAGGCAGGTCTGGGGAGGCTGGGGAAGGGCTGGGAGCCACCTGAGCCCAGCGGAGAGACGCAGGGAAGGTTTATCCCATCTCCTCCAGGTGCGTGTGACACCCCAAAGGCAGACGCAAGGTGCAGAGATGGCAGATCTGATGGAGGCCAGGAGAGGGAGGTTGGGGCACCACATCCATGCTGGAAAGGTGAAGTTGAAGACTCCTGCGACAGCTGACACACTGAGGCAGCCCAGGCTAATCCTGGTAGCTAAATATATTCTTTTTGGGCTTTCTTGCTTTATCTTTTTAAACTTTTTCCCATGCTATGACCCAGTGTTAAATGGAAAAAAGTGATTTTTTTGTCCTGAAACCTTCTCTGAGGTCTCTGGACCCTCCTTCCCTCTGGGAACGGAGAATTATTAAAGAAGTTGCACTCAGCAAAGTCGGGGCCCGTTCGGAGCCCGAGCTGCAGAGGTGCCTAGCGTGGGAGCTGTGTCCGCAGGAGGTGCGGGCGCGGGGCAGGGTGGGCTCCCCTGACCACTCGCACTGCGACTCCTGCAGCACCGTCCTTTGGAAGCCACTTGGCTTCTCCTTAGCAAACGCCTGTAAAACTCAGGGCGATCACGGGTGCCTGCCAAGGCCTTCCTGAAGCAGCAGCTATACAGCAGCAGTATGAGAGATGCCGGCAGAGTCTACGTTTTCCGTGGTCATCCATGCTAACTCTTTCGGTGCTTCATCCTCGGCTCGCGGCTGCGGAGAAGCAAACGGTGGGTCACCGTGCCTCGGTGCCCCGCCGAGCCGGAGCGAGCTGGCGCCTGTGCCTCCAGCCGGAGCCCGTGTTTGAGCCTCTCAGCACCGCTCCTGGAACAAACTTGAGGGTCCCTGGGAAGCTGCCACCCACCTACATCTGCTTCTCCACGCTGCATCTGTCAGTGCTAGATCCTGCCGTGTGGATCCTGAAGCCGGCGGGGAGACCCGTGGCCAGTGACACTGCAAGCCTCTCTCCTCAGCTGGGGTTCTGTGAGATTCCCAAGGCAGAGGATTAATGCTGTGGCTATCTCATAAATGCCATGCAAACATGAAGAGAATTGAGCAAATGATAAAATGGAGATGAATTTTTGGGAGCGGAGAGATTGAATAAAGAAACAAGGCATCAAAATATGCAGTTTATGCACAGGAAAGATATATCTTGACAAGGACTAATATTTTATGTGGAGCAAATAATTCACAGTAACAGATATGCACATTTAAAAATGTGGTATTAGGAAGAAAGTCCTGGTTCCCCCTACTTCTCATCAGAGTCCCTGACAAGTACAACCTCCTCACCCTGCACTCAGCTCCTCTTCCCTGCCCTCCTCCTTCCCCAGCCGCGCTCCTCTCCCCACGGGAGCCAGGCATGCTGAGAGGAGATCGCTGCTTCAGCTCTCCAAGGCGGAGGAGCACCGTCCCCCCGTCACCGACACTGACAACCCTGCGCGTAGACTTAACGCAGCAGTGCCCGGGGCCGTGCCTCCGATCACCCCTCGCGCTTGATGCGGCACAGTGCCCCTGCCCCTCACACAGGGGATGCTCTTCGGCTCAGCAGTGCTAGTTATGTGGGTACCGTACACTGAGACCGAGTCCACCCCAGAGGGAGACGACGCGCTGAGGGACTTGTGAAAACCATGACCTGCGATGGCAGGACCCAGCCCGCGGTGCGACTGAGAGTCGGGACTCCTGTTACGCTCACCTTCACGTCTTTAAAGGACTCTGCCACGAGGCGATCAGGACGCCTTTTAGAAAGTGTGCTTTAGCAGGCTCCCAGCGTGCTTTCTGTGCCAGACCATCTGTCTCTGCTCCCCATCTCTCCTTGCCACAGCCAGAGATTTGCACAATCGAGCACTTTTAACTGTCACTGGAATCTTCCTACCTGGCGCGAGGGATGTAAGCCTTATCTGCATTTAGGAATTGCGCTAAGCCAGCAGATCTCCTGCATATTTGCTCTTTGAAACCATGCTATGAAAAGCTCTGGCAGGAAGGCCACATAAAGGGAAAGCCCTGCATCTCCAGCCTACAGATAAAGCTTTGCACCATACAAGACATTTTGATATTTTATGCTAGAATTTGGCATTGCTCCAGAAGAGCTCTGAGCTATCTTAAGCTTTGTAAATGCAGAGCTAAAGCATTAGCAGGGGAATCGTCCCTAAGTCAAGGGTTAGAGGCGCACGGCAAAAAAGGTTCTTACAGGGTACTCTTCCCCTGGCTTTGGCCGGATAAGTGCATGCTTACGCCCCCCCACCCTGGGAAAACCGCAACACGCTCACCAGCGCTAAGCTGAAGGGCTTAGCGAAAAACTACAGCAAAGCAATTCCTCCAAGCTTCTAAGTACATAAAAGCATCAAAAAGTAAAAATGTATTTCAAACTACGGTGATTAATTAGGATGATGGATGGGGCCACAAATCTAGTTACGTTGCTTCCTTTATGCAGATGCAGAAGCTGTTCTGAGCGAGGGAGCCCGACACGTTCAGAACAAGTCGCTGCTCCGGATGGTCGCGGCTTGCGTGGCCGCGGAGAGCGGCAGGACGCGAGACCGCGGCCGCCCAAAGCGTGCAAGAGGCTCCTGCCCACCTTAGCACAGCTGAATCAGCCCTGTGTTTGTGCTCACCCTGGGTTGCCCATTTTTGCAGGAGTGGATGGTAGGCGCTGAGCAGCTAAAATAGGCGGTCTTGAAATAATCTTGAAGGAGAGAAGCGAGGCAGCTGCTCAAAGGCGTGTGCCAGCCTGGAGCCGAATCTCGCTCAGGGAGAGGTGCCGCAGCAAAGGAGACCCTGCGTCTGATCAGGGAGCTCAGTCAAGAGCTGGAACGTTTTAACAGCAATAGCAAAGGAACCGGGAAACAGAAAACAGGAAAGAGCAAACGTCTTTTAAACAGTGGAAATCTTCTGCTATGGAGGAGGAGGACCGAAGAGGGAGGATTAGCCATCTATAAATACAAGCAGCACTGAGTTAAAAGGCTAATTAGAATAGCAAAAAGAAATACAGCAGCACATTTCAGAGACTATTTCAACTAACAAAGAGTTTTTCAATCTGTTTGCAGGAGTGAATATGAAAGAGAAAATTGGATCCCTACGAAATTATTTCAAGAATTGGAGGAAGAAAAAGGTAATGGCAGATCTCTCAAACAGCTAGTCAAGCTCCCTGACATCTTCATCTGCTGCAAAGGTAGAGGGAAAGACGACAGGCCTCAGTTTTCATGTCTTTGGAGAAAAAAAGCGCCGGTAACAAAGGATGGGTTTGTGAAGAGATGGGGCACGAAAGGAAAGGCCGGGCATTCTTCGCCAGGCAGCCTGCAGAGGAGCAAGCAACCTAATTATTTCAGGCTGAACGGGAAGGGGCTGAGCCCTGCCCTCGCTCGGGGGTGGGGGTCTGCGCTGGCCCCAAGGCGCTGCGCACGGGGGTCACCGCCTCTCCCCGCAGCCCCAGGCCGGGCCCGGGCTGCTCCCGCGCAGGGCTGCAAGCCCCAGCGTCGCCCCGCTGCAGCTGCACAGGAGGCAGCTAACGGGGCATCAGCGCCAGCTCAGGGCAAAGCCGCGGCCTGTGGAGGTGAACCACTGAGCCCGCGGTGATTCAATACCCGCAGCCTCAGCATACGCCAGAAATTGCTTTTAGCTTCCCCAAAAGCTGGAAGAGATGGTCCTCAAGTTCCGGAGCTATGAAATGCCCACATACACATACGTATCGATATAAATACACAGACGCCTGGCTGGGCAGCCCCCACCCGCCTCATCCTGCGCAGGCACGTGGCTGGGCTGGGCAGCTGCAAACAGCACCGTGCGCTGCTTCGCTCCCCAGCAACGCACACCCTTTTCTCTTTCTCCCAGACAGGCTGGTTTAAATGCTCCGTGACCCGAGGGCGCTTCTGGCGAGGCAGGCATGCAGCTGGCCTTACCACAGTCTAGTCTGTAGCCCTTACCCAGCTTAGGTTTTCTGGCAAAAATGGTGATCCACGTGCGATACGTCCTGCAGCTCTTCCTGGGCTGGGGGCGATGCCAGAGTGGCTGCGAGGGAAGATCTCTCTCTGTTGCCCAGTACACTCTGATTTTCCCCAGTCTTTGGGACACAGGAGCATTTCAGCCCTACAAAGAGCTCAGAGCTAGCCTGAGATAGAGTTTGTCCCACACACCTGTGGGCCAGAGGCAGCATGGAAAAAGGAGATTGTCACGGGAGCAGAGGCTAGTTTGGATGCGCATCCTTCATCTGGGCTCCCAGTAGTTCGGGCTGCAGTATGAGGGTGTCATCCAGACCCCTCTGCACCTGGAGAAGAGGGACTGGCATCCCCAGAGTTCACATCGAGGTGAACAGCTGAGGATAAATGGAATGACTTTTATTCTTCGTCTATTCATGATATCACTGGTGGCTGCTGTGACCAGAGCCACAGGTCACAATGACATCAGGCTGTTAATGGGACAAAAGGGTGACAACTGGGGATGATTCAAGAACCAGGGACAGGGCAGGGGGGAAGAGGTGGCCACAGGGAGCAGACACAGTGCCGCTGCCTCCTCCCTGGTAGACAGCGTGAGCTGGTTTCCGCGAGCATGCACACGCAGCGTTCAAACAGGGACAGCGCGGTGGCTGGGGAAAGGGCTGGCTGGCTGGGAACTCTCTGAAATTAAACTAATTGCATTGCCTAGCAAATTGTAACAGCAGCTATGATATTTTGCACTCCTCCAAGGATGTAGAGTGGCTTTATGAGCGTTAATTAACTCAGACTCGTACAACGCGCCTGTGAGGCAGATACAATTAGATCCACGGAGAGGGGAAGTCAGCAGCCCTAGGTCCCACAGCATGGCAGTGCGGAGGCAGCACATGCAGCCTGGGAGATCTCGCGGTACCCCCAGGACCGGCTCCCTCCCCGGGGTCCGATTGCAGCCCAGGAGGTCCCACTCCCAGGGCTCCACTCTCATTACCCATCCCAGCTCCCTGCATGCTTGCATCCATATTCATCATGACTTCCTAGAACAAACATGAGGCAAAACCATGAGAAGTAGTTTTGCTAATAAAGAGCCAGCAGCCGCAGCCCTCTGTCCTGTCCGGGTCCAGTGGAGCCTGTCTGTCCTCACCTCCTGATTCCCCTGCCATGTCCCCTCCTCTGCTCCCGCCCCGTGCACCCACCCTGAGCAGCCCGTGAGGCCCTGCAGCTCCACGTCAGAGCGCTCCCACTGCCCACTGCGTGCTGGGCATGCGGCAGCCTTGCAGAGGTAGGAGGCAGCGCAGGGGTCCTGGATGCTCTGTGCGCTTGGCTCTGCATTCCTGCCCTCTCCTCTCCCCACTAAGAGCCGCGGGACTCCGTCCAGCAAGGCGCCTGTGCTCCAGGCAGTGTTGTCTGTGGTTTGGAGCAAGGGGGAGAGAAGCGGAAAACTTCGCAGACATGCATGTAAATAAAATATTTTTAAGTGAGTTTCCCATGAGGTGTCAGCAGCTCTTTAATACTATGCTGCCTTTGCCGGCTGATCATGTCGTCGCTCCAGCTGGTGGGGAGAGTGGCTGCCAGCTGCCCACAGGAACAGGAAGACAGCAATGTCTCCTCTTGCCTGGAAGACCTGCGCTGGCTCATCCTCAAGCACCGCTCTCGACTCTACAAAGGAATAGCTTCTTGCAACGGGTAGCAGGATGGCAGCAAGCGGGTCAGCGGCAAACGTGTGCAGCCACAGATTGCTGCCCTGTCCCCAGTGGGGAGTGGAGACGCAGGTCCCAGCCACGAGTTATGAAGGAGTTTGCTCAGAAATTAAGAGCTTGGTTGTTCTCGAAGGGATGGAACTGGATGTAGCCTTCTGCGTCACGCCGTCACTCCAGCCCTGCCCAGCTGGCAGGCTGGGACGCCTGCCCTGACCCTGGAGATCCCCCCCTTCCTCCAGAGACCAGCAGGAAGCAAAGGATAAAGCCACACAGCTGCACGTAGTCCTGCACTGGGTGCCCAGCTGGCCTCTGTCCTAATCGTGGAGCTGAGGACGTTTTGAGATTGTTAGGGAGAAACACCAAACACACATACAGGGGTGCCCTGCCTGCACCCCTGGGCACCCACCTGCGGCACTGCCAGAAGGCAGGAGCGTGGTCTTGGTGGCGTGCCCCACAGCCACCACTGGCAGGGCACCGTGCCCTCCCCACGGCTCCCATCACTGCTGTCGCTCCAGCAGGTGGGAGGGTTTTGTACAGAGTGGGGATGACTGCTACGAACGTCAGCTTTAATAGCAGACTTCACCTTAGCCGGACAAAAAACCTCTTTGCCCTGTGGCAAAGCCAATGCAGCTGAGCTGCATAAACTCACCAGGTCAAATCTGGCCATTTGCAATTTGCACCTTCTTAGCACGGGGAAGAAATAGTTATTTCCCCTAATTACATGTTAAATGCCAAATAAATGCCCTATCCTCTATGGTAATTGCAATGTCACTGAATGATTAATGCCTGCTCTACAAGCTGAGAATCTGCACAACATTTGCAAACCGTAATAACCCAGCTCCCCCGAGTTACCGAGCTCTGCATGGCATTTCTGCCACCGGTCATTTGCTGGGCTCTGGTGAGCCAACACAAAGGCTGGTCTCCGGACTTGCCAGAGCATGTCTGCAGCAGGACGCAAGCTGACAGAGAAAATGCTGCTTCTGCACCCGCGTCAAGAGCTGTGCCTGTTCTTGACTCACGAGCGAGCCCGGCTGCGGGGCACGGGAGCGGGCGGCTGCGCTTCCCTGGCTGCGTGCTTTGCACAGCACCGCTGCCGGGGCTCCGGCCCGCCACAAGGCGTGGGAACGGCCCCACTCCCCACGGCCCTGCAGGACCCCGGCGGGTCCCCTGGTCGGAGCAGAGCGCTCCGTGTGCGGTGCCAGGCCCGCTCGCCCCCAGCCCCAGCAGCTGCGTGGCCGCGGGGCGCGCAGGCGCCCGCCCCAGGGCAGAGGCTCCTTGAAGCCGCTCATGCCACAGCCAGGCGACCCGGCACGGCGCTGATCGATACCAGGCTGAACATCAAAATTAATTCTCCAGGCGATCTCACATTGCCATAGCGAGCAGTGCCCTCCTCCCTGTGATTTCTGCAGAAGTGCCGTTATTCCGTGACCCAACGACGCGGCGTGCGAAGGGGAGGGGTCCGGCCCCATGGCACCCACCAGCCAGCCCGGCAGCCGCAGGAGGCCGGGGCTGAGCCGCGCTCCGCCGCCCGCAGCCGCTCCTGCGGGGCCAGCTGCCGGCGAGGCGCAGAGGCTTTCAAGTTCAGTTTTATATGTATATGAGGGTCTGGAACGGTGACACTTGCTAATTACGTTTTAGAAAATAACAAAAGGAAATTCTAGAGAAACGCTAGCATTTAGTCTTCCTCCCTCCCCACACACAGGTTTTTTCCACTTTTTTAAAGAAATAATCTTTTAAGCATTAAAAAACTCCCCAGTGCTGCCGGTGCAAATGCAGTGTAACCTTGAATTATATGTAGCAGGGCTGGCTTTCATTATTTATTAGCAAGATCAATTAGAATATTCTGTTTGCAGAAGAATATAATCCAATATGTACTTCAAGCACTAACAGCTAAATATATGCTTATTTAAAAATCAATCTAAAAGTCAAGGTTTCCTTTGTAAATCCTTACTACAGATTAAAAAAAAATGCTTTTGAGTGTTACCACCTGCTGAATGCTGTAGTCTCAAGGAGACAGTTATACATTTTAAAACATCTCAAATGGGAATTGATTATAAAAGGCAAACAATTGCTGAAGCCCCGGCACAGAGGGCCCCCGGCTGGCTGGCGCGCATGTGGGCTGCGCGGCTCCCACGGGTGGGCACACCGGGACCCCGCGGGGGAGCGGGGACAAGCACCCCCCGCCCGGGCAGCGACAGGCGCCCACCTCCCTGCACGGTGGCGAGGGCAGCGGCAGCTCCCGCTGGCACCGGGCGCGTGCCAGCCGCGCCGAGTGACTCACCACCAGCTCACAGCATCCCTGCAGAGGCTTATTTTTCATTGACTTGCCTGGGCTGACATGGAGCCAAAGCATCCGCCTGACAGCCCGGCCCAGGATCCGCAGTGTCCTCGCCTTTCTCCCTTGAGTCACAGGTTTCTAAGATTAATTGTCATGTATTATTTATTGACCTCAGCCACGACCTTGGCCCGGCGCGGTTTCCTTCGCGAGCGCCGCCACGCCGCAGCGATGGTGGCGGCGGGCAGGGGAGCGCCGGCGGCGCGGGGCGGTGGGCGCCCCGCGGCCCTGGAGACGCCCCGGCCACTTCGCTGCCGGCCCGCACAGCCGTGCCCCGGCTGTGCCAGTGCTCGCTTTCATCTCTCCCCTGCCGTAAGCCAGGCACGGGCACGCTCAGCAAGCCTCCAGGTTCCCCGTCTTTCTTAAGCTCTGTCTCTTTCGTCTTTCATTTCTAAATCTTATCTCCAGGTAAAGAGGGTATGTGACGGGATCAAAAGGTGACCTTTAACAAGGTTAGCAGAGCCTCAAACGATATCCCTGCAAGTTCGTGCACGCTGGAGTGTTAAAGGGAATGGTTCTCTCATCTCCCGTTCCTCGGTGGAAAAGTTGTTTTACAAAGATCTCTGCCAAAAGTCCGTGCAGCGGGCTGAGAAAACTTTCTTAAAAACCCAACACCCGGAGTCAGGCACAGGCTGTCCTCCAGCTTCTGAGAACGCAATCGGTAAAGACTTCTGAAGTATTTCCTTCTCTGTTCAAGCTCCCAGTCTGCCAATTCCCTGGGTCTAACAGATTCCCGACTATTCCCCATCTTTCACTTAGCTAAATAAAATCACTTGAATGCCTCTTAGGAGGAGCATTACTGCCATGGAGGGAGGTCGGGCAGAAGCAGTCAGAATGATTAGAGTGATGAGCGGGCTGGAAACGCATCCAAAGAGCGTGGACAGAGACCCCGCGCTGGCTGCTGGGATGCTCCTGGCCCTGGGGGGAGCGAGCGGCCCCCTCATGCTGGGGCTTCCCCGTGCCTCCTTGGCAGCGGTGTGTCCCGCAGGGGCCTGAGGTCCTCCCGGCCACGCTGGAGAGGTGTGGGGAGGCGCCAGCAGCACGAGCGGGGGACGGCAGATCCATTCCTGAGGACACTGTGCCCTTTGACCTACGAGCCGGGGGTCACTCCAGCCTTGGCCGCAACCAAGACCTCCGCACCTCTTCTAAGCTCCTTGTGCATAAATTCCAGGTGGAAGAAGAACAGCCTGGGCTAAGGGACGACGTGGGCACATGCTGTTGCGGTTCCTGAGCTCTGCCGCACTGTGGGGCCGACCGGCCACAGCGCCACATCCCCCGGCAGATGCGGAGGGGAGCAGGGAGGGCCGGCGGCTGCGCTGTGCTGGACCACGAGGGCAGCCCCGCACCCCCCCAGCGCCGGCCCGGAGCTGGCCCTGGTGACGACGGGACCCCCACGCCGCTGGCGGGGCGAGGGGCCGCGGCGGAGCTCGCCAGTGCTTCTGCGCGTGGCAGGGCGCCCGAAGCGAAGTGAACAGACGGGAGCGGGTGGGCGGGTGGGGATGAGACCGGCGTTAATCATTTCCGTGGCACCGCGCACGAGCGCAGCAGCGCACAGCCTGCTCCGCTCCGCTGCCAAGCGCTGCGCACGGTGGACGAAGGCACAGGCGACCGGCTCCGCGCAAATGCTGCCCGTTCAGCGCAGCCAGCCCGCCACAGCTCAGCCGGCCGAGAGAGGGGTCCCCTCTGCATCCCCTCCCCGGCCCCACGCCGCCGGTGAGACGGACGAGAGGCGCCAGCTCTGGGTGCTCCAGGATGGGATGGGATGGTCCAAGTCGTGTTCCCACCTCTGGCTTCCTCGTGCACACACGTCCCTGCAGTGCCTCGCCACAGCAATGGCAAAACCCCCCCAGGCAGGCCAGCAACCAAGGGGTTAAAGAGCCTTGTTATTCCTTTCATACCTGGGCTCTGCTTATTTGCAGACTGAATTTCCCAGAAGCCAAGGCTTTTTACTAGTGGATCTGCTGTAGAACCATGTTATTATAGATTGCAAGTTCCTTAAAGGTCAGATAACACAATACAATTGAATCATATTAGTGAGCATAGTGACTTGGTATTTTACTAAGAAAACCCATAAAAGCAGATTGTTTGTTGCAGAGAAACATACGTTGTATAATAAAGTCAGTGTAATTGTCTCCAGAAACAAACAATCGGTTTACGAGAAAAAAAACCTCCCTGTAATTGTGGGTCCTCGGTGCAGCTGCTGTCAGGGCCAGGCACTGGGAGGGTATTGAGTGCAGATATTGCAAGTCTGTATTTTACAATTTAGGTTACAGTACCTAAATGCATCGCAGAAGACCTAGTAGGGAAATAAACAATTTCCAAGTGTATTGTTGAGAGACAAATATTCAATAGTTCATTTAATGTATGGTTTGCAGTTAGCGGTTAATCTGAGACAATGCAGAGGGAGCCGTGTTTCACACTGCTATTAAGGAAATGCAGAATTGATTGTGAGGATGATTGAAGATTTCTGAAGAGCACAATTCCCAAGTCCGTGATGACCCCTCCTTTTTTTTTTTCTAATTTGTCTGTAATCTACTCAGACAAATCCTTTTATCACGTTTATTTCCTAAGTTACAATTGGCGTGATTAATTACTTAACTTTACAGTCCTGCTCTCTGCCGCACACACTAATTTTTCTTCCTTTTAAAATGGTTTTCCATCCCAAATAGACGTATTTCCTTTTTACGCTCCTTTACTCTGTCCCACTGACTCTTGCCGGCAATAACCGATCCTGCCGGCAGAGCCTCCAGCCGAGGCCTCCCCGGGACCTGCCCAGCCGCCGCCTGTGCCTGCTCTGATTTCGCCGCTCCTTCTGGAGGCAGTGGGCACCGTCCGTCGAGGGGCTCCGGCCTTTCCACGGGGAGAGGAAAAGCACGAACCTCTTTCTCCAAAAAGCTGGGTGCTCGTCAGACCCAGGAGGGCCGCAGCCACTCTGCCAGCCTGGAAATTCTCATTTGGTTCTAGATTTAATCTCGTAATGAAAAAGGAATTGGAACCAGCGCAATGGTTGTAACCTACCCTCGTCACAGAAAGAAGGGGAAAAGTAATTTAAAACAAAAAAGATTGAATACACAAAGCCACGTCTCCTCTCGCCCACCTTTAGCTCCTGTGTTGGCTGTCCCCCACCCAGGGGGAGCGGAGGAGGAACGTGTGGGCTCCCACCTCCCGCCCCGTGCCGGCTCCCGGCTCCCTCTCCGCAGCGTGCCGCTGCGTCCCAGCCAAACGGCGGTGAAACACGCGCGGAAAAGCAATTACATTTAAATCTCGTTTCCTCTTTCTACCTTGCCTTTCTCTTTTCTCTACTTAGATGCTCTTCAGCGTTGTAACTAATATGATTTGTGTTTAGCACAGTGTGAAACAAGAATGATTTATAAGTCTGTTAGTACTATACACCTACCTGACGCCATCTCAGACCCCCGAAAGGGCACTCCAAGAGCAGATTGCCGAGAGAGTTCTGGCATTACATGTAATTATTTGTATACCCTGCCCACATAATCACCGTTTTTCTGGCTCTTGCGACTCCCGTGTGCTTTTCTTAAGCCACACCGGGCTCTGCTATGGGAGAAAACGGAACCGGGACCCTCGACCAGCCCCAGCGCCACACACCAGCCACTGCCCACGCTGCTTCAATGAACTGATCTGCTGGGTTTAAATTGATGTTTCAGCCTAGATTAACTTGTGCCTTAGCTAAACAAATACAAGCTCAGTCTCTGCATTTCATTAGCAGCAGCTAAGGCAAAGGCTCTGCGCGCTTGGGAACCGATCACACCCGACTCCTTCAACATGTTCAGAAGCCCAGCATGTTCACGGCTATCTTGGTGAGTCGGGTGCCAAAGTCCTACTGAAAGTCTCTGGGGTCAGCCAAGTTTTACCCGCAGCTCCGAGAGAGGCTCTGTCAGTGAGGATCCCGCGCCTGTGCGCTAGCAAGTGCCCTTCATTAATTCTTAATGCTGCCCCAAGTACATCCAGCGTCGTCCCCGGCTTGGCAGCCCGCCCCTGCGAAGCGGGGCAGACAATAAGCAGGGCCCCCTCCCTTTCCTTCAACGTATAACAAGAAGCCAAATGAAATAATGAAAGAAACTCATTTTAATGCCACAGAGGGAATTGTTTTATTGCTAAAGCAGCAAATAGAACTAATTGAATCCGCTGGAAAAAAAAAAAAAAAAAAAGGAGGAAAGGAAAGGAAAGGGTAGGTGTGGTGCACAGACAGAAAGGGCGAACAGAGGCCTGAATATTCATGGGCCTGGAAACTGCAAATCCTTGAATGCAAAGTATCTTCACAACTGATAATACTGCCAATGGCGATGCACACACAGTGCTTGGAGAGAGGCAGTCGGGAATGTTTGCATTCACAATTTTTATTTTTTTTTAAGTAATATTATGGAACAAATTCTCTGGCTCATTAAGCTGCTTTGCACCTCCCTGGTAAAACAGAACAGCCTGGGAGCGAGCACCGTGGCCGGCACCGATTCCCACCCGCAGCTGAGCCCACGGCGAGGCTGGGCAGGGCAAGGCGGCCGCACCGCCTGCCCGGAGGAGCCCCACCGACCACCGCCGTGCCACATCCGCAGGCAGCAGGCACCCCGGGACAGTTTCACTGCCCGCCAGGGACAGGCAGCTGCCTGCGGATTAGGGGGCTGCAAAGGCAGCTGCGCTCCCCCGTCCCCGCCGCAGGCTGAGTGCAGTCCCGCGCGGCCGGGCCGCAGAGCTGGGGCACGTAATCCCAAATCACTTCCCATGTCACATGCTGCCAGTTAGATCTGCCACAAGCTTTTAAATGCACTGTTTTCAGCGAACCTTAATTTTTGGTGGCAACATATATATTAATGTAGAGGGTTGCACTTTAATTAAGGCAGCACTCATGTTCTTCATTACAATACTAAGTCATCCAGCAAGAAACACCAAGGATATAAATCCTGTTAATGAAGAAGGAACTACGTATTCTACACTGTACATTTAAGCACAGCGGCAGCAATGTACAAAATGACTGTGACATGAAGTGCAAGTGGTGCTGCGGGAGAAAAACCGTACTAGAAATGCAACTTATACCCTGAAAGGCCACGTGGCACCCACTGGGCACCACCGCAACTGTAGGCCCTGAATCTGCATCCCAAAGGCATACCAAACAGCCTGTTGTACCTCAAGCGACTTTTTCCCCCCCTAGAAAAAACCAAGGCATGACTAGGCTGTATGGGTCTGCTGGAGGGGTTGCGCAGTGCCCAGGCTCCTCCAGCCCCGATGCCTGCGGGCGGGAGGGGAAGGTCTGCAGCAGAGACCCTCCGTCCTGCCCACAGAGCCGCAGGACGAGGTGTCCTTCCCCCGCGCAGCTCCTGCTGGGCGCCATGCGCCCACCTCAGCGGTAACTCGGGGCCGAGCTCTCCCCAGGCTCGCCGGAGGACAGAGCCATGGGGTGAAATCCGCCCCCCTGCAGAGCCCCCCACTCCCTCCCCGCACCAGCATCCCAAACCCTCGCCCTCTGGGCACAGCAAAGAACTTGACACTCGCCTCCACCTGCGACGCACTCTAAACATCAGCAAAAGTTAATAGGGGGCACTGGCAGAGCTGCACTGGGGGAGGACCCTGAATCGGGCAGCAGGAGACTTGCATCCACCGTGGTGCCCTGTGGGGACCTCAGCCAGCAGGAATCCCCGCTCCTGAATACATTACCCCGACTGCAGTCAGCAGCTTTGAACTTAAACATTAATAAACGAGCTCCTTAAACACTCTGGCAATGGTAGAGCACTTTCTCACTATTGCCTACTGCAAAAAATGGCTGAAGAATTTCCGTTCAGGTTTTCCAAATGAAGCAGTCCGTGGCAGAGACACGGATGGTCTCCCACAGAGACAACCGCATCCCAAGACGAGAACGTTTCGGAATATTATGTGGGAACAGAGTAATAATAAAACACCTTGATGTAACTTTACCAGCAGTGGCTCTAGCAGAAAAGCCTGTAATGATCTAATAACACACTTCCCCTGCTGCCACTCCAGCCTCGAGAAATCCAGGGTAGTCTGAGCCTTAAATCCATCCCAGCTCTTCCTTTGTCATTAATTGTTAGGCTATTTGTATTACACATTTTACATACCAAATAGACTCCAATTTCATGGTGGGCTAGACTGCAGAAATGCTTCCTTTAATCTTTTTAATTCTAAGGTAGTATCAAACTTTAATATTTTCTAATGGAGTATACATTTACTCACATCTAACAATATCACTACAATTTAGGAGCAATAAAAGTCAAGCCCCCATCTGTATGATAAGCTTTCAGCTTTATTTCCAAAGTTCAATCAGTTAACCTAGGAGAGCAATAGCTTCCCTACAATGAGTAACGATGCAGAATAATATTTAGATAGAGATAAACCCTTTTTGCATAGGAAATTGCATTACAATTTGCTGGGTCTTAGAAATTCTCAGCAAGATGCTTTAGTTTACCAATGAAGTTATTGCCTCGGGCGTTTTTCCACTGTGCTTTGATTTTTTCAGGGGTTTCTAGAGGATTTTGAGCTGAGTAAGGCACCTTTATTGCTCCTGATCCAGGCATGTGTAGCAGACCCAGCGGCACCGCACGCGTGCCCTCCTCCCACGCCGATTCACCCATGGTGCTGACTGGGCGGCAGCGGGGGGAAGAGCATCCCAAAGAGCGGCTGCAGGGAGGGACCAGACCCCCGCCTCAGGGTGAGCCCCCCGGGCTCTCTGCTTCTCAGGATGGAGAGGCATGTGGGCACTGCCCACACTGCCAGCCAGAGACCCCCAGGGCTCCCCTGGCACCCTGGGCCCCCAACGAGCTCCCCAGGGGGGAAGCACACACATGGTTACAGCAGCAGTTGCAGCACATGCCTGGCTAGCTTGGATTGCTCCGGTTTAGCCAGATATTAGATTTATCGTGGGCAGCCATTAACAAAGGCTGGCGAGCAAGACCGTGGCCAAGTGCCTCCCCTCCGCTGCCGGGCCCCGGCCAGGGTCAGTCCCCTCGTGCCCAGAGCAGCTCCCAGCACCGCCACCACGCTCACATCTCCCTTCACACCAGCTAAAGTGCTTTCCCATCACACTGTCCAGCTCGCCTCGAGCCTCTCGAGTTCACACCCGGCCGCTGATTGCAGCAGTTTGCCTTTCTGTAGGTTTTTAACAGCCCGGGTAAGAAAGTCAGAGCCCTTTCCTGGGTTACCTCTGTCCCCCCGTGTGTCAGCTGGGTCCGCAGGCCCCCAGCGCCGCCGAGCAGAGGCAGCGGTTGGTGATTTGGGTTTAACACGGTTCAAATAAACAGCAGAGAAATTAGCTTGGAGTTGCGAGTGCTGACAGTGCAGGTGAGCAGCCACGGGATCAATGCTGGCGCTCCTGGGGGGACAGACCAAGCGGGGATGAACCCAAGGCCAATTAAAGACCTCCAGCAGCAACGGCGTCAGGATCCATGGTCTCCATCGGCATCTCTCAAGTCAGTGCTTTAGATGTAAAAGGGTCGGTTTGTTCTTAAGCAAGCGGGACTGGAGCCAAGTAATTAATAATTGATAACATGCCCGAGTGATGCAGCCCCTTCCACCCGCTGGTGAGCCAGGAGGCGACTCCTCCCCACGCGCTCGGGGACTCGGAGGTGGGTCCCCAACGTGGGGGCGGCTGCTGAACCCCCCGGTCACGGGGGCACCCGGAGGAGCCCCGAAGCCTCTGGAGCTGGTGCCTCCTTGCAGCTGGCGTTACACAGATCGGGTGGTTTTGGCTTTTGCTTGACTGGGTGATGGCAGCCCGTGCTGTCAGCTGCTGAATCCAAATGCGAATTTAACACACGCTTCTGACGCTGACGCTAGCTTTCCACCAGCGTGCTTGCTGCTCAGCTTAATTATATGAATGTCCATCAAGAATAAATACAGAAAGGGCAGAGCTGAGGCTGAAATAAAGTTATCTGCAGATGTGGATGAACACTAATAGAAAGTATATTATATTACTATACCATCTCAATGCAAGACGAAAGGAAATATGTTCTAAAACAAAGGAGAGCTGCGAATTGAGGCTACCAGAGCAACGTTGCTCTGCTCGGATCCAAAGTGATTACCCGCTAATAAAGGAGGGGGCCAAGTCCACTCCAGCCTGGCTCTGGAGGGAATGGAAATCAGATTTTGGCCTGAAATGTGTTACAGCTATCTCCATAATACAAAATAAAGTCTGGCAGATGGGGTTATTTTTATCCAAAGTGAGTTCTGTTTAGTAGGTCCGTAGCTACAACTGATGTCCCTTTGCTATTTCCTCTTGCCCCCGGTTCCCCTGCCTCAGTTTCTCTACGGCACTGACGAGATTGGAGCAGACAACCGCGGGTATATTTTGGGAGGATCCTACATTACTTAGCTGTAAAAATAAATTGTGAATTTTGCATCCACCCTCAGCATTTGGCCTGTTTATATTGCCAAATAAATTCTTTAAAGAAGTACTGTACTTCACAGGAGAGCTTGTCAAGGTAAATACCTTCATTTACATAAAATGTGACTAGCAATTGAAATGTTAAAGCCATAAAGAGCAAGTTTATGATCCATCCTTGATGCTTGGATGTATAATATGACAAGGGGGAAAATAGCACGCCTTGCAACATTTACTAAATTGGTGTGTTGACTCTGGGGATGGAAATGCGAGATTTGAAAAAACAGGTTGGAGGGGTTTTTTTGATTTTTTTTTTTTCTTTTTTCCATAAATATGAATCCTTTCCACAGCCTTCAAACAGTTGGCTGTTAAGTACTCTCCTTCAGCCTGGAAACAGCAGCTGGCTAAACAAACACAGACAGGGCCGGGCAGGGGCCTGCGCGGGAAGGAGCCACGCGGGACGCGGGGCTCCCCAGGGACGCTTGCCTCGGGTCACGGGGGGCGGCGGGACCCCGGCGCAGGAGGGGCACCTGGCCACGCTCAGCCACGCACTGGCGTCCCCCAGAAAGGCAGAAGCGGGGCCGTGGCGCAGCGGAGGCCTGAGCAGCAGCTCCCGCAGCCCCATCGCTGGCGAGGCCTCTGTGGGGCCTGCGGGGGGCCGGCGGGGGGCCTGGCGGGGGCTGGCGTGGGGCCAGCGTCGGGCCTGCGGGGGCCCTGCGGGGGGCCGGCGGGGGGCCAGGGTGCCCCCCGCTGGGCCACGGGGGCCGATCCTGCGCAGGCCTCCCTACCACCCACGGGCAAAGGCAGCACCGTGGTTTGCTGGGGCTGATCCAGCCTTTGATCTAAACAGTCATTTCTCACTGTGACTGAAAAGGCTCTTATAATTTAGGGGTTTCTTTTAAACTTTTTAAAAGGGAGGGGAAACCAATTTAAACCACTTTAAATCCTAAATAATACTTTTTAAAAAGTGAATGAAAAGGATAAAATGGACTGCTGCCTACATACATACCACAGTGAAATTATAATATCCACACTTAATGCTCTGGAAAGTTTGATAGTGCACGTTCCTCACCTGAACTCAGTACGAACATTTCAGCCATTCATTCATACTCGTACCCTTCTCAATTCATTGAAACCACTTCAAGCAAAAATCATTTGAAAGAAATTACCTCTGTGTATTACACCACGAGCAGTGAGAAATGTCCCACATGAGCCTCTCCAGCCCCCAAAGCAATAAAATTTCTGCTGAAGTGGATGATATAATGACTCAGGGAAAAGAAGTCCCCATGACAACAAGAGGTGAGAGAAATCCATGAAAAGCAAAAGACTCCGACCTCTCTTGATACAAGGTGTCACCAATTTGTGCTGGAATTTTCACTTTGAAAACCAAAAGCCTTTGTCTGTAACTTTCTCTGAGAACCTGTTGTTCCTTCTTTGCTAGTCTGGGCTTCGAACAAAGCAGAATGAGCCTCGCTAAATCAGAGACCGAGCAAGGGTCAGGCTCATCATTTAAACCCATGAACACAACCAGCTGACTCTTTGCCTTTCTCTTTTCCAAGGGGGCTGTTTTTCCCCAGGCCTATTTTAGGGTTTTTTGTAGCATCTACATGCTTGAGCAATACTGTATTCACACACAGAGTGAAGCTCACAAACTTTGACACTACAAGTAACACTTAAACCATTAGTGGCAAAGCACTGTAGCGTTTACTTAGTGGATTATTGAGCAAAATCCTAGAGAAAGTGTGTTCTTGAAAATACAGTGCAACAGTTTGATTATTTCACGCCTGTGTGCTCCAAGGGATGCTCCAAAAGCTATCGGAAGAGGCATCTCCACCTTGCTGAATTCACAGCCCCCTAAGCGCTTCTGCCAGGAGGCGCTGGGCTGCTCCCGTCGCGGGGTCCGGCACGCACCGGGGCTCGGAGGGGGAGCGGGGCAGGACCCAGCTGGGTGCAGCGGTGGGCTGCGGCACCAGCACACCCTCCGTCTGCCCTGCCGAGCGAGCGGTGCTGGCCGCGTCCCTGCCAGGGCGGAGCAGGGCAGGGACACAGGGGCTGCCAAGGTGGGGCTCAGCGCCTGGCCGTGCTGCCTCCCCCCTCACTCCAGCTCTCTCCGCACCCCGCACCCACCACCGCCTGCAAACACACGCGCTTTATCCAGAGGCAGAAGCAGCTACCAGCTCTGCAGGAGCGGGCCCTCCGGAGCTCTCGCTGCCGGCGTGTTGTCCCTCACACTTCTCTCACTCTCTTTGCAAGAAGAGCAAGCACAGTATGGAGGGGCCGCGGGTGCTGAACGCAGCTGCCATTCCCATGGCTACAATCAAGTAGCCTGTGGATAACCATCATCAGGTGATAAAACACTGCAAAGAGGCCCAACTCATTCCTGCATCCCATCCCTTGAGCGGAAACTGAGCAGAAAGGCTGGGAGAAGACTGCTGCCCAGCAAGGGTGCAGGGTGGGCTCCCCTGGCCCAGCATAGGGGCAGAGGCCAGGAGACCCCCAGCTCTGGCATGTGGCAGGTTCATGCCGGTAGCTGTGGTGCAGCAGAAAATCCATGCCTGATGCTAAAGCGGCCTCACTCCAGCCCCCAGATGGGTGAAACGCAGGGACCAAGCAGCAAAGAGCCTGGGCCCCTGCTCACAGCCTCCAGCCTGTAACCCAGCTCAGCCTAGACCCTCTGCCAGCTTTACTGAGAGCCGGACCCCGGCATCAGTGGGAGGTCAGCGCTGCACGCGTGTGCTTGCTCTGCATGGAAGACTTAGCCTAGAAAAAACAGTGCACATGTAGGACCTAACCCAGACCTAAAGGTTTAGGAAAGGCGAAAGGGACAAGATATTGAAAGAGCTGTGTTACATGGAAATACTTGCACAGCCTTCAACCCAGATTAATCCCGATGCACTGGGTCCACAGAAGAGGGAGGGCAGCTGAGTCACTACATTTCAGCAAAAGCCAGATCACAGCAGGTCCCAGAAAAACAATCAATACACTTTCCCTAAGTTACCAGAAGTGCAGAGGGCACAGTACACCGGGAAAGCCTTTTGCAGAGAAATACAGCAGCTACGAGGCATCTGCAGCAGTGCCCATCATTAGCCGCAAACCCCAACCTGTCTGTCCACTGTAGGTGTTCCTGTAGTGCCCATCAAAACAGACTCACAGCGCTGATGGAAGTGGTTTGATTTTCTGAATACCCTGAGCTGACTGGGGAGGCACAAGCATTACCCAGCAACGCAATTACAGCTCACAGTGAGGGTCACACTGTGTGGGACCGAGGCTGAAATGGCCCTGAACTATTGCTGCCCAACAGCTGTTAAGGGATGCTGCAGGGGGGCCTCACCGCACGTCCTCGGCCGTGACCGGCACCATTTCTGCCAGCAGCCACGGCGGCAGAGCCAGGAGCTCCCCGGCGGCATCAGCCCCGGTGCACACAGAGGCGGCCCCACCACACCAGCCTTCGGATCAGCACGGCAGGAGGGTAGGCGAGACGGCGAGCAGCCCTTGGGAGGAGCAGAGCCCGTTACAGTGATAACAGTGCATGACAGCCGCTTCCCCAGTACAGACGAGTTTAATGTCCACAGGGACCCAACTGAGAGCATTGGCTCCGCAGCCACAGCCAGCTGCTCCTTGGAACCGCTGGCTCAAGAGCACACGTTTATTACTGGGAGAAGAGCTCCCTGTCATGGTATTATTCGTTATTTGTACGAGGGTAGCAGCTCACAGAATAACACGCAGGCCTGACTGTTAGGGAGAACGCTCCAAAAAAACCCAGACAGGCAGTGAAAACAGCATTAGGCATGCAAGCCATTTCATTGCCTGTCATGGTGACTGCTCCCTGCAGTGGCTGCAACGGGACCGCTCCGCACATAAAGCTGTGCCCCGGTATAAGTGCTTAATGTGTGGAGGCCTAGGGCAGAGTGAGAGGAGCTTGGTCTAATTACAGAGACATTGCTGAAGCTTCTCCATGAAGGCCCCACTGAGAGGGAGGCCAGGAGTAAAGCAATGTGCATGCACACACAGAATTTAACTCCTGATTATTTGGAATACTCTTCTGTGCTGGTTTTGGCTGGGATAGAGTTACATTTCTCCACAGTAGCTAGTATGGGGTTGTGTTTTGGATTTGTGTTGGAAACAGTTTTGATAACCCAGGGAAGTTTTAGTAACTGCTGAGCAGGGCTTACACATAGCCAAGGCCTCTTCTGTCCTCACCGCACCCCAGCAGTAGCTGGGGGGGCACAAGGGGTTGGGAGGGGACACGGCCAGGACAGCGACCCCAGGGATGTCCCACACCACATGGTGTCATGGTCAGCATATGGAGCTGGGGGAGGAGGAGGAAGGGGGAGGAACGTTCAGAGTGATGCCATTTGCCTTCCCAAGTCACCGTTACACGTGATGGAGCCCTGCTGTCCTGGGGATGGCTGAGCACCCGCCTGCCCATGGAAGTAGTGAAGGAATTCCTTGTTTTGCTTTGCTTGCACACACAGCTTTTGCTTTACCTGTTAAACTGTCTTTATCTCAACCCACGAGTTTTCTCACTTTTACTCTTCTGATTCTCTCCCCCCTCCCACTGGCGGGGAGCGAGCGAGCAGCTGCGTGGGGCTGAGCTGCCGGCTGGGGTTAAACCACGACATCTTCAAATCAGTGAACTTTAAAACTCCACAATTTAAGTTCACCACTGTCAGATACTCTCTTTGCATTGTGGAGATCATATTTTTGTTAAAACTTCAAATTTGTTTTCAAAATACTGTTATGAATCCTCATTTTTTCTGCTAAACATAGCACGTCAAGACAGCCTTGAAAGTGTGAATGGACAAAACTGAACCACCTCACCACGCTGAGCTTGCAGGCAGCTGGGAACAGGGGGCTCGGAGCACTCGGCTGTTCCACTCAGCTCAGAGCTACAGAGACGCCAAAGTGCTAACATCTATTGTGTTGGTCGTTTGCACAAGCAGAACGACCCATCTAAAGCACCATCTGACCAACTGCTAAGAGCCCCCGCTCTCTTCACACAACCACCCGAAAGAGTTTCTCCTCCGCCAGCCCCGGAGCGGTCACCGGCAGTGCCTGAGCATCTGGTGGTGTCAGTGTCTGCACACGTGGAATCACCGCAGACCGCTGGCGGCGGGGCAGCGCGGCAGCTGTGCAGCGCCACAGGATCCCCTCTGCTTCTCCGCCGGTCACACGGAGCCGCCTGGGACCACAGCAAAGCCAGGGCTCTGCTGCAGAGCCCAGGTCCAGCCCTCCGGTGCGCGGCCCCTCCGACGGCTGTCGCAGCAGATGCCAAACCGAGGCCTGCAGCACCGCAAGGGGACAAACCTGTCCGAGGGGCCACAAAACCCTCTAACGCTCGTGCACCCTGGTTTCGTGCCCAGGCAAGAACTCGGGCATATCCCAGATGCTGCTAATGAACATTTGTAGATGGAAGCTAAATTCCTTCAGTGCTCAGGGGCCTCCGAAGCCTCCCCATCATTCTGCCGTCCTTGCTGCCCTCTCAGAAAGGATCTCACAATTCATTTCCAACTGCAGGGTAGCTCGGGGCAGGGCTCGCGGCAGGGACCATGCCCACTGAGGCATGAGCATCGCGTGGGAGAGAGCACATCACCAGTGCAGCCCAGCCACGGGGGCTGCGCAGCGGGGTTACCTGTGCCTGGGCTGACGGTGCAACCTGCTGCCTGGGCGTGCGAGGGAGCAGAAGGGCGCTTGGACACCGACAAGGAATCAGCAGCAGTTCCTACAGGGAGCAATGGCATACCCTGAGGTTTAGAAGGGACAAGTGGGTGGAAGAGCCACCAGCGACTTCCAAAGGAAAGGCAGATACCTGCTCCTTCCCACAACCCTCATCCCTGGTGGGACTAAGTTCTGGCGTATTATAAGGGACGAAGTCAGCAAAGTTCACCGCCAAAGATAATATGGACTGCCAGGTATTGGTGTCCTGGACTTAAGAGAGGGAGGTGAAGATGTGCAAGTAATACATATACCAGAGAGAAGTATTGCCACACTGTTAACAAAAGGAAAGGTTAAAAGTCACTTCCCACTCAGCTTTAACATACTGTTTAATGGTAGTCGAGTTACATCCTGCATTAAGGGAAAAAAAAAAACTAAGCTAGGAGATTTATCAGCAAAAGTTAATGCACGTGGAAGTATTAAGTGCAGTTTAAGGAAAGCTGTATCATTGAACTTGTCCTTCAGACAGCCCAACATTAGGATGTACGGAATCGCAAATGACAATTACGCAAACAATTCTGTCAGCATAACACCAACGAACCGAAACAAGCCTTCGACCCAGTTTGCATCAGTACATGTGTAGGAAGACCTCAGTTCGGTAATTTCTACATAAACTTTGACTGCAGAGCTAAAGCAATCAGAGACAGCACAGCTTTCCCTAAAGGTTACCAGGAAAACAGAACAGACTGCAGGGAGCTGGTGTAACAGGCTTGCCACGCTGCACCAGCCAACAGGCACAAAGCTATATTTGCACTGATTTCAGCCTCTGACTACTGCCCCGATATAGATCCCGGTCACGGCGTTTATAGCCGACTAACCTCCAGGCAGCAGAGACATGAATAACGCAACATGGGACACACACAAGAGAAACGGTAGCGCTTAGGTGCTGTCTCCATTTTACAGGTGGAGAAACTAACGTGGGGAAACTGCTTCACCCCCCTCCAGCTCTGCCGGACCAGAAGATACTCGCGGTGTTGGATGACAAAGCAAGGAATCCTGAGGGTCTCCTGTTTCCTTATTTCACTACATAAGAAAAAGCTTGACAGCATTAAAAGCTAACAGTTTATAAAAGGAAGTGTTCTATGCAAAATATAAACAAGAGATAGAAGTCACTGTAAGGAGATGCTATAAACACTTCAACTGTTGCTTCTTTGCTTAAAGAAAATTGACATTTCTGTGGATGGGAAAGACCTCCAATTACTCTACCCGGGACACAGCTGCAAGCAGCCAGCCTTCTTGGTGCACTCAATCAGGTAGTCTCAGAGAAGGCCAGGAAGAAATAGCTGCTTGTGTGGATGGCGATCTTTCCCCCCCTCCATTTTCACTTGGAATTTGTACAGCACCAAGCGCACCAGCCTGCTGGCCCGTGACAACAGCCCGGTACCAGCGCAGCACCGGGGAAACCTGTCGCTCCCACCGAGGTGGGGACCGCCAGCGCTGTGCAGCCTGGCGTCCTGTCCTAGCAAGGCTGAAAAACTTGCAAGGAGAAAGGAGAATAATGCTGGTTGGGTTGGGCAGGTGTGAAAATGGCTTAGGTTAAACAGTCAGAGCAAATCCTCAGGGTGACAATGGCAATTAAGCAGAGGTGTAATTTAATTATCCCATGACCAGAGAATCCTTCCCCCAGCCTACTGTGCCCTGGACCCTCACAAATCAGCTCTGACCCAAACTTTTCTTCCCCCACCTCTCTACCAGCGCAGCACAGCATCAGCTAAACAAACCACAGAGCTACCGCAGAGATGAAAAATACCAAAATGCATTCTGCAAATGAAAACCCGTCTGTGCCTTTTACTCCACGAGAGGAGTCACACCCACTCTCTAGCCCTTTTCTCGTAGCATGACTTTAAAGATGAAAAAGCAGCTGCTTGCCACATTCAGTGCTTGATCTTCTTCTGCCTATTTTGAATAAAACCAAACCTTTTCATATGCCGCTTTCTAGCCTCTTCCATCAAGTTTCTAAACTTATTTTTCAAGGCAAGCCTTTCTTACAGGTAAATTCAGTAAAATAAGATATAGTGTCTGAAATTATATATATAAACACAATAACCACAGTCAATTCTTTATTCCTTCCCCATGTTGGTACAGCACACTCAAAACACTCTCAGAGACAAATGCGCTTTCCCAGTGCTGATCTCCACTTTATTGAAGTCCCTCAAGAAAATCCCTCAGCATTTTAACAAAGCCAAGTGGATGCTACACCAAGTAAGTGTTATGAAGTCTTTGCTTCCACAATAGCCACAGAAAATTGCCTGGAGCTCCTTACATTTAAATGTTGTTGACGTGAAGACTGTGTACTCTATTTTAATAAAGAGTGACCAGATAATCCAAGCAGTAACTAACCTGCTGCCTCTATTTAGTATTTCCTTCCTTCCTTTTCAGAGCAGCTAAACACCCACCGTACTAAGCACAACAAAACGACAGAACTTATCAGTTTAGCCACAGACTATTTCTTATAAACAAAGTAGTATGGGTTGCTTGTAGCCCTAAGCTCAAGAACTACTAGTGATTTGCAAGTTCCACTGATGTTCTGCACTCTTTTTAGTTTTGAGCTTGAGAGGGAGAGAAACCCTGAGCCATTACAATTCATTGATTTGCTAAACAGGCCAAGGCACTTAACACTTCATTACCGCAGCCCAGTATTTTCTAATAATCAGAACTTTTAGCATGTGTCAGACAACAACATTTGGAGACTCCTTCACAAATAAAATTAGACCTTATCAATGGGAAAAAAAAAACAAACAAACAAAAAACAAACAAACAGAACTTTCTGACGTAGAACTTGTTGAATAAAGAGTAAACCTTGTTAGTGAAGTGAACCCTGCAGCTTGTATGAAAGCAGGCATCCTTCTCTTTAAAGCCCCTAGCATCACCTGGAACAACTGCGATCGTGTTTATTTCAGGATTTATTAATTACTGACCTATTTAGATGTGTTTTACACCAAGTGCAGCCGAACTACTACGCTCTGCTCAAGCGCTCTGTGCACGAGAGTTACAGGAGAAGGATGTTTTTACACATTTTCTGCCTTCTCCCACCGGAACACCGCATTTCCAAACACCGCAGCCGTCAGGCGAGGAGGCACCGGCGCGATCGCCCGGCCCGCCCTGGCAGCGCCGTTCGGCTCCCACGCTCCGCGGCCCCGCGACCCCCCACGACCCCCGCGACCCCCCGCCCGGGGTCCCCGGGACCCATTGTTCTGCCACCGCCCGGAGTCCTCGGCGGGGTCCTCGGGACCCACCGCCCAGGGCCACCCCGGTGGGGGGGGCGATCCAGGGACCCAGGGACCCAGCGCCCCGCCACCCACCGGGGTCCCCGGGAGGCAGCGCCCCGCCACCCACCGGGGCCATCCGGGGGTCCCCCCGGGACCGTTCCCCCGCGGTCGGGGAGGCCCCGCGGGTCGCGGCGGAGCCCCCGCGCCCTCACCTGTACCACTCCAGCCCCTTCTCGTAGTTCCTGTCGAAGAAGTGGGGCTCGGTGCCCACGGCGCGCACGTCGGGGTGCGCCCGGATGGCCTCCAGCAGCGCCCGCGTCCCCCCCTTCTTCACCCCAATGATGAGGGCTTGCGGCAGCCGCTTCTCCCCGTAGTCCGGCGTGGTGCTGCCGCCGCCGCGGCCCGCCGGGCTGCCGGCCCGGCTCAGCTCCTCGTCCGTGGTGCTCGACTCCTGCGGGTCCCTCTCGAAGGCTCCGCTCTGCGCCGTGATCACCTCCCCGGGGGCCAGCGGCGTCCGCAGCCAGGCGCCCGCCGCCCCTTCCCGGCTGCCGTTGGAGGCCCGCGTCGGAGCGGCGGAGCTGCCCGGGGGGCTGGCGGGGGAGCGGGGGGCCGCCGTGCCGGGGAGGGCGGCGGGGGAGCGGGGGGCCGCCGTGCCGGGGAGCGCGGCCGGGGAGCGGGGGGCCGCCGTGCCGGGGAGCGCGGCCGGGGAGCGGGGGGCCGCCGTGCCGGGGAGCGCGGCCGGGGAGCGGGGGGCCGCCGTGCCGGGGAGGGCGGCGGGGGAGCGCAGGGCGCCCGGGCCGGTGCCCCCCATGAGGCTGTAGCACAGGTAGGTGAGGCAGAGGGAGAGGCTGCACATGCAGAGGAGCTTCCGCGCCGGGGGCACCTTAGAGCCGCGCCCGCCCGGCACCCCCGGCTGGGCGGGGGGGGACATGGCTGCTCCCCGCTCCTCGCCCCGGGCACCGGGCGCACATGGTGTCAGCCGCCGCCCGGCCGCCCCCGCCGCATGGGGCGCCGCTGCCCTCCCGCCCCGCCGCCGCCGGGGGGGGGGAGCCCCGCATGGCACGGTCGCCGCCGGCCCCCGCCGGGCACCGGGGCTCCTGGGCTCAGCGCGGCCGCGCTCCGGTGCCGCCCCGGTGCCGCCGGCTCCGCACTGTTGCCGCCCGAGTTCCTGATGCTAAACTTTGTGCCGGGTGGGAGGCGGGAGCGCGCTCCCGGCGCGGGGAGGGCCCGCCCCCGCCGCCCCCGCCGCCGCCGCCGCCGCCGAGAGCGCGGGGAGCGCGCCCGCCCCGCCGAGCGCCGCGCCGGTCCCGCCGGGGCCGCACCGGGGCAGCACCGGGCCATCGTCTGTCCCTCCGGGGCAGCAGTGGGGCAGCGCCGGGGCAGCAGTGGGGCAGCACCGGGGCCGCACCGGGGCACCGGTCCCTCCGGGGAAGCGCCGGGGCAGCACCGCGGACAGCGGCGGGAAGCCCGGGGGCAGCCCGGGGGGAGCCCGGGGTCCCGCGGGGGCGGCGCTGGGCAGGGCAGGCCCCGGCTCGCTGCAGCCCTGCTGACCCCGGTGTGCAGGGGAGAGCCCCCCGGCCTGCCAGCCCACCCCACCTATCCTCCAGGGCCACCCGCTGTGCCACAGCCACCCCTTGCCAGTGCTCACAGCGCCGGGGAGGGCGCGGGGCCCAAGGGCAGGAGGCAGTGCCAGCTATCCTCTACAAATCCTCCTCCCTTCCCTCAGAAGTCAGCATACTGCAGCTCCTTGACCCCTTGTCCCAGCCTGCACCCCTCCGGCCCCATAAAGCACATCATGTATCGTCGCCCTCTCACCCCACTGCCCCCAGCCCATGGCTCCCACCCGAACCCTCCAGCTCCCAGAGAGGAAGACCCGACAGGTCCTCTGGGACAGCCCCACTCGGCAGCAGGGCTGAGGTCCCCCAGCTCCAGCCCCCTGAGGATCTGAGGCAGCGTGGATGGGTGTCACAGGGCAGGCTGCTGTCTCCTGGGTGCTTGGGCAGAGGTGGCAGACCAAGGGCAGGGGCAGGCAGCAGCTCCTCTGCTGGTGCAGTGGGGCTAAGGGCCATTCGGAGCATGGACAGGTCACGGTTTAGGTGCCAGGAGCTGCACTAGCAGGTGAGGCCAGTGACACCCTAGCACGCTGCTCTTCCAGGAGCTGACCCCAGCCTTGGTGGAGCAGGCTGGGGCTGAGAGCCTCCCTACTCACAGTTTTTCTGGAGCAGCCACCACCTCTTCCCAGCTCCACATTTTGGCACTTCCCACCTCCACTTCTCAGCTTTGGCTTTAGCAAGGAATTTGTGAGGGGAAGAAATGCTTTAGTGTCTCTCAGCTTCCTCCTATCCCTCCTTCCGGGTCTCCCGGGAGTCTCTCCCTTGTAGGTGTTGCCCTGTGGCATTGGGGCACATCAGAGCTCTTGGTATCCTGGCCGCCGTGGTCCCCCTCAGCAGAACAGTGCCGGCATTACCGTGATACAGGGACGGACTATGGAGCGTGGCCATTTGCTAAAGCCCTCACAGGTGAACAAGCAGCAATCTGACCTTTTGCACCTGAACTGCTCCCCCCAGACCACCCACGCCATCTGGATGGTGCATGCAGAGCAGCTGCATGTTAACACATACGAGGGCCGCAGCTGGGCGCCTGAGCGAGTGCTGGAAAAGTGCAGAGTGTTTCCAGCCTCGTGTGGCTGCGAGTGCTGGGTACCTCATCCTGCCCATCAGCAGAAGGAGTATCTGGAGGCAGTGACCCTTCTCCACTAGCATCCACTTTGGGAAGCCGCAGGGCTGTGCATCCCACCACACAGAGGTGCTCTGGGCAAGGGCTGGATGGGAGAGAGCCAGCAGAGCTCCCTCACGCTCCCCCAGCGGATGAGCCGTGGCCTAGATTTTACAGGGGGAGTCCGGGGATTGCTCCATATCGTGCTGTTACTGTGTGAAGCTCAGCAGGGGACACCTCAGAGCAACGTGCCATTGGAGTCTCAGCTATGCTTGGTCTCCTGGCAAAGAAACATTTGAAAAAAATTTAAGTGCTAATATTAACTAGATACCCAGAGATGAGAAAAATATTCATTGAAAAAGAGGAAGAGCACAGACGTTTCCTATAATGAACAAAAGCTCAATGCTGCTCTCAGCTGGACATGTGTCCTCTCTCTGTGCAGCTCCGGTTCCGATAGAGATTATTCCTTCATAATATATTTTTTATGGTACACATGAGACCTCTGAAATGCAGTGTCTTGTGTCCTGTAAATCATTTCCTGTAGCTCGTGGATTCCTTTTCAACTGCATTACGGTAATATGAATGTTAAGGGACTAACTTGAACTGACAGAAGCAAAGCCTCGCATCCCTCACTCGCGCTTCCTGCCCTGGCTCAAAGGCAGCTGCACGGCCGTGCCCAGGCAGCAGGCGCCCGGCCTGGGGGCGTCCCCTAGAGCTCCGCGCAGCCCACCGGGGAGACGCACGGCCCCGGGCAGGCTGAGCCCACGGAATTCTGGCAACCAGACTTGGACCTCCAGTGAAAATCCTGAGTAGGTGCAGTTTGGGCCATGGAGGAGGGGAGCACGTGCTGCAGGACTGGGGACAGGCTGGCGTTCTCGGGAAGCCCTGAGCAGAGTGGGCTTGCTCTGCTTAGCCTGTATATATGTCCTTTCACATAACTGCTATAATACGTATAGATCTACCTTGAGAGAGGTGAATCCTCCTCATACATGGAGATACATTTATTCCAAACTGGAGAACCCACAGAATCTGCTTCATCAATAAACCTGCTCTTCAGTTTCCCAATATCACACCAAATTAAAAAAAAATAGAAATTGTTTTCTGTTCCAAAAATACAAGATAAACCTCAAAATAGACACCACTTAATGAAGAGTCGCAGTGCTTTGGTCTTTCTTATACTGAGCACACATCTAAACTGCAGTGCTTAGCAAAATGCCCTGGTTTGACATCCTCGTGTCTCTTCTCCTGTGATGTGCTGCACGGAAGAATAATAGGATTTGCAGGCAAATCATACATAACGGAAAGACTATTTCTTCTCAGGCACCAGCTTCCAGCCCAGAGGAAATTTTACAACCAGAATGTAAAGCCCTCTAAAACAAATGGTTTAGCCTTAAATGCCTGCTGCCTGGGCTCTGACTCTTTTTATTCATCATAGAATGTGTATTTCTCCTGCATGGACGTCAAACGCATCCATGAGCAGATCTGAGTGTTATCCAAGCGTCTGGTGGTGTTCAGCCAGTGGAGGCAATAGGAGCTGATGGAGTGTAACACTTTATTTGACAGTTCTGCTTTTAAAGGCTTATGTATTTACACGGCATACCTGCACACTTCTACTCCCATTAATTAGCAGTAAGAATGCTCCCCAAGCATCCAGTAAGTGTCCAGTCTAGCGAGGCAAACTGGTGCTGTGATCCCTGCATGGGAATTCCCAGAACAGGTCAGTTTGGTGGATCACCTGGTTCATGCCCCAGATTTCAGCAGGGATCAAGACTAATTGCTTTGGAGAAAGGTGGAGGAACTCTGTCATGGGCAGCTGTGGAGCAGCCCCCGCTCAGATGCAGTTTCTTTTAAGTCCCCTTCAATTAGTGTGACTTGTGGCTGTCTCAGCCTGGGGGACATGCCTGGGATGCTCTCATCTCCAAATGGACAGCAGCGCTGAGATTCGTGCCAAACTCTTGGTTATGGGGGCGTGTGACAGTAAGTCACGGCAGGCAGGTAGGAGCCCTTCCCCGCACCAGCTGGTAGGGCCTGACCCTGCATGCACTGAAGGCGAGACTCTAATTAGAGCCGTTTTTCCCATGTGATAGACTGGAGAGCGCTTTCTGAGATGTTGCTGCACGGAGGTGCAGCACAAGGGTCTCCCACCCCTGGTTGGTGCTGTGCAAAGGCCGGTGGCCGGGCTCGTGAAGGGGAAGCAGAACTCCGCTCCAAGGCAGGGACGTGTGAGAGTTGGCTCATTCTCTGTTTAGGCATGGAAACGTCCACCATTCTCATCACCTCTGCTCCAGGAACATAAACTGGGAGAGGAACAGGGGCAGAGCCAGACTCCAAGGACAACCTCGAGACTGACAAGCCCGTCTGAGGGGATCTGGGCATATTTAGCCACGTGGGAGGAGGGCTGGGGAGCATAGCCCTGCTCTCTAAACACTCAAGCAGATGAGCACCAAGGAAGGAGGAAGATGGCCTCAGATAACAGGCAGTGCTGGCACAAAACCAAAGAGGTATGAATTGGCACAAATACATTTTGGCTGGAAATCAGATGGTTTATAACTGTTGGAGAAATGTTGTTCTGGAACAGATTCCTGAGAGGAGTATTGGGGGCAAGGCATGCAATTAGTTTTAAGATTGAGTTTGAAATGGACTTTATAACAGGGTTGCCAGCAATTGCAGGGAAATGGGATTCGATGGCCCAAGCTGTCCCTTCCAGTTCTACGCTCCTGTTGTGATTCACAAGAACCAATCCGAGAAGAAGACCTCTGACAGGAAAGGGTTCTTTAATCAATCAAAGGCTTAACAAGACCCATTGATGGGAAGCTGAAATTAGACACATTTGAGTGAAGTGAAAAGTGTGTATTTTGACAGGGACAGTAATTTCCTTTTGTAATAATTTGTGAAGGGATGTGGCAGGTTACCCCTCTTGGAAGGCTTTACACTGCAACTGGAAGAGTCTTTTGAAAGAAATGGTCCCCCTGGGCCAAGCTGTAAGCTGGGGATGTGGTCCCCGCAGGGAGGTCTCTGGCCTGTGAATCTCTACATGCCACTATCCCAATTATTGCTTCTGCTAAGTAAGCTTCCAGAGATGATCACCCTATTTCCTGACTTTTACAAACACTAGAAATATATTTTTTCAGGAAACGTCAGAGGCTAGCCTCCCATAATTCCTCCTCATTATTTACTTGTCATCAGAAGCAGTGAAAAGAGGTAGATTAATTCACACGGTCCTCTACCTCCTTCAGGGAATGAATTAAGTTTGTAAATATATACCAAATAGAAAATAAACAGTAAAAATGCAATGACGTTTAAACTCTAGTCCAAGAAGGCCCTCAAGATGTTTTGCAGTAGCATTCCACACGGTCAAGGCATTTTCCCATTCATGGAAACAGCATCAGGTTTAGAATAAGTGTTTGTTCAGGTGGCTTTTAGTAATGGCTCCCGTGATCTAAACTGTACAGCCTAGCAACATACATCCATCTTCCTTGCCTAAAATTAACAAAGGGCGGAAGAAAAGCATCTCTGGGCAAGCTACTCAGAAACCAAACCCCCTGCTTCACTGATGCATTGGTCACAGTTGCTGTGAAAAAGGGAACAGCTCTTAGGCTTGGAAACCTGTATGTGCAACGAATATGTTGTGGTACATGATTTATACAGTGAATAGTCCTGAAAACATAGCCAGAGGGAAAGCCATTCAGTCTGAGAGGCGGGTGCTGGCAGAGGCAATAAAAGAGGTTAGACAGGGGCAGGCACATGTGGCACAGGCTCAGGAATGAACTGGATGGACCCTCGAGGTCCTTCCAGCCCTTGGAACCTGTTTCTGTACATTTTGCATGGCCAAAGACTGTGAAGACCCCTGGCTCCAACCGTGTGAGCAGTCGGAGAGGTTGTGGCAAATGCTGGGGGAAGCAGGGGCTCCTGGGCTCTCTTGATTCTGCTGTCACTGTTCTGGTAAGCCAGCCCCCAGGAAAGCTGTGAAAACATTGAAGCCAGGAGTTTCCTTTCCATTGCTGAACATTTGAATTACGTATCTGCTCCCTCTAATCCTCCCCATGCTTGCTGTGGTGGGGCTCTGCCTCCTCCTCCTCACTTTTCCTGCAAGCCGGCTGCTGACCTGGATCCTGCGGCACTATGGGGAGAGCCAGCCTCGCCTCTCCCTGGGGAAGAGCCTGTCCGCAGGAGACGCGATGGAGAAACACGACGGCTGCAGCCACCGTGCTGGCAGCAAGCCCAGCCTGGGGCTGCGGGCACCCCCAGAGACACGGCCCCAGGCAGCGAGGCTACGTGGGGCTCAGCCTGACGAGCGTCCCGCTAGGGGCGGCTGCACGTCAAGGTCCTGCTCTGCTGTGACCAGAGGCTCAGACCTCCCGCTGCTCCTGAGCAACCTGCTCCCGCTCTGCCAGCCCCACTTATTGCTCAGGACTGAAGCCTCCGGTTCATCTCACAGCTGCCCTTGGTCTCACTGATGAGCACGGGAGCAGGCTGTTCTCCCTGTGGGAAGGGTACTGCGGGACCTATCCCATCTGTCGTGTACGTACTCAGTGTAAGTGATTGAGTGGCTCTATCTGCACATTATCAGGGGATAATCTCCTGTTCTAATCTCGGCTCTTGCAGAATGAGGACAAGCACTTGCAAAGGAAGCCCTTCGCTGATCACTCAACAGGATGACACGGCAAAGCCCCGCGGAACACAGAGTCAGCTGGCTGTCTCCATCCTGTGCTAAAGTAGTGATGATGGTAGGAAAGGGGAATGCAGCAGCCGCAGAGAGGCAATCTCAGGTTTGCAAGGTGGTCAAGTACTTTATTGCTTGGCTACAGAAAGGGAAACCAAGGCAGGGAGAGAAGAATAGATTAGCCTGTGGTCACAGAGTGGCTTTGATCCCAGTTTTGGAAGGCACCTTGTCCGCATCCCAGCCCCGGCGCGCGTGCAGCACAGCCCTGCTCTCCCGGCGCTCAGGGACGGAGGCTCGCAGAGGCTGGCAGCGCATCACGCAGAGACCTGGCCCCAGCCACCGACACTGCGGCGCTGCGACAGGGCTGCCTCCGGGACAGCTGCGAGCAGAGCACGGACGTGACCTGCCGCTGACGTGGGCTGCGACGCTGCTGGCTGCCGTGAGCTCATTCTGAGCCACCATGACATCATGCAGCCAGCCAGCCAAGGATGAGAGATTAGCAGGACAGCCAGGACACTGCCTGGCCTCTCCACCTCGCCATCTGAGCCGCTCCACTGGCGCTGCTGGTGCCCTGCTCGCTTGGTGCTGAAAGAGTGTCTGGATACTACAGCACCAGGTCAAACCCTGAACTGGGAAGGAGTGGGACGTACCTACCGAAGAGCGCAGAGCCCAGGGCCTCGGATACGGCTCATCCGCAGCATGGCCTGCTGCCAGCTTGGCATCGGGAGGCCAGATTAGAAGTGCTTTGCCAACATACACCGCGCTTTCTAAAACGCTCATCACCACCTGCAAGGTCCACTCCAGAAGAACGCGCTCGCAGGTGGCTTGGCTGCCCGAGGAGCATGTGGGCCACTGCGCTGCAGCCTTGCACAGCATCACCCCCTCCAGTGCAGGACCTCTCCTGCGCTTGCTCGGGCCAGGGGTGACGGTCTATGGCTGGATGCCATTGGGTCAGCACAGCCGCGCCAGCCTCCCAGCTCCACCTTGGGCAGCTGGCTCATGCCGTGCTCCGAGGTGCTCCGCATGTGTTACCATAGCAATCGGATAGGCTGCCTGGAGAGGGAACAGCCAGCATAGCCTCTGCAGCTGTGTGTCCACCGGGGCAGCTCCTCCTGAGCCCCAACCCAGATCCACCAGTCAAGATGCTCTCCCTCTCCATCGCATGCTGGTGCTTGGCCATGGAGCAAAGACACTGTCACCTCGCTCGCTTCATCACTCCTCTGCAGAAGACCTGCGGGTAGCCAGCAATGCTGCCAGTTTAAACTGTTAAATTAGAGCTGACAAACCTGTACCAGCGTCAGAACCTGATTGTGCATCATAACCCATGATTCCCCAGCATTGCCCTGGATGCAGCTCAGCATCAACGTCCCTGATCTTGTACTGGATGGCGGCCACAGAGACCCGCTGCTCATCTGCGGCTCATCGATGCATGCCGCAGCACTGGCGGTAGCGGGTGCTCAGCCGGGAGGGCTTTCACCCTACTGCCATGGTACAGAGCTGCCCCCCCGAATCAGCGTCAGGTTCTACAGGGACCCAGCAGTGAGGCTTCCCAGGACCTGCCCATAACGTACTGCCCTTCGCTGGCAGGAGCAATGCCTGGCATGGATCTCTAAATCATCCCTGTTCTTACTCATCCTTCCCTTTCCCCTACACAGTTCCTCCTCTCCTCCTCACTTGCCACTCAGCCAAGCCCTGCCAATTTCAGTAATTTAATCTCTGCTCATTAGACGGATCCTCCACCTCCCTCATCATTTCTGTAGCTCTTCTGTGAGCTGCCTAATTTATCACTCTCTGCCTGGTAACGAGGTACCCAGCCCGAGGTTCCCACTAAGATTTATTCTTCAGAAACACCCATGCCTCCTACTCTAACTGCTTAGGTACTCTTTCTTTTAGGATTTTGAATGATTTTACCTGGGATTGAAATAGGATTAATAAGTGAACTTTTTCACTGAAGTGGCTATTCATTTACTAGATTTTGATACTGCATCTGCCTTCCTTGGTTCTGGTATCTTCTGTAGTCTAGAAGAAGAAACCTCTGCTCATGTATCCCTAACTGCTGTGATGCAAATACCTGAATTTCAAGTGGGGAAATGAACTGTGCTCCACGCCTTACACAACCAGCTAGACAGCGTGCTCTGAGCAAGACAGCAGTTAATGTAGCCTGGGATGACATTTCGCGAAGTCTGAAGTCATTTCCTCTCTATCAAAAATGAGAAGTTCTTGTTCTCTCATGTTAGAAATACTGTTGAGATGTTAAATTTTCCAATCTGTTGTTTCATCATCACCTGGCTACGAGCTAGCTGCCGGCATGGCATCAGAGCCTCGCCTGGCCAGCAGCACCACAGCCAGAGCCTGAGACCTCCTGGGAGCCCGCAGTGGTGCAGAGCCAGATCCTATCACCCCTCCTTCACCACCTGCAAGCCGAGGAGGGCCATCGCCTGCCACAGAAGAGCGAGGCGACATTGCCAGTGCTTGCCAAAATTGGTGGTGGGATGCAATCCTCACCACCACCCTGAGCATCCCCCTGCGGTGGAAGGGAGAGGTGGTCGCTGTACCTCCCTGCGGGTCACTCAGAGAACATCTGAGCCTTTGTTAGAGGCAACAGAGAGGAGAGGAAGCAGGAAGGGAGCCAGAGCTTTTATGATAGTTTAGTTCAGATGAAACCCTTCTTGCCCACAAGCGCTCAGGAATCCGGCCTTTGAAGGCATTCCCTGGCAATGACAGTTCACATCCCATAGCCACAAGTGATGGAGCAGTCCTGCTCTGGGGTATGGAACACCAAGGGATTAAGAAAAGGACCAGGAAACAAAACGGGTGCTTGCCACCCATTCTCCAATTTGCATGCAACCCTTTTTGATAAATTTTGTAGCTTGAGCTTGTCCTCTGCTGTGCCAGAATACAGTAAATGTATTCAGCTTGCAGTTCAGTCCAGCTGTAGGTGTGATTTCTAGGTAGGACTGACTCATGTAAAACATTTGGTTTCATTTGGGAGCAGAAAACCCCTGCAGTGTGCCAAAAGATGGGCTTTCATGAGCTGTGTCACTCTGTGTCAGGACAGGGCATTATCTACAGCTAAAGCACGACAGGGAAATAGCCCGTGCTTCCCCAGATTGCCTCCTCTCGAGGGACCACAGCAGGGCTGCGCTTGCATCTCCTGGGCTGCTGCACCTTGACCATGCTCTTCTCTGTTCCTTCTCCCTTGGCACCCACCAGCTTGGAACACCAGGGCTTGGCCTTGCCGGGAGCCGGCGATGCCCGGGTTCCCCCAGGACCGCAGTGGCAGGAGCAGGCTGGCAGCACACACTGCCCACCTCCAGCAGCCCCCATCACCCACCCGTGCCTCCAGCCCTTCCCGCCAACAACTGCTAACGGGATGGCCAGTGTGGTCCAGTGCTGCCCTTGCTGTGGCACTAGCTCAGTTCCCAGGACCTCTTAAATCTACAGGGTGGATCTGGGGTGCTCCTGGGCTGGCTCCAGACTGGAGACAGTGACCAAAGGAAAGGCTGCTGCCTCCTGCCAGGGGCTCAGGTCACGGCAGGGAATGGGTGGAGGAGGGAGATGGAAATGCCTTCGCAGGGACCACTGGGCCTTTTTGCTGCGAGGATTTCCCACCTGCTCTCCTTGTCCCCATCCTGTGGACGTCAGGAGCTGTGCTAGTCGCTGGCGCTTGCCCTCGCATCCCCTGCGTTGTTCCCCATTCCCACGTTTCCAGCTGTGCAGCTTTCTGTCACAGCCGAGCAATACGACCGGTCCTGGCCGCGTTCAGTTTTTCTTCCACGATGTGAGAAGTGACAGCTCATAAACTCCAAAGAGTATCTGAAAGGCTTGAGGAAAGGAAAAGCAAAGAAACCCCACAAGGCCAGTGCAAGGGGACTGGGTTTGGGTATCTGGCATTTTGTGATTCAGAAATCCACCGTGCAGTGAACTGAAAACGAAGTGGCTGCCTAAGTAGCTGCTTAAACAAACTTCAGAGTCATCTGAGCAGAGTTTCTAAAGACTCGGATATAAAGGTCAAATAGTCCTTGCCAGCCCATGAGCCTCCTTTACAGAGTAGAATCAACTATGGCCCTCGTTATGGAAAACAGTCAAAATAATACAGTGATGCTACCTCCAAGAGAAAATAGATAGTGCAAGTTATTCCATCTTCCCTTTCAGCAATATCAGTTTAGAAAAAGCTAGGCTATTTACAGAGAGCATTTTGCTTCCAGTACTTTTGAAGTAAGTGAATTTTGAATTAGTTTAAGTGCAGGATAAATCAGTGAAATAGGAAGATCTTTACACTCCAATAAGATGCTATTACTCATAAGCATATTGCACTCTAGCTTGTGGACTGAAACTATCAGTGCATGACAGGACACCAAGGGCATGAAACACAGGGGATCCATGAAAATTAGCAAAGCATCTTCAGTATGAAGAGGTAATTTGGGATATTGATTGGTGATGATGGCAGCCCAATGCTGAGATAATGCGGCCAGATCCTGTGATCCTGGGTGCTCCAGACTGCTGTGAAAACTCCAAAAAGCCTTCCAAGACCAATCTATATTTCTTCAGATTTCACACCAGAGGCTGAAGCAGGAGCACAGAATTAAATGTTGTGCTGTTGTTAAGGACACTGTGTCCACCGTTGCTCTTGTTTATCACATCAATCACACTGGCATGGAAGAACCACAGGCAGGAGCTCGGTCCCTTACCGGGCACGCTGAAAACACGTCTGGTGGCGGGGTCTTTTTAATGCGTTTTTAACCTGAGTTAAAGCAGGGTGCACGGGGTGGCAATTGCACAGACAGAGATGGAGAGGAAGGGTGGAACAGAGGCTGCTGCGGAGGAAGATGGAGCAGCACCACAGGATGTCTGAGGAAATAATAATTTTTGGTTTTTTACATCTATGATCTCACTGTATGTGGGCACCTGCAGCTGGGCACAGGGAAACTTGGCCCGGGAAGGTCCGGGACCTGCTCCCCACTACACAGGTCTTTCTGACCACGGAACACCACTGGGGCATGCCCTGCTCCTGGCAGCACAGCGTGGAGCTCCTGGTGGCTCCAGCATCGATCTCTGTGATACGAATATGATAAGCAGTCAGAAAGGAGATCTCCACGGATGGCCAGACATGACATATCGTGCTACATGCACACTGTCCATCCCTGAGCAAGGCACACAGCACAGGCAGTCATTTCTGGCCCTTATCTTTGGACATCTCTCCAGGAAAAGAGCCTCCTGGGGTTGCAAGTCCAGACAAAGCTGGTCGGAAAGGAATGATGCTACGTCTTCATCATCCACAGTCCCAGTTGATTTCAAGCATGAAGAGCAGAAATGGCTTTGCAGTTTCCACCATTTCTCTCCCCTTCTCATCACAATGGGGAAGGAGCATCTGAGGCGAAGGCATTTCCATGCTTCCTACAGTGCTTCCTACTTGTGATTGTGCCGTTAAAAGCAGCATGCTGATGCATTTTGTGCTGAGATACCCAGTGGGTTCCCAGATGCTTTCCAAATCCTAGCCAGGTGACCCTCCCTTGGGCTTGTGTCTGGCTCCTGTGTTCCCAGCTCTGCAGCAGAGGTGTTGGAGACCTTTCTGGGAAACGAAGCACCGCCATACGCTGGATGAATCTCTTCCTGCTCCCTTGACATCTTTCACCCTACTCTTCACAAGCTGCTTGGATTTTGTGTCAAGAGGGTGATTCTGCAAATTAAATCAGTTCCTGTCTCTGTTGGCATGGCAACCCGGGAGGATAGATGGCACAGCCTTGCTACAGCTCTCATGGCTCTTGTCCCACCCGCATGCAGTGTGGCTTGGCTGGAGACACATCCCGGCTCCTTCGTGCCAGTGCTCTGCTGATCTAGGCAGATGGTGCAAAAGCCCCGAACAGAGCAACACGGTGGGCAGCGCCAGGCCCAGCTCCTGGGACAGGAGCCCAGGCTCGCATCCGCTCTGGTTGAAGGGCCGAGCTCAGCCCGGGTGCGGCAGGAGCAAACCCCGGGGCAGGAGGCTGGTGCCTGGGCCAAAGGCTCTGGAGCCTCCGGAAACAACCGCAGCGAAAGCTGCACATCGGCACGGTCACCTCCCGGCTCTCGGACCTCCCGGCCCTTGGCAGGGATCCGCTTTTCCCTGCTGTCTCCATAAATGAATTTAAGCATTTTCCAGCTCAGCAACTAGGGCCTTTGCTAGTCTTGCATTTGTGTTTGATTAATGAGATAGCCAGTAATTTAAACATCTCTTGAGGTCTCTGTCTTTCCTGAGTAATTCTGAAGTTATTGCTGTTTACATAGAAGAAAATCATATTGCCTCACAGAGAGCATTACTGTGGTGATAAGAGTGGAAATCGATCCTCAAGGAGCAGAGGCAATGGCACTTCCACAGCATTTCGGTGAATGCTCACAGTTTCCTGGAAGAGAAAAACACCTTCTGCAGGCTGAGAGCTGCCCACCCAAAACCTGGGAGAGGCTGGGGCCATTCCCAGCCTGTGGATCCGACGCGCATGAGACTGTTTGTCTGCTGCTTCCCTGGGAGAGGCAGGAGCAGGCCAAGGGGGCCGGGACTCACCATTGTGAAAGCCCCCGTATTGTGGATTCCTCCAGGCTGGGTCCGGGAGGATTACTTTCCATGAGCAGACTGGTTTTCAGGCCCATTTGAGATAAATCCGTTTTCAAAATTATCATGTTAAAAGGTTTGCATTATTAGGGACACATGAGGAAGACAGCTGGTCTTTGTCTTCTGTTGTTCCTACCAGGCCTGATCAGCCCTGGTTTTTTCTCACACCCCAGCATAAATCTGGAATCATGCTCCAGGTCAGAAGAATCAGGCTGCTGTCAAGGCAAAACCAGGTCTGGGAAGAGAGTGCAAGACAGCGATGATTTGGGGAACACTTTTGCAAAGCCAGGACTTGCTCCCACGCAGCAGATGTGGGATTAGTACTGATGCTAAGCCGCGCAGATTTCTGCGTGCATAACCTTGAAGCCGCTTTGCCTTTGAGGACAGAATGCTGCAGTCAAGCGTCACACGCAGCACCCCGGTCTGGCCGGCTTTCCATGAGGAGCTGGGAGCCAGTTCAGATCCTCAGGTCTGGTCAGTGAGAGCCGTCGTCCTGCCTCGGCTCCAATCAATCTCGGTCCCCTCCTGGGGCTCTGGAACCCCCCTGGGCAAGGCCTGGGCAGTGATTGCCTGCAGCTCCGTCTCCTTTGCGCCCAGACCCACCACCCGCGGGGTGAGGAGCACCCTGGCGTGCAGCGCCGGGCCGGGACCGGCCGCCGGGTGGGACTGGGCTCAGCAGGAGGACCCGGGCGCGCGGTGGCGGTGGCAGTGCCAGGGGACAGAGTGGGGACACGGAGCCCAGCAGTCCTCCTGCGGGCTCTCCCACGGGTGTGGCAGGCTCCGGCATTTTCCTGCTGCTCATTTTCTTCAGTTGCCTCAGAAAAAAACTACTAAAAATGGCTAAATTCCACTGAGGTTGGGATTCAAACAAGACATGAAAAAAGGGGCTAAATTAAGGCCCATATACTCTCAATGTGTCCTGCACATTTCTGAGCCATCCTGTTACATCTGGCCATTACCAGAAGGTCACCCTCCCTCCCACGCATACCAGTCAGCCCAGCAAGCCATCATGCTTAGGAGCACTGGGCGACTGGGAGCTGTTGCCTGAGGGCAGCAGAGCTTGGCTTTGCTTACGCAGCTCTCTACCACCGAAATGCAGGGAAGCCAGGCACCAGGCCGAGCATCGCGGTGACTGTGACGAGGGGTGGGCAGGACGTGCCCCCCACGTTATTTATCTCAAGGATCTCCCAGAGCATCCCGCTCCAGCGCTGCCCATGCTCCCACCAGCGGCCCCGCTCAGGGCCAGGCAGCCGACCTCCCACTCGTGCCTCCTGCTCCAGTGGATTTGTGGCCAAAGTTTGCCAGCATTGCAGGGTTTGATGCGCCCTGTTCTCTAACAGAGCTTTTTGCAGGCACCCTGTCACGGCCCTGCATGAAATAATTTCAATTCAATAATCTCAGTTAGCTGCAGATTAATCAAAAACAATTTTGCACGGGTTCCTTCTTTGTTATAAAAACATTCTGGTCTGTCTTCTCATTTCTCAAACTGACTCTCTGTGGTCATCTTCCTTCTCTCCCCTCGCCCCTCCGGGTGTGCATTTTCGGCTGCCCCAGGACCGGAGGGGTGATGCCCTGGGGCAGAGCTCTGCAAAGCCCCCACTCCCTCCAGGTGTCAGCTGCTGCCCCTTGGAGAAAATTTCCTGGACTCCCCTGGCAGCTTTGCAGGAATCCCTGTGACAGCACAGTTACAGCTCAGGCATAAAGGAGATATTACTTATCTCCATTATCTCCCAAACAAATTAGCCAGTGCATACCATGAACAGCCTTGAGCCCTCCAGCTCCAGACGGGGTGTCAAGGCTGGCAAGCAGGGCTGGGGCCAAGCTGCGGGGCAGGAGGAGCTGCTCCCTGCCAGCCCCCTCAGCACCTCCACATCCCCTTCCCCAGGGCCAGTGGAGACCATGTGCCTGACCGTGTGCCCTCCGAGGCTCCTCGCCCGCTGGGACCATCCCCTCCGCAAGCCAGTCTCCGAGCCGCCCTCCCGACCGGGCGAGCTCTGGCAATCCATCTCGCAGCCTTATCGCCTCGTGCTGTTTGAACCTGATTTACTGTTATTGGCAGTCAGCAACCTTTGCCATTTATATTCAATGCCAAGCTTCAATTTACAGTATACTTTCTGCTTCAGCTCACCCCGGCCTCTATCTCCACCTTCCACATTAATGCAGGATATGTGTGGAATTCATCTTGGAATTTATTTAAAAAACGTCAGCCACGCTGGCTTTAATACGTTCCCTCATCAAAGCAGCAGAAAGCTCGATTTAAATGAAAAGTAGTGAATTACGGAAGACTCCCCGAGCCGGCACCCCATTCAGTCCCGTTGAGCTGGCAGCATCCCCTGCAGCACATGGGGGTGGCAGCACCACGCCGGGGTGGCTCTAGTGAGCCCATGTCAAAGGAAGCAGGAGATGAGCTGTAAGCTTGCAGGCAAATGGGACTCCTCTGGTTGCAGAAGGTGGCCAGCCAGGACCTGCGGCACGTCCCTCCGGCACGTCCCTCAGCAAGCCCGGCATCCCCTCACCCCAGCCCACCCCACGGCCGCCCAGGGGCTCCCACAGCCCTCCCGTGCGGGGAGACCCCCTGCAGCTCTGTGTGTCTCCCTGGGTGCAGGGACCCTGACCCCACTGTGCCAACCCAGATACAGGGGTCCCCGCACCCAGAGTGGCACGCGATGTGCGATGGGGCGGCTGCGCAGCCCCTTGGGGATAACGGGGCGGTGGGAAGGGAGGGTGGGCATGGGGAGCCAGGCAAAGGTGGGAAGGGTGAGCGTCTCCCCAGCCCCGGTGCCTGCAGGCCGCTGGCTCTCTGCTCTTCAGAGGGCTGAGAGGAACACACGAAGTATTTTTAATAGCTGTAAAACATTAAACTGTGCAGCAGCTTTCCCTCGTGGGGGAAGAGCTGTTCCCAGATGACAGCACGCCGTACAGGGATGGAGACCCTGCTCCCCAGCAGCATTTAGTTCAGACTAAGGGCAAGGAGCAGCAGCTGGGCACGCAGGAGAAAGCAATAACTGTTAATTAGGATAAAAGAAAGCGAGAGAAGCATGGCTGGCTGTAGCTGTTTGGTTTTGTGCTTGGGATGGGAGATGGGAGAGAGGCTGCACTACACCAGGATCTTCCTCAGAGCATCTCGTGTTGTTTGAATTAGTGGTTTTACTGCATAGGCAGGGGGTCTGGATCAGGGGAGGGGTGTCTATTAAGATAACAGCTTCTGCTTTTTGTGGTTCTAACTAACTCCAGGTATAGATTCACTCTCATGGTGGTTTCAGCCTTAATAGGAGGCTCAGTCAAGCCTGCACTAAAAATTTTTATGTAAGCAGCAACAGTTCTGGGAAACAGAAAAGCTGTAACAGGACACTTCATAAGAAGCGGTGCCCTGAGTTTTATCAGGGCTTAAGGAAGTCTCCCCGTTCGCAGTCAGCAAAGCCGGCACCTCCTGGTGCGAGGGGCACCCAGCACCTTCTGCTGCCCTGGCCCTGGGGGAGAAAACTGCCCTGCCTTCAGCCTGGACCTGCCGGCAGCAATCCGTGGCAGCCGCTTTCTTGAAAGAGTGGAAAATGGGTTTATAGCTTAAAAAAATTAAAATACTGAAGCAGTAGCCTGGTGGTGAGTAGCCTATAATCCCCCTGCAGAATAAGCAGAGCTAAAAAGCTGAAAGTAAAAATGAGCGTAAACCGAAAATCTGTAGTTGTTCTCCAAGCTTTGCTGCCTTGAAGCTGCTCTGAAACCCCCGCGAGAGGCGCCCGCAGAGGCCGTCCCGACCGCGGGCGCGTCCCCTCCGGCGCGGCGAGCGGCACCGGGCCGCTCCCTCCCGGCTGCTGCGGGCGCTGCGGGCGCTGCGGGCGGCGGTGGAGCCGCTGGTTGGCCTCGGAAGAGGATGCGGCGGGTTTGCGTGTCTTGTGCAGGGAAATGCTCTGCGTGACCGTGGTGACAGAAGGGGGGGAGGCCCTGGTACACCAGCCCCGGGGGAGGCAGAGCGGAGCTGGGGAGGGGGTGACAGGCGGCAGAGGGGGTCCCTGCGCTGCGGGGTGCCCAGGCTCGGGGCTTGCGGCAGGGCGGGGGCTGCCCGCCCCGGGGAGCGGGGGGGAGGACGCCTGGAAGGGGGTCCCGAAGGCGATGAGGTGAGGGGCTGGCAGAGCCCGAGGGCGTGCCTGCCGCAGGGGTCCCGTACCGCCGGCTGTCGGCTGCTCTCCAGGCTGGGCTGGACGGTGCCCGCCTTCACCCCGAGCCGCCGCGTTCCCCCTCAGGGCAGGCTGTCGCTGGCAGCTCCCAGCGCTCTGCCCTTGCCCTCGATTACACAGACACCCCCACCCCCCCAGTTTCCCTGCAATTAATTAAACAGCTTTGATGGTTTACAGTCTGCCCAATGCTAGAGCCAGCGGGACCCCAGGCCAGCTGCTCTGCCTGGGCAGGGGAGACCCGAGGGGCAGGGTCGGGCAGAGCTCCTGCGCTGGGGGCTGGGGGCAGCTCAGCGAGGGTCTTTGGCTGGAAACTCAACTTGTCAGGAGGAGGTGAAGGTTCCCGAAGGTGGCTCCAGCTGTTCCCCGCTGGCTGGGAGCATCCCCCAGGATGGGGATGTGTGTGCTCGCTGCTGCAGGGAGAGGTTTCTCTGCAGAAAGTCAGGAGCAAACAACAAATATTGTTGCAGAAAAATGTTGTTTCCCACATTTTGCACCAATTAATATTCTTTTGGAGAGCTAACCATTGCTCCTTTGAGAAAGGGACAAAAGAAGTATCATTGACAAGTTTTTCAGCCTCATTACAATATTCTGTACATCAAATGTGCCCAGTGTACCAGAAAATACAGATGTTGCAGCTGTCATTTGGGATAACCTGATTATCCTTTTATTTCTAGCTTTGTTCAAAATAAATTAACTGTGGTAGTCTGTTCAGAGAGATAATTAGTCAGGCTAAACACCAGAATGTAAGAAGCCTTCTCTAGGTCAGAGACTTAACTGAGGCCAGGCCAGGCTGCAGACCCAGCCCTACGCGTGAGTCTGCGCATCCCACCACATTCAAGACCTTCTCTCCTCCTCCTCTCCTACAGCATTCAAGGATAACGAAGAAATGCCAGTGGGAGATGAAGCTGCTGCGGCTGGTGCGTGCTGCTGCCTCCGAACAGTGGCTGGGCTGCCAGGCGAGGACTCGTGTTGCCAAATGTGGCCGAAGCACACCGGGAAAGGGGAGTCCTTGCCCGCAGCTGCTGGTGGGCAGGGGAGCGCAGGGAGGCGTGCGGGCAGCGGGGCGGGAGGGCGGCGTGGAGCTGAAGCCCCTGCAGGGTGCTCCCTGCCCAGCCCTGCATCACCGGGGAGCCTCAAGGAGGCAGAGGAGGTCTCTGTGGGAAGATTTTCCCTGCATTAGGACTGGTCTGGGAGAGAGCTGCGGGACGCTGTGGCTGCAGGTGAGCTGGGTCTGGCCAAGGCTCCCTGCACGTCCCTGAGCTGGCACCTCAGCTCCGGCTGAATATTTAGGCTGAGAACCACATTGCTTCTAAGGCCTGATTTGCAGTCTAATTAACAAATAGACTCAGTACACTCTGTGCACCAATTAAATGCTTCCATTCCGGTTATTAACTCTGCTCACTTTTTAACAATAAAAGAAGCGAAGACATTTTCTTTTTAAGGCTGATGTGATTTTGGCAGCTGTTGAACATGTCAGTCTTAGCAGAAGCTAATTCTCCTGAATTAGGCCATAGTCAAATCTCTGTTTTCTAACTCTAGATATTTAAAGCCCGAATGATTAGATAATCCAGAATACAAATGAATAAAGCCTGAGGAAAAGGAAAAACAAGCCCCTTTAGTGAGGTCCCATCCCGTATGTTCTGACAAAAACAATGCAAATAAATGCAAATGTAGATGTGTGGCAGAAGACCAGTGTGTAACCTTACGGTGCTGGGTTCAAATCGTTGGCTTGCCTGTGCCCAGTGCGTTGCTGGTTGGAGTGCTCCCCTCGCCCCCCCCTACAGGGGCTCCCTTTTGGTGGTGCCTGCTCTGGGCTGAATCCAGTACAAGCTGCAAAGTGGCGAACAGAGTGAAGTTGCATGGAGCTGGCTGTCATTAATTAGCCTCCCCCCTCCCCGCGGGAGCCCCTGCTGCAGGTTATTAACACGGCCAGTGCTCCCTGCCCGGCTGATGGGGATCAATCCTGGCTGCCTCGCGTCTTGCAGCTGGGTCGTGGGAAGCTGCGACTGTTTCCTCCTTAATGAAATTACAGTTCATAAAATTTGCTGTCTTACAAATCAATAGTAAATACACACTGAGCCTTCCCAAGGAGCATGGCTAATGTGCTTGTCGGGGCTGAGAGAGTGGAGCAGAGCGGGGTCCCTGCCATGGGCGCAGCTGAAGGGAGTTGGGCTCAGCCTCACAGCACCTGGGGACACGGAGCTGCTCCAGGGACCTTCCTTCCCGTGGGGTCTTCATGGAGGGTCCCGGCCGAGGAAAGGTGAAGCACTTGCTCTGAACCAGCACAGGGTCTCTCAGGAGTTTATTGGTACCGTGGGGACTTGGGGGCAGGAGCAGCATCCTTGCTGCCAGCCCAGCGTGCTGGCTGCAGCCCAAGCCCTGTGCAGTGGCTGCATCCATGTGTGCAGAAGAACTTATGTATAACGTAGCTGCTCCAGTGGCTCAGGAGAGGCTGGACATCCCTGCCTGCAAGGGGACACGTGGACGGCACAGGCGTCGCAGCCATCTTCTCCCACGGGCTGGGCTTTCCTCTTTGCCGAGGACAGATGCTCCTCAGCTCTCTCCTCCGTGTTGCCATGCACCTCGCAGGCCCTGGACGCCAGCCCTACGCGGAGCCAGCGGCACGAGTGCTGATGGGCTTCCCCCGGGGCGCAGACAAGCGGCCTGAGAGCAGGAGCTGGATGTCGGGTGAAACAGCAAGGGCGCTCTGGGAAAGCTGCAGGGTTTGATCAGGTACCAGCATTTCTGGGGATGCTCACGCATGCTCTCGGCGGGCAGTGTGGAGCCATCAAGGCTGACGGGCTTCCCGAGCACAGTGGGAACGGGAGGAGGGTTGGTGGGGAAGCAGCGTGAGGACACAGCCTCTTGGCAAGCTCCACTGAAGCCACCATCCCGGCAGAGCCCACGGTGTCGCGCCAGGCACTCACCAGGCCCTGGCTGTTGCTGCCTGTCCTCTTGGGTGCTGGCATGGGCTGGGGGTCTGTTGGTGGAAGAGCCTGGTTTCCCACCTCCTCCCCGACTTGCCCTTCCCAAACTGCGGCTGCCCCTTGGGGTGTGCTCATCCCACCCCCGCCCTGCCCAGGAAGAGACCCCGTGCCATGGGGCTGCTTGGGGGAAGCTGTGCAATTTGGGGTAAATCCCCCAGGGTAAGGCTGGACGCTACAAGCACTCTGCCCGGCGGCAGGCGCAGGAGGGGGCTTCTGCCAGGCATCACGCAGCTTCTCGTGCTGGGGTTGCAATGCCCCGTGCACGGAGGCAGGAGGACCCCAAGATGTGCTCCTCGGAGGAGCCCCAGCTCGGCGGTGGAAGCCCTGGTGCCAGCCCGGTGTGCTGCAATAAACTGGACGCGCTGTGGATTCACAAGGAGGCTTCCAGTTGCCTGCTTGAAATCATCTTGCTTTAGAAAAGTAAAGAGAAACTGCCTGATGAGCGGCTCAGAAGAGACAGCTGATGTACCAGGGAGCGGAGCGGGACGCCCTGCCCGGGCAGCCCCCCCAGGGTCTGGCGAGTGCGGCTGCGGAGGGGCTGCAGTTGATGCCGGGGCCGGGGTGCTCATCGTTGGAGCAGAGACGGCTGCCCATACGTTCATAAATATTCTCGATGCAGGCAAGACTGGCTGGGCTTTGATTGCGGCTTTGCTAGAGAGCTTTTGCGAGGATCTTTATCATTCAGTGTCTGTGTAAAACACTTTCCAGAGTCTAAATTCTGCTATAGAAAAACTATTTATCAAGCACCCCCCCTCTGCTGATACACTGGGCAGGAGTTGCCAGCACGCTCTGACAGCCGGCTGGAGGCAATATGATAGATATGTGGCTAATAATCAATCGATACTTTTGTTTAGGCCTCTGTCTATCAGTCTGGCATTGTGTGAACTAATTAGATGATAAAATGTGATGAATGTGTATTAAAGTCAGCTTCCTCCTGTTAGCACTCCAGGGACCCTTTCCATTTTCTAGCTGACCTTTTAGATCTCAGCTTTATTGTACGTGAATGCAATTAAATCAATTTGTCAGATATTTGCATTGCTCCTGCTAGTTCAGAATTCAATTAGTCAGTGTCACTTTACCGTCCTTGTCAGCCTCTGCACCAGCTCGGGTAAAAAAAACAAACCAAAACAAAAAAAAAGCCTGATCGAACCAAACCAAACCAAACCCTGCCAAGACTCAGCCCCTCTCCCCGTGGCTCATTCCGTCATGCCTCACACTATTTACTGCTGCTTCTCCTCCCCAGGCCCGGCACAGGCGGGTGCAGCCACGGCACCCAGGGTCCCCCTGCGCAGGAGGTGGGGGGACCCGGATCAGGCAGGCGAATCACTTGGGTCTGATGGGGAAGTTGGCAGGCACCCCTCGTTACCTCTGCTCCGGCTGTGCCGCGTAGAAATCTTGTCTAGCAGAATCATTCACATAAGAAGAATGAAACTGCAACAGCCATCTCCATGCTACAAGGGTTTTAAACAATATTCAAATGAGAGCCAACCTTGGCAATTATTTTTCTTCCTGCTGTTCTAAAGTGATGGCTCCTTTATCCATATTTTATCAGCCAGCGAGGAGCTCTGATAGTTAAGATTCTGTTGCTTGCTTAGATCCGAGAGAGCACATCCTGAAAGTCTGTTTGAAATTAGCATACAGGAATGCGTCTGGCGAGCCAGGACGCAGTCCTTACCCTCCACACTTGAATTTGGAGTTGCTCCTTAATGGCAAAGCAGCTGCTTACGGCTCCGACGCGGGTGCTGCCCCTCTCCCTCCCCCCTGGGCTGTTATTGGGCACAGGCAGTGGCCGGTGGGATGCGTTTGCAAAAACGTGTGCGCAAACCTTTGCAAAGGGTGAGTGAAAGGGCCGGCAGTGGGACAGGAGGGGAGAGTGAGCGGCTGGACCCGGCAGCACCAGGCGCTGCAGGGCTGAGCCCCGCTGCCAGGCTGGTCGGGGGGCAGGGCTGGGTGCTGGGGGGCCGGGCGGGGGCAGGGACAGGCACTGCGGGGCAGGATGGGTGGCTCCGGATGAGCGGCGCCAGAGATGGCAGGAGCAAGAGCCGGGCTGATGCACCCCACCTGGAGCATCCCTTGTGCTCTGCTCCTGCAGCCTCTGCGCCGTGCCCAACCCTTTCCGCGGCGCCGTGCGCTGCCTCCACCCTTACCCGTGGCTGGTGCGGGGTGAGACAGGCACGTTCGTCCTTTATCTCCTCCGAGGCACACGTTCACACGAAGGGGTGCGCAAGCACCAAGGCCGCTGCCGGAGCGCTGCGTTCAAGTCTCTGCTCGGTCTGTGTTGGGCTCAGCCTCATCAGCCACCAAGTCCCAGCCCAAGGTCTGACCTGAACCTCCCACCACTGCACTCGAGCTCTGACTCCTGCCCTGGCAAAGGTCTGTCCAAACCCGGCCTCGAAGGCCTTTGAGGGAAGTCATGTCTGGAAACCATCTACCCAGGGCTCTGCAGCTGCAGGCGTTTCCAGTGAGCAGCAATTACTGCTGAAATGCCAGCAGGAGGGCATTGGGAGAGGCCCTGTGAGGGGGCTGGAGCAGCGGGAGGGAGGGGAGCTCCTGCACTCTTACACCCTGCAAGCCTGTGGTGCCTTTGAGCAGCAGCCAAGAGAGGAGAGAGAAGCTTGCTGGATCTAATGTTTGGATGACAAGAGTTTTGCTTGCACAAGCTCACTTTCCTCCTATGAGTTCTGGCTGGGATATGAATATCTGAACCATGGCAGGTATAATTAACAGATGGAACCAGCTAATTATGTCCTTTGCATGTGAGCGGAAGACGCAACTGTTAATTGCTATTTGCACGTTTATTATTCCAAGCGCTGGGACTGCTGGCATTTACTGTGACATGTGCCCTGTTTAAAAACAAACAAACTGCACTCCTGTCTGCGCTGTGGTACAATTTAAGGCCTAATTAATATAAGCTGCTATGCTGCCCTGTTGCTTTGAGAGGGTGTGCGGAGGGAGCGTGCTGGGGTCGGTGGCAGCCCCCAGGCCCCGCAGCCGGCTGTGCTGGAGCCCCGCAGCCCAGCCGCACGGCGGGGACAGCACTGCAAGCCGTGCAGGGGAAACACGCGGGGCCACGTGTAGGGAGCCAGCAGCTGCCCCGTTGCCAGCATCTCAGCGCTCGAATGCTCCCATTGAGCCACGCCGGCCTCCGAAAGTGCCGCTTCAGATGGTTGTTTGGATACTACTCAGCAGCCAAGCCCTGGACATCAGCAGGAGCACCCTCATTTGCCACCCTGCATCTGCCAGCTTGGAGATCTGAGACCAACTGCAGCTCAGAAGTTTCTTTCCATCATGAGTTCGAGGATTCTTCACACTGGAGCCTCTCCCATTTAGAGCAAGTCCCAGCCCGTGCCCCATCCCCACCTCTGCTCTGAAATCAGCAGCACAAGCAAAAGCTCCCATCGGGGAAGCTCTGCCTTGGAGCCTCTCCCAGGCTTGGGCAAGGACCGACCTGCACGGCGAGAAGCGATCGGCACGCTGGGGCCGGTCTGGGTGCTGCAGGGGCCGAGGAGGGGTACGTGAGTGCAGCCGCCTGCCCCCAGCCAGCCGCAGGGCGCGCAGCGTTGGACTGTACCCGCAGCAAACCCAAGTCTGGTCTGGAAAAGCAGCTCTCCCTCCCTCTGTCTCTCTAAATGTAATAAGAAAAACAACAACTATGTTTTCAAAAGTAATGATTAAATCTCTAGTCTTGAATAAGTACTTTTTTGAGATCAGTGCTCAGAGCATGCCTTAGCTCGGTGGTTAGTTATATAAATATCTGAGATGAATAGCAGAGGAATTTCTACCTTTTCTATTAAAGAGTTGAGATGGATTTCAACGACCACACTTACATCAGGGGGTCTGAGCTAATATTCTCTAGGTGAAGGCTTTCCTTTGTGATTGGAGAAAGCGGTTTCTGAAATGCTGTTATTCCCTGGTGAACAGGACATATTGCACCAACCTCCGCTCTGCTATTAGCAGGAGGTGAGAGAGCATCCCCCCTACCGGGGCTCTTGCCAGCACAAAAAGGGTCTGAAACAGCTGTGGGAGAGATGACGGGGCCTGAGCCTCTGCCCTGGGCTCTGCGAGGGGCCAAACGCCATCCCTGGGGAGAGCGGGGCTGGGGGTGTGGGGCTTGCCCCGGTCGGGGACAGTACCGGCTGGAGCCGCTGCCCCTGCAAGGGGCTCTGTGGGCAGGGGAGCGCCCAGCCCACTGCCCCAGGGAAGGAGGCTGCCTGGGCACGCCAAGGGGCTCTCGCTTGGCCACCTCCCTTTTTCCCAGGGGGTTAGTCTTTCCTTGGCGTTTCCAGTGAGATCGTTCCCTCGGGCCCCCTTCCCCAGAGCAGGGGCGGCTGGACCCAGCCCTGCGTGCAGCCTTTGCATTGCAGCTGGGAGGGGGAGCGCTGGGTCCAGGTGCCTCCTTCCCCTCAGACTGCGGCCAGTCCCCACGTCCCTCTGCCTGAGGTGACCCTGCAACTGCAGAGCGAGAGCACATGGCTCCGTCGAAATGCGGCCTCGGAGAGAAGCATCCGGTGACCTTGGGACCCTTCCTGGCTGTGTCGGAGAAAGCTCTTTGCAGGTGAATGCATTTCTGGGCTCATTAGCGGAAGAGATAAACTGGCCTGAATAAGCCTTTAGATAATAGACTGCAAAGAAGTGCCCGGTGCTGCCAGACAGCAAGCAGTGCCGTCTCCCCACCTCCGCACACCTCCCCGGCGCATTTTCACACAGCAAAGCCAAGATGTGCTTCCTGCGGTGGAAATGAAGTGGCCAAAGGTGGCTGAACTTGGCATCATTCCCTTGGAGAGGCAGGAAGCAAGGCAGCGGGGAGATCCCCTCTCCAGCAATGCTGGTGCCTCAAGGCTGTGCTGCGGCGCCTGAGGGTGCTTCATCTCCAGCGGGACCAGCCCAGCATAGCTGCCCCCGCAGCGGGCACTGTCCCCTGTCACCCCATGGGAGCTGCAGTGTCGGAGCCCACCCCAGCTTCTGGCAGCAGACACAAAAGTCATTTATTGTCTTTGAGAGCGGAGGAAGCAAAGCCCTCGATGGACTGGTCCAGCAGGACGCTGGGTGTCATGGGTGGGGGAGAAAATGCCTTGAGGCAGGGGAGCACTCAGAGGGCGTTGGAAGGAGCCCCAGGAATAGCAGTCTGGAAGGAGCGGAGGGAAGAGGGTAAAAGCTGTGGGTCTGCAGTAGGACCGTCAGAACCGGAGAGGCGGCAGCCCTACAAGACATCCCCCAAAACAGGTCTCTTATTTTCAAACATCTTCGTTAAATGACCAGAAAGCCAGACCTGGCCAGGCATCCCAGGGTTGCAGCAGAGCCGTGGCAGAGCGGGGCTGCCGCTGTAGGCTTGCACTGGAGAGTTGTGCAGTGGGTTTCAGGACGCAGCCTGCAGCTTTTATGAGTGAGAACAGGAGGTGAGCCCTTTCCTTGGACATGCTGGGTCTGCAAGGATAGCCTGTGGTCAGGGAAGGCAGGTGCTGCTCTGCAAACAGGAACAACAAATCATTGCCATCTGCCTTCCCCTTCCTTCAGTGAAATGAGCTGTGGTGCTAATATTCAGACGCTTGTTGCTGATCATTGAAAAATCCGGGGAAGGTCAGGGGATGATCTGCACAAATGCTCACCCAAAGCGCTCCAGCATCTGTGATCACCCCTCCTCAGTGCCCTCGCTCCCTCCTGGCAGCTCCTCCCCGGGCCCGCCGGCTGCGGCTGGTCCCAGGCCCCCATCGGCACAGGGCACCGTGGGCACACGCAGGGGGCCCCAGCCTGCCAGCACGAGGGCGGCCACACAAGGGAGAAATTACAGCATGATTTCAGAGTAGTTAAGCAGCTACCACATACGAATCCCACAGACTGTATTCCGAGTGCATCCAGTATATCGGGTTAATGGAGAAATACAGACACAGAGGGAAGTCCGAAGCTGCAGGCAAGGTGCTTCACACGTGATGGAGCCCGGCTGCTGCGGCTCAGCTCGGCACAGCGATGCTGTTGCAGCGCTGTCCTCTTGCTGCCCTGGCCCTGCCTGGTGCTGGAGCTGGGAATGAGGAGGGGTGCTCCTTCAGAGCCTCCCTCCCTCCCTCTCCGCACCCGTGCACAACAGGCTGTGGGATTCAGTGCTTCTGCATTGTGCATGCTGCACTCCTGAATGGGGCTGGGAAAAAATAACAGGTACAGTTTAAAAATATCTGCAGAATATTAACGATCAGCTGAGCAGCTGCGTGTAAGTGTCGTCCTCAGCACACTGGCATTTGGAAACCCTCTGGGATAATAGCAGCCTGGCTACCAGAACAAAGAGGACAAGACGTGGGTATAAATGTATTTCTGCTGGGTACGGACACGGGTTACAGAGCAGGATAGCTGTGGGTACCTCAGAGCAAATCAGCTGTATGTAATTCGGTAACCTGTTTGGTGCTAGAGGAAGATTGCTTCCTCTTCCTGCCAGCACCCAGAGGCACACAAAGAAAGCAGAGGGACAAGGGTTGTGTATGTTTTCAAACCCCTCTGCCTCCCCTGAGCAGCATTTCAGAGCAGGTATCTCCTGCAGGAGCACGGGGATGGTCTGGGGGACACGGCGCACACAAGCCCCTGTGCACACCCGGCACGGGGAGCAGGGCTTGCACCAGCGCCCGCTGGGGCCAGCGCGGGTGGGCTCAGCCCTGTTTTCCATAGTCTCCGTTAGAGGAGAGGAAATGCCCAGCCAGGGTGTCAGGCCCCCAGGTGTGGGGCTGCAGGAGGTGCCCCAGGTGTGGGGCTGCAGGAGGAGCCCCAGGTGCAGGGCTGTAGGGGGTACCCCCAGGTGCGGGGCTGCAGGAGGTACCCCCAGGTGCGGGGCTGCAGGAGGTGCCCCAGGTGTGGGGCTGCAGGAGGAGCCCCAGGTGCGGGGCTGTAGGGGGTACCCCCAGGTGCGGGGCTGCAGGAGGTACCCCCAGGTGCGGGGCTGCAGGAGGAGCCCCAGGTGCGGGGCTGTAGGGGGTACCCCCAGGTGCGGGGCTGCAGGAGGTACCCCCAGGTGTGGGGCTGCAGGAGGAGCCCCAGGTGCGGGGCTGTAGGGGGTACCCCCAGGTGCGGGGCTGCAGGAGGAGCCCCAGGTGCGGGGCTGTAGGGGGTACCCCCAGGTGCGGGGCTGCAGGAGGTGCCCCAGGTGCGGGGCTGCAGGAGGTGCCCCTGGGTGCAGGGGGCTCGGCTGTGCCCTGGGCTGGGGCTGTGCCCCGGGAGTCTGCGGACGGAGGCTGGATGGATGCTGGGTGCCCGGCTTATGGGAAGCCAGGCTGTGGCGAGCTGAGCAGAGGGGAACGCAGGCAGGGCTCCTCCGCATGCAGCACGGGGCAAAGCCCTCAGAGGCTGCGAAGGGGCTGGGGGCTAGAGGCTGCCTGCCTGGGGTCAGCTACCCCGTGCCCCAGTGCCCAGGCAGGTTTCCTGCACAGGACACCCACCCGTGCCCGGAGGGTGAGACCCCTCTGAGCCGGAGCAGGCAAAGCAGCAAGCAGCGTTAACGCTGGTTTGCTTTGGAAAAGGGGCCGAGAAGAGGGAGCAAGTGAACTATTTATAAAGATGTGAGAGATTCTCCCGTTACACGCAAGCCAACAGGCCGCACAGCCTCCGAGCAGCTCTCCCGAGCATGGCTCTCTGAGGCGGGCTCTGCGGAGCCCGCGCGTGCACAGCCGTCGGGCTCCCCGCGAAGCGCGCCGCGCTGGCCATGCCCGTCCCCGGTGCTGCCACGGCTGGCCGGCACGCAGGAGGGGCAGCTCCCCGTGGGGATCGCTCCACAGCTGGGCCAGCCGCTGGAGCGGCAGCACTGCCCCCCAGCCTGGCCCCCAGCCCCCCCAGCACAGAGCCCCCACGGAGGGAGGGTGCCCGGCGCCTCCAGAGCAGCTCGCCCAGCGATGGGGGAGTTGGTTTGGTGGAAGAATGAAGTTAGCAGGAAGCAAAACGTGATGCCTGTGCTGAGAGGCGTCGAGCAGGGCTGGGGCGGGTTGCCCCCAGCCCCGGTGGGTCTCTCCCCTCCATCCCACCCGCCCGCCGCCAGGAGCCAGGCAGCGCCCCGGCTGCTGAGCAGCCCCAGGAGCAGCCCCTCGCTGCCGTCAGACTGGTGCTGTAAGTAAACACCAGTGGTTGTATTAATTGTTTTGAGTTTCCTATAAAGGGCTTGGGCTTTTTGAAGCCGCAGCTGACTTCTGTGAGTATCTAATGAATATATTCCATGCTGAATGCCAATGAGTGCTGCTAAACAGCTCTTTGGGAGCACCGGGAGCTGAGGGACTACGCGTTTTAGGAGATATATTAAAAGTACCTGCGCGAAGCGTGGGGACCCCAGGTATCACAAGCAATCTCTTCAACCTTACCTCTACAGTGAAATTCTGCATTGGAAATTTAAAAAAGCTAGGAAATTCAAAAGTTAAGCTTCTAATACTGATGTTAACTCAGAGCCAATTGGATTTACCTTGTCCATTTTACATAATATGTCTTGATATGCACTTTGTCATGAAACTCCAAATAGGAAATATTTAATGTGCGCAAGATGATGAATTTTGTGTTCCTGGTACAAATACATATTTTACATGCTCTTGATTGATGACTTTCAGAGTACGGCTTAAGCGTTGCAACGGTATTTTGTATTTTCGGAGCACAAAGAGGGAGGGGCAACATGGAAAAGAAGGAACAAAACTGAATGAATGATGTTAGCATTAAAACTGCCTTCAGAGTTCATATTTAATGTCTGTTCAGGGCACGTTCCCTGCAGGTGTGGGTTGGCAGCAGCACCTGGCCCGGGGCAGCGGTGCAGGGGACAGGACCACGCCGCAGCAATTTCGGAGGGACTCGAGGGAGATTCCTGGTTTGGAGCCACTCAGATCCAAAGGCGGGCTCCTGCAGAGAGGGAGAGCTTGTGGAGCAGATGCCAGGGAGGAGCACGTGCCCAGGCCCCGAGCTGGCAGGGTGTTCAGGCATGAAATGTTTAAGCTCTTATCAAGGAATTGCATTAAAATATCTCTTGTCCCAAAGAAGGAGCAAATTCTCTAACTGCTTCTTCAATTGTTATTTTTAAAATTGCTTTATTTAAAGACTCCAAAGTTGGTCCTGGGTACTTATAAATTGATCAGGCATCAGCCTGGTGAGTTGGGTAAAATAACCATGGAGCAAAGTGGGAGTGGGAGATTTCTGCTCCCGAGGCGGCCCCGGCGGGTCTGGGGTCTGCAGAGGAAGGCTTTGCCTTAGGGGCAAGGAGGGGTTTGGGGGGTGCTGGAGGGTGGTGAGAGGGTCCTGCCAAGGACGCTGGTGGGGCAGCTCTGGTCAGGAGGAGGCACCCAACACCCCTGTGCCAGGCACGGTGACACCCTCCCGGCACCCTGGCGCTGCCCCCCATCCCTGGGGGGGACGGGAGCTGCTGGTGGGCTCTGGCAGCACCTCCCAGCACGGCACAGGATGCGGTTTCAACTCCTGCCTCTCCTCTGCCTGTGCACCTGCCTTCAGACAGCTACTCTTTATTCCAGCTGGTCCTACCGTGATAAACAAATGTTTTCCTGAGGTCAGGTCTAAATGTCCCTTTGCAGAGCTTGCTCCTGGTCGTCCCTCCCTGCACCGCTGTGCGCAGCTCTTTACAGCGCCGTGAAGAATTACAATTCTGCACCACAAAAGCAGGAAACAGAGCTATTAATTTCCTTGCGAGTCTGCAGGGCGCTTCCAGGACGGATGCTGCCTTAAGTAAATGTTACCCGCTCCAGGAGGGAAGGGGAGATGCGCTGCGCAGGGCTGGGTCCCAGCGCCACCCTGCGCACACCCACGAGGGTCCTCGTGAGGGGACACAAAGTGCGCCCCGGAGGGAGAGGGGAGCGACAGGGAGAGCCGAGCCCCTGGAGGAGACCCTCCTCTGGCCGAGGGTCTGGAGTGGGGATGGGTTACGTGCCTGACAGCCTGGAACGCCAGGCATGGGAAGGGTGGAAGGCAGAGTGGGTAGAATTGTCTAAACACCCCAATTCTTATAACTGAAGCAATTGTGAATCATTTGAAATGCCAAAATCTTGACAGGGTAATGAGTTAAATCCAAGAACGTGAATTCAATTATATCTCGGGGTGCTGCTCAGCAGGAGCTGTCGCAGCACGTGCCACTCACCCGGAACGCTGGGGACGCGGGGGGCAGCCGACCTGCCAGCCCAGGGGGCTTCCCGCTGTGCTCGGGGGCTGTCGCCCACCCGAGCAGGCAGGTACCTTGGATGCTGGCAGTGTTCCTCAGTCCCCTCGTGCTGCAGCCGGGGCAATGCACAGCCGCAGCTCCCAGGGCAGCCAGGAACGGTGAGCAGGATCCCCCGAACCCACCCTGCCCCTCGCCCTCGCCCACAGGCTCTCGGCTGGCTGGGGTCAGGACCTGGCGATGGTCTGCCGAGACCCAGCCTATGCCGGTACCCCGTGCCTATAAATACCAGGGAGGTATTTGTCTTGCTGTCTGCTCCTGCCGCGGCTGGGCGGCTGCTCGCCCGCTCCCGCCCTCTGGGCCCCATCACACCGCCCCGGCGCTGCCGGCAGCGGCCGCAGCTTTGCACCCGGCTGGTTATTAGCTGTGCGGCAGGAGCTGCGGATGTGCAGGGCATTAGTCATTCAGTCAGTCGTGCTGGCAGAAAATGCATTCACAAGTTTCCCTCTCCTTCAGCGCTGCCCCTTCCAGCTCGCACACCAGCAGTGTCTCCACCGTTGCCTTGGGTGGCTGGGACGAGGGAAAGCATGCCACTGGAGCGGGGATGGATCGGCTGCCGGCACCCACAGGGGGGGACCCTGGGTGGACAGAGCCAGCCGTTCATCACCCTGGGGTGCCCTGGCTGGAGGCAGCCTCGGGGGTGGCAGAAACCGTGGCTCAAATGTCTCTGAAGTCAGGGAACAGTTTATGTGATGAAGCCACCACGGGGGGAGAGGGGACGAGCCGGGGCAGCGCCAGGGATGTGCCCAGGGGGCTACAGGGGGTGGGAGGGGGCTCTGCAGGTGGAGGGACAGTGCTGGCCAGCGGCCCCCCTGCCTGGGGCTGCACAGCTGTCCCCCGCAGTCACAGTCAGCCCTGAAGTTGTCTCCTGCGGTGGCAAGAGGTGGCATCCCTTTCTGGCACTCTGGAGAAGGTCCCCAGTCTGCACATCCCCCACCAGTGCCTGCTGCCAGCTTGGTGGGGGCCGTCCCCCCCAAAACCCATGTGGGTGCTATGCGGGCGCACGGTCTGCATGCCTGGGATCGAGCAAAATCTGACTCTGTTCTGAGGGTGCTTCAGCACTGATATTGCAGGAGCATTTTTAAAGCAAGCCCCCAAAGTCCTCGCTGGTCGTGCTGCGAGGCGGTGGGGATGCCGTCTTGTCCTGGCATGCTCTGGGCTCCGTCTGGGGGCCGCAGTGCCCGAGCCCCAGCGGCCATAGGCAGCACAGACAGGCCCCCCCCGGCTGCCTGCCCTGCGCATCCACGCCGTGCGGAGCCACCCCGCCTGGGCTGCAGAGTCACTGCCACCCATTGCCTTCCAGCTAGCTGGATCTGCATGAATTTTCCATCTTGAAAACCATCACCCTTGCTCCCAGCTTCGCCAGATCCAGCAGGCTCTGGCTACTTGAAAACACTGCAAGCTTTAAAATAGAGATGGCTTTGCAGGATGATGGATTTCTGTGTCTCTCTGCTCCAGCTTATTGAACAGGGTGAATTTTTATGGACATCTCTTTCCTCTCCTCATCTCTATTCATCCCAGTATCTCCAGAGCACAAAACCAGGGGACATCAAACCAGGGCTGGCCCGAGGGAAGACGGGAGCCACCCATCCTCTCCGTTGGGGTTAAGTGTGGTGTTCCCAGAGCCTGTGTCCCAGCAGCCCCTCGTAGGGAGGCCTTTGCACTGGGAACGGCACAAATAGGATTTGTCTCTTTGTTAGGAGCAGTTCAAGGATGTTGTCCCTGCAGTCAGCCAGGGCGCAGCTGCGGGTCGGCCGGCGCAGGCACACGCAGCGCCTTGGGGCTCAGCGAGCCCCGATGGACCAGGCAGGTCCCGCACGGGCACCCAGCACCGAGCAGCCATCGCTTCTGCCAGGACAGGACTGGCCCGTGGGACCGGCTGCCTGTGGGGCGAAGCAGAGGAGGCCAGGGCCCCGGGACGGGCGGTCCAGCGGCGTGAGCTCCAGCCCTTCCCCTCAGTGTGGGGGGCCAGGGTGTCCTGGGGGGGCAGCACCAGGCTGGGCTCTGCGGCTGCTCGGAGCCGGGAACCAAACGCCAGAGGCAGGGACGTGGCTCAGCACATCGCCGCTGTGCAGGGGCGGCAGGTTCAGCACGTTGCCACCGCCAGGAGTGGCATTTCCAGGAAGGGTCAGCAGGGCCGGCTGTGGGGCGCATGGCAAGCACCCGGTGGGTCACTATCGCCTGCCCCCAACCTTCTCTCCCACACAACCATGTGAGACCCTCTGCCAAGCAAGTCAATATGGATCAGTCAATGTTTGTGTCCTCTCAATAACTCTATTAGAGCCTCAAGGACAGCTCTAAACCACCCAAACGGGCCTGAAGCAGATGCTTTGCTGCCAGAAGAGCAGGCGTGCAGGAGATTGTAAATCATGCAACATTAATATTGTTACTGACAATGAAAATCTCTGTATCTCCGCATCCACCTGTGAGCGGTGGCCTTCAGATGTGCTTCATAAGCACCCAAGCTCCTGCACCCGCAACCGGGGGTGAGTGAGGGAGACGCAGGGCAGGCTGGGGCCAGGCAGCCGAGCCCGGGCAGCGTGCCGGGGCCGGGGTGCGTGCGGGGCGCGCGCGGGGCGAGCCCTCGCCGTGGGGCTACGCGGGGTTTAGGAAGCGCGCCCAGCACTGCTCACCCAGCACTCCCAGGGGCTTGGAAGGTGAGCTGAGACCCCTGGTGTTGTGTAAACAAAACCTTTTCTGACGTGTTTGAAAGAGCAGAGATCCTTTTGCCCCATCGCACATCATCCCAGCCCCATGCTCTGCCCTGGGCTCCCAGCCCTGCTCACAGCACAAGGAGGCTTTTGCCGGGGCAAAGCACGGAGCAAGGCAGAGCATCCCCGAGATGTCAGGGACCTGCAGAGCAGGCAGAGGCAGGCAGGAGGAGGAGAAAAGGGCGTGATGGCTGCAGAGAGCTGGCGGGGACATGCACACGTGTCTCCAGCCTCTGGCGAGGAGGAGCGGGCTGGCCTGATGGATGCAGTGCTGAGGCACTCAGCAGGCAGGAGGGAGATATTTCAGGTGCTGGAGAGGCTGGTGCCGGGAGAGCCAGCGCTGCAGGCAGGGTCTTTTGCTCTCCCTCAGATACTCTGCGAAGTGCCTGACGGGGAGATTGATCGGGACATGCAGGGACCTGCTGATGGACGTGGCTGAGCCTGGGCCCGGGGGATGCAGAGATGAGATAAAGCACTTAGGAGGATGGCAGAGAGGAGAAGCCGGTGCTTGGCAGAGGCTGCCGGGCCCTGGGAGCTCTCCCTGCCCACCGGGATGGAGAGGCAGCTGCCCGAGCCCACCACTGGCTTTAAGTGCTCCTCTCAGCTGGAGCAAATGCAGCCTCCCACGGCCACGCCGGCCCCTCTTGCCGCGGGGATTCAGCCCAGGACAGCATCGCTTTTGGCATTCTTTGTATGTGCAAGATGCTATTAGAGCTGCGGCTCCAGTGCCGGCCCGGGGGGGACCGAAAGGTCAGAAGACATTCTGTCACTTGTAAATAAATAATAATAAATTACCATGTTTGACTACACTCAGGACTGCCTCTGTGTGCAGAAACATCAGGCTGGATTAGTGCACAGCCCTGACACGGGGACGGGAGGGGTGTCGCTGCCGCCTCCTCCCTGCCTGCGGCGAAGGGCACGTCCTGCCGCTGTGGCCGCTCTGCCGCAGCTGAGATGCCGCTGTCATGCGACGGGCCAGCATGGGGTGGCCCCGCTCCTCCCGAATGTGCCTGGGGCGCAGACCGGGGCCCACGGGGGCTGTGCTGGTGGGACACGGCGTCCCCGTCGGCGCTGGGTGCCAGCCGGCAGCGGGCGGGTGAGCCGTCCTGTGCTGGCCGTGGGCCCATCCAGACAAGGTGGCTGCACAGCCCCCGCGCCCCAGGACAGTCCCTCGGCCCCTGCTGGCACCGTGGCCCCGTCCCCGACAGCCACCAGGCCCCGTGATGGGCTCTGCGTCCTGGCTGCGGCACCGAGCTCCTCTGCCCTGCCCAGGTCATGCCGGCCGCAGCGTGCCTGAGCCCCTGGCCGGCTGCCAGCAGGGATTCCGCATTTCAGGTCAGTCAGGAGCAGACCCTGTGGCAGGACAGGGCTGTGCTGGGCCAGCGCGTGGCTGCCTTGATGGCTTCGCTTGCAAGTTGCTGCTGGCGTCGGGGTGAGCGGGGAGGAGCGGTGCTGCGGCCGGCGTGCAGGGAGAGCAGGAGGCAGCGCTTCCCAGCCCAGGAGAGCAGCATCCAGCCCCCAGGAGCAGAGGCGATGGCAGCCAAGACCCTGCGCGGCAAGGTCGGAGGCAGCTTTGCAGCAGACGCCGAGGGGACAGCGGTGCCCCAAGGAGAGGTGAGGGGCTCCTCCCGCCGCACCCCCCAGGAGAGGGCCCTGGTGGGGAGAGGAGCACCCCGCTCCTGCAAGTGTCAGAGCAAGCTAAAGCTCAGTTTATTTTTTCCCTCAGCTCATGGCATGCCTCAGCCCTGGGAGCCGCTCCATCTATCGAGTCTGTCTGTTCGGGGTCTATATGAGCATTCATATGGAAAAGATCTGTTCCTTTGAGTCATTTTTCATTAGTTGCAATACTACTGAGCAAAGCAGAGCTGGTTTTGTAAATTAAAATGGGTTGCAGTTCAATACAGAATACTTCGTTTGCAGCCAAGTTAAATAAGAGAATTGACATAAATATAATGCAATTACTTTTGCTACTTTCATAATGCCTTTATGAGGAAGATAACCATCCACATGAATACGTTATCCCACAGTATCTCTGCATCTTTTCTGGACTTAACTCTTTTGAGTAGTATCAGAAGAATGGATACATTTAATTATCTAATTTTAGAAGCCAATTTTATGATGACCAGGAAGCAATGTCTTTAATTTTCAGTCATAGAAGAGGCTTTCTTTTCATCTCTAGACTGTTGTAATTTTAAGGATGCGATCTTGAAGAGAGCCCCTACATATGTGTGTCTTGCAGGAGAAGCTGTAAGGTCTGAGTGTCCCCTTGCAGCCCCAGACAGGAGAAGGCTCCCAGGGTCCCACAGCGTGCAGACCACCTCTGGCTTCCCAGAGGCTGCTCTGCCCGCTATGCAGGGTTATCCCTCCTGATGGCCAACGACGGGGCTTCAGCAGCGGGGAGTAACAGCCCTGCGGGCGAGGGGCAGCGCCGAGGCCGGCGTGCTGTGCTCGGAGCGGCTCGGCGAGCAGAGCCCTTTGCTGGGCTGGGCGTAACATAAGCCCCCTCGTCAGGGGTCCTCAGAGCCCACTGGTGAGTCCCGGCGAGCTCGGGGGGCTGGCGGCTGGGATGCCACCACAAGGCTGCAGGGCAGCGCGGGGGAGCTGGCACTTTGCTGACTTGTTACGCTTACTGCAGCTTTTATACCTTTCTGCTGTCTTTACAATTAATTCTCAAGTGCTCCAGTGCCGTTATTACCTGCTGCATCCCAGCCCACCTCCACCAGCTTCCTTCATTAGCGGTGACTTCTAATCAGCACAGAATTAATTGCAGGTTTGCTGGGAGAAAGGTGAGTTTGATAAAGCACATTTCCAAGGGGACTGTTGTATTTATGTTCCTCTCAGCGAATGTTTCATGTGGGGACCAGGAGAGACGTGAAGGGACAGGGAGCATGTAGGTCTTACTTAAGAGTTACAACCTTTCATACTCCTTTTGTAAGCAAATTAACTTTTTTGCAAAAAGAATTTAAAAAAAGGCATCGTTATGAAACTCCATTTTTGGTGAAATCAGTATTTCATTAAAAGACGTCTGCCCGTGCTCCCAAAACAACCCTCCGAAGCCGCTGCGGGATGCCTGGCCGGGCACCACGTGCGCCGCGTCCGCCTGCAGTGCTGGAGCGCGCGGCATGGCCGCGTTGGCCGCCCAAGGCCGCAGGTGCCGCAGCCCTGGCCCCGCCAGCACCAGCCACCGCTTTCCGCATGAACGCCATGGCAACAGCTGATCCCCGCTGCGGGAACCGGGCGCAGCTGAAGCCACCCGCCTCCTGCGAGCCAGGATTACTGTTCCCCGCTTCTTCGCGGCTCCTTGGCTCAGAACAGATCTTGCCCGTTTGTCTGCTGGCCGGTTTTGGAAAGGCAGAGCCCAGCCCCGCGCCGCCTCTCGCCCCAGGATGAACGCCCCGCTGATGCCGCTGCTGCAGCTGGGTCCGAGGGACTTGAGTGTCTGGCGCTGTGCAGGCAGGGACGAGTCCGCTGGCTGAGGGAGCTGCTGCCTGCGCTGCCGGATCCAGGGCACACGGCTGCAGCAGCACTCCTGCCCGCCCTGCCTCCGCCCCTGCCAGCGCACCCTCTGCCCCGCAGCACTGTCTCACAAAGCCTCAGAGGGCACCCGACAGCGGGGAGAGGCTTCTCCCGTTCCGGTCCTGTTTCGTGATAGCCCTCATGGTTTCTGCCTCCAGGAAAGAGCCCCTGAGGGCGGAAAGCACCAGGAAGGTCCCTGCCTCCTGAGGGACCCACTGCGGACAACCTGGCTGAGGCTGCTCCAGACCCCCCTCTGCCAAGGCTCCGCTCACAAGAGGGGTTTGCTGCGTGCATGATAAACCCCCACTCACGTCACCCTATCTCACTTCAGTCTTAAAATACAAAGAGAGAGAACAAAATCCCTGAAACTGGACTAAAACCCTTCTGAAATGTGCTTGGTGCTGGAGCAGATGGAATCTGTTTCCATCAGGAGGGGCCTCTGCAGGCACATTCCCTATATTTGCTTTTACATCAGTAGCTATTTTAGACTTGCAATGCCACTTCTCTGCGAGCGGCCAATAAAAATATCCTCCCGGAAGCGACAGGATTCTTACTTCGAGCAAAGCTGCTTGTCGTGAGTGCAAAGTGCCTTCAGCTTCTTGGGGGGAGCAGCACCTTCTGCGGCCACAGGACACGCCACTGATATTGGGGACGTCCGCGGCACCTCCACAAAGGCTGCTCAGCCTCCATTGCATGCGGTCCCTGCTCCCCGCAGCGTTTCTGGCCGCGCTCCCCCCAGCCCTGGCTGTGGTGCCCCATGGGGACAGCCCTCAGCACCGCACTGCCTTTAGCCCTGTGCCTCACCGGTGAGAGGGCAGGCGTCCCCGAAGCCCTCGCAGGCGGGCAGGGGCATGTTGCGTGGGGGCAGCTCTGTCTCATGGTGCAGCACAGGGACAGCGGGTCCTGCCCAGCCCCAGCTGCGGGAGCACTGGGGGACGCGGGCCCTGTGGGGATGGTGACGGGAAGCACCCCGCAGCCAGGGTGTGGGTCGTGGTGTGAGCAGGGCTTGGGGCTGGCTCAGCCCAGCAGCCCAGGTGAGCAATGTGCCCACCTCCCGGGGTGGGAATCGACTGGTGCTCGCTGGCTGCAGCTGCCCTCCGTGGCATTTTAATGCCGCAGCTTTTCATCTCAAGGCTGAGCAGCTACGTTTTTAAATATAGAATATTAGGGTTTTATGACAAAATCAAACAACACTTGCTGGAGAATTGATTCTGCCCCTTGTTTCCCTCCTAGCTGGTACCACGGTATTACTCCTCGGTGAGCGATATATCAGCCTTGCAACAGCACAGGGTTTGGTTTTCAGGACACTCTTATGGCTGGCTTTTCAGCATGAGGAATAGCAGCCCAGCTGCAGATGGGAGGATAAAAAGTCCCTCTAAAATTCCCCCGGCAGATCCATACTCCATTTCTGGTGGTGCGAAAACAACTGCACAATTGATTGGCTCTTAAGTCCAAATTTGTGAGTTGCAGAAAGTCGCTGGCTCCAAAGTCACTTAAATTCCCCACGTGTCCCAGAGGTGCTGTTAGCTCTTGAGAAGCTGAAACCGCAGAGCCGAGCCCCTCTCCTGCACACCCACCTGCCTGGAAATCATCCGAGCCTGGGAGAGCTCACGTAATCCAATTGCCGGGGAAAGGATCCCTGCCCTGCAACAGGGCAGCTTCTGCGTTTGGTTATGCAAGAGCAGATGAAGAATCCCAATCTTCCCCTTAGTTATTCCTTCCCTACTTCCTCCCTGATTGCTCCGTACAAAAGCTTCGAGCCATCTTTAAACCAAATTGCTTCACAAATGACAAATAACATGAAAATAGGCTTCATAACCAGGAATAATGAAAGAAATCATTCACTTTGATATCAGGAGATGGTCTGTGTTAAAGGAGCCCTTCAGCCTGAATAGCAGAAAAGCACATTATAATTTTCATGTACTTACTCAGATAAAACATGTGACTCCATGGATGCTGCAGCTGTCATTTTGCCTGGTCTTTGCACTTTGGTTCTGAATTGCAAAGGTTATCTTGACACTTGCTGATAAATTTTAAATCACCTCTTTTGCTGTATGCGAGAAGGGGTAGGAAGAGCATATCTGAATACAAACGTTAATGGTATTTTAAAGTCCTTGGCAGAGAGTGGGAACAGCCCTGGGGACGGTGTTTGGCGACGCGTCCCCACCTCTGAGATCTGCCTGCCAGGGCGGCCGGGGCTCGCAGTGTGTTGCAGGAGTTGCCATCTCCGCCGACCCGCAGCCAACAGTGCTCGGAGGATGCCGGAGGCGGGCAGGACCCCAGTGGAGCTGGGGCTGACCCCGGCTGCAGACGTCGCTCAGGCTCTGTCCTCTGGAGCCCTGCCGCAGGAGGGGACCCTGCTGCCCTTCCCACCCCCTCCCCTCAGCTCCGCACCTACACGCCACTGACCAACACAATAATCTTGGTGTAATTAAGCAAATATCCGAGCAAAAATTAATAGTTTTCCAAAGCTTTTATCTTGGCAGCTATGAAGATAATGGCTAAAAATAGGTGTGCCCATACCGACTGGCAATTAAAGCATCATGATTTTGATTCCATCATGTTTGAGTGCACAGAGGGCTCTGCTGGGAGTTAGATTGGCTTGATGTGGCAAATTTACTCATCAAAATACATATAAAAAGTGGGGCAACTCAGAAAAAGCACCAGAAAGCAGAGCCCTGCAGAGCTCCCTGGTCAGATGTGCCACACCAGAGGGAGGCAGGTGCTGCCGGTGCCCAGCATCGTGCGTCCGCAGCGCGGGGTTCGGCCACGCAGGGCATGGGGCTGGTGCCCAATGGGGCAGGCGAGCCGTGGCCAGAAGCAGGGCTCTGCACCAGCTGCAGGGCTCGCAGCACCCCTGGGCAGCACCCCGCTTCTCAAAGTCCCTTCTACCGCATGTCCCCTCCAGGCGTGACGGGACCAGCCATTTTGGCGATGCCTTTGCCCTTCTCCCCTTTCTTCCCCAGAACAGCTCAGGGCTCAGAGAGGAGTTTGCCCAGAAGAAGTTCAAGTGTTAGGAAAATCTCCAGTGCAAACAGATTAATTAATCTAATCAGACGCATCTCTCTAGAGGAATTGGATTAGTGCTTTTTGGATAAGGATTGTATTAAGCCGATCAGATAGGTTACAAATGCAATGAGATGTTGATTTATTGCAAAGAGGGGACTTGACAATTCTCACAGGTTCATGATCTCATCCTTAGGGCTGCAGGTTGCTGCTGAGCGAATAGAACGTGCTCCAAAGTTTCCTTTGACACTGCAGAAGCCGAAGAGCCTTGTCTGGCCAGGGAGCCACCTCTGCCCGGCACCTGCTGGCAACGGGCCGGCTGCGCGGCCTGAGCTGCACGGGCACCGGCCCGGCGACCTCCATGCCCAGCGCTGCTGGAAACTGGACTTTGGGGATCGTCACCCAGCACCTGCCCCCGCCCAGGGGTCAAGAGTGGCTTGTGTGAGTGTTTGCGTGCCGTTAGTCACCCTGCTGTTAGGTCTGGGAGCTCTGCTGGGGTTGTGATGCCTTTGGGAAGGCCATGGCGGTGCTCGGGGGGGCTGCAAAGTGTTTAACCACCCCACGACATTGACTGCTCTTTCTTGCCAGTTGCAGCTCTGTTCCACGAGGGCAAAGGCTGATGCATTGATAAGAACAGCCAAGATTATTTTTTTTTAATTTATTGCCAGAACATGAGCATATTTGGGGGAAGATTTTATATGAAGATACAAAATTCTGCTCCTTGCCTAGCTCACACTTGAAGTGCCAGAAGAGAGTTCTCTGCTCTCGTCTTGTGTGAATGCAAAGCACCATCTGTTTCCTCTTGTACCACAAGTCTTGGCATGCAAAGAGTTACCAGGTGCTTTACTGTCTGTCTTCACTCTGAGACAGAAAAGTCCCCGAGACACTTAATCAGGGCAGCACATCCTTTACAGTATGTCCATTAAGTGACTGTCCAGAGGACACCAGGCATCCATCCCCCATTTAGTCAAGTGTCACGGGTCGAGTGTACCCACATTCAGCATGTTTAAACATACAGTGCAGCCCACCGCCCGTGGGAGCCGGTGCCATTTCAGAGCTTCCCTCTGCGCCAGCTGGTGGCACTGGGGCTTGCTCTGGCTCTCTGGGGACGGACGGGAATGTTTCCCAGGTCCTTGTCACCCAGGCAGGGGACGGCATGGATGCACCGTGGCACAAGGAGCCGGTCTCACGGCGTGCCCTGGGGCAAGGCATGCTCCTGGCTGTTACGGGGAGGAACTGCGCTGCACGGGGGGACCAGGTCACCTCGCGCTTCAGCACCTTGTGGTTGGCGAATGGAAGGGGACAGGCCAGGAGGCCTCTTTGGCAGGTAGGGCATGGAGTGGGCAGGAGTGTATCAGCAGGGCAAGGTGCCCAAGCACAGTCCAGCCTTCATTAGGTGCTTGGTAAGCCATGCCACGACGGCTTTGTCAGCAGTCATTTTCCCCGCCTCCGGATTTCCCTACAAAGCTGTTGCTTTTCTTGCTGCAGTTCCCTCAGCATCACCAGGAGCCCGAGTGAATGTCTCTACACAGCTACACTCGTCCTTTGCTCAGCTTTGTGCTGCCAGCACAGCAAAAATACGACTGAAACGCACATAGCAGCAGCTGCCCGGGGAAGCGCCATCGGTCACAGTTACAGGATGCTTAACAAAGTGTAATGAAATAGCAGGTGCAGGCGCTGCTCTTTCCAGAGCCCCATCTATTAGCAGGGAGGGGACATGAATGCTAATCCTCCAGCCCCACTCCCCGGCTGGGCTGCAAGCTGCGGCTGGTCCCAGCAGCAGGCCTGGCTCTCCTGGCTCAGCACACCAGACCCGGCTCCCCACGAGCTTGGGGCACACACCCCGACCTGCTGAGGAAGCCCCATAGCACCCGCTCTCCTCCCTCCTTCGCCTTCTCCAGCCACCTGGACAAACGAGGCAATGGAGGAGGCTGCCTGGACACATCTCCTCCTCCCGAGCCTGGTCTGGTTTGTGCCCACACAAGGATCTTCTGCACTGAGGCTGCCCCGGCTTGCCCCACAGGAAATGCAGCAAAGCCTCCTCTTTTCCAAGCCCCCCAGATCCCCTCCACTGCCATTCCCAGGGTGACTGTGCAGCCCAGGACAAGGCTGAGGAGCCACCAGCACTGCCAGGAGCAGAGGCGATCCCTGAAATAACTGCTTTGCGGGCCTGTGCGTGTCAGGGACGCCGGCTGCCTGCATGCCTCTTGAGTTTGCAGGGTTAATTCAGCAGGGAAAGCCTCTTTATGAGCAGGCAGCAAACACACCCGCTCACCACCGCCCACCTCACCAGCCGCGGCCTCTTCTGCCCCGGGAGAAGGGGATGAAAAGTTCACAAAGTGAATTTCTCAGCTGGAAGAAAGGCAGAAACAAACACAACTTGAACTATCACAGCAGGCGCATTGTTGCCTGCTGCTCAGGAATCAAACAGGCAGGCAAGCAAGTGGCTGATCTTAAATACAGGCAGCCGCTCCCCAAGAGCCAGCCGCAGCATCCAGGAGAGATGGAACTGCCTCTGGCCAAGGACCAGCCTTTGTTTCTCCACCCTGGGCACCACATGGGGCAGGAGCCTCCCGCAGCCCCAGTGGGCAGAAAGCTCAGCCAGCCCCGAAGGTAGCTGGGCAAAGCCTTTCCTGAGCAAGCACATCCAGCTGCAGTGCTCCTTCTGCTGCTCAGGAGCAGCAACGGTGGGAACTGGGGTCTCAGCGGGGCTGGTGCATCTGGCTGCCCTGCCGGCAGCAGCTCCCTCCCACTGCTTGCTGTTGCTGCTGTCCTGTCCAGGGGGAGGGAGCTCCCCTGGCCACTGGGGCTGGAGAGCCTCTATCCCTCTCCCTGGTTTTTAGAGCACCTTCACCACGGCAGTGAAGTGCCACACGTAATTAAAGAGCCCAGAACAGAAAGTTGCTTTTCTTTCTTTTCCTTCAGGCAGAGGAGATAAAAGGAGATGTCGTTGCTACCCAGCTTTGCTTCGCACGAGTGTATAGAACCCATGTACCCAGGCAGCGCGACAGGCACTCTGACTCCACCACGCTCAATCACGCCAGCACGGCGGCAGCACACAGCCCGCGGAAGGAATGGGTCCAGCTCCAGCCTGGCAAGTGCATCAAGGGAGTTTCTGCTCGTAGAGGACTATGGAGCATGCTGCCTTCCTCGGGGACAGGCAGCTCCCGGGTGCTGGGAGAGGCAGTGCCGCTGCTGCGGCTGGGCTGGGCTCCCCCGTCCCACCAAGCCTCCAGCCGAGGCCCTCTGGCAGCACAGCACAGGGGCTGGCACAGGACCGGCAGGGTACAGAGCCACACCGACGGGCAGCACCTCCGAGGTCGCTCAGACCTCTCTAAAACCCAGGGTGGGCCGGAGGCTTGCAGAGCCGGAGCTGAAGCGGGCAGTGCGAGCGGTGGCCCTTGCTCCGTGCGGCATCTGTGGCACTGGGCAGCAAAGGGCAGCGCCTGTTCGCACTCTGCCTCAGCTGCTCCCAGCACGTGTTTGCCTGGGAGCTGAGCAGCCCACACCCTTACTTCCCTCGCCTTTTCCAGCCATGCGAGCGTGCTAACTACAGAACAGCCACGATTTTTTCTAGGTAAGACAGGAATCCAGCAGAAGCGGTGATCTTGCCCCTTCAGCACAAGCCGTCATTGTCCCAGGGTTAACAGAAGGTGTTTTACTACTGTATTTCTTTTTCCCTCTCCCCAGAGAGATCTCCAGCCAGCACGGATGGCAGTGCAGCTAAAGCCCAGCCTATCCTGCTTCACACATTACTGCAGAAAGTGAAGGAAGGGTTTGCTTTCATTGCTTTGACGCCTCTTCAGAGGCTCGCTCAGGGGCTGATGAGCATGAGGTGCTCAGCACTGCCCGGAGGGAGGGTCTGATGATTAAGGAAACCAGCTGCTAGCTGGACAGTGGCCCAAGTGACAGGACTCCCCAGGTGAGCCTCATGCAGAGCTGGGCAGGAGGCTACCAGGGGGCTGGACTGCAGGCTCCCATCTTGATAGAAAAGGTTGGTGAAGGAGAGAGACCGGGCTCCGTCTTTTTTTAGCCAGGCTTTCTCCAGAGCAGCAGGGCTTTGATTCCAAGCGTTGCAAGAAGAGACTACGCCAACTTTCGCCCTCCGAGGCAGGTGTGCCAGGCCTGCGGTGGGAGCAGCTCCCTGCCGGCGCAGGCAGCGTTGTGCGAGCAGAGAGCACACTCTGCTGAGCCACCGCAACACGGCAGCCTGGCCGGGCGCAGCGGGCGATGGCGGGGCCTGGCTGGGACCGGGCCCTGCAGCCCGTCCTGCTGGAGCTGCAGGGCTGACCTGCCCCACATCAGCCCCAAACCTGCCCTGCAGACGGGGTGCAGGGGGGCTCTCTGGGTTCGGGGGCTCTGGCCATAGCAGCAGAAGTGAGGGTGGGTGCTGCAGTGTCAGGCCGTCCCCATGTCACCCCTTTCCTCTGCCCGGCAGGAGCTGGGAGAGGCCCTGCTCTGAGGAGCTGGGGTGCAGGCAGGGCAGGGCAGGCAGGGAGGGCGGTGCAGGCAGTGCAGGCAGGGTGGTGTGGGCAGGGCAGGCAGGGCGGTGCAGGCAGGGCAGGGCAGGCAGGGTGGTGCAGGCAGGGCAGGTAGGGCGGTGCAGGCAGGGCAGGGCGGTGCAGACAGGGCAGGGTGGTGCAGGCAGGGCAGGTAGGGCGGTGCAGGCAGGGCAGGGCGGCGCAGGCAGGGCACAACAGGCAGAGCAGGGCGGTGCAGGCAGGGCAGGCAGGGCAGGGCGGTGCAGGCAGGGCGGTGCAGGTAGGGCACGGCAGGTAGGGCACGGCAGGGCAGTGCAGGCAGGGCAGGGCAGTGCAGGTAGGGCACGGCAGGCAGGGCAGGGCAGGGCAGTGCAGGCAGGGCAGGGCAGTGCAGGCAGGGCAGGGCGGTGCAGGCAGGGCAGGGCAGGCAGGGTGGTGCGGGCAGGGCAGTTAGGGCACGGCAGGCAGGGCAGGCAGGGCGGTGCAGGTAGGGCATGGCAGGCAGGGCAGGGCAGGGCAGGGCGGTGCAGGTAGGGCAGGGCAGGCAGGGTGGTGCGGGCAGGGCAGGGCAGTTAGGGCATGGCAGGCAGGGCAGGCAGGGCGGTGCAGGTAGGGCATGGCAGGCAGGGCAGGGCAGGGCAGGCAGGGCAGGGCGGTGCAGGTAGGGCAGGGCAGGCAGGGCAGGGCAGGGCAGGGCAGGCAGGGCAGGGCGGTGCAGGCAGGGCAGGGTGGTGCGGGCAGGGCAGGGCAGTTAGGGCATGGCAGGCAGGGCAGGCAGGGCGGTGCAGGTAGGGCACGGCAGGCAGGGCAGGGCAGGGCAGGGCAGGCAGGGCAGGGCGGTGCAGGTAGGGCAGGGCAGGCAGGGCGGTGCCCAGGGGTGAGCCCCCCAAAGCCGCAGGCAGGCAGGGGCTGCCCTGGCCCCATGCTGAAGCAGGCCGAGCTGCCCGGCCCACCGGGACCCTCCGAGAGGCCCGCCAGTCCTCGGCAGCGTGGGCGCCTGGGCCCGGCCCGTGGGGACGCGGCGGCTCTGCGGGTCCCTCAGCACCGCCGCAGCTCTCCCCCGCTCGGTGGTGGCCCCGAGTCCCGCTGATGGGGAGCCGGGGGCCGCTCCACGGGCACCCTCGGCCCGGTGCCGGCGCCCGTGCGCCCCGCGGCCGCCAGGGGTCGGTGTCGGCCCGCGGAGCCCCCGCCGCGGGGCCCGGAGGCCTCGGGCAGCCGCGCTCGGCCCGGCCCGACCCGGCCGAGCCTCCCCGGAGGAGGCGGGGGCGGCCCGAGGGAGCTGTGCCGGCCCCGCTCATCTCGGGGGGTTTCCGAGGGATTCCTCGGAGCGGGGCTGCGTACACACCCAAGGAAATGAGAATACTTTCCTCCAGATTAGGAAATCGAAACCTCCAGCTAATCAAGTTTTATGCAGCATTATTACTTTTCCTATGCAAAACCCATTTAAAAATCAATCCTGCTTGAACGGGAACAAAAATACATGACTGCAGTCGCAATTCTCTCTGACGCTTTTGGCATCAATTTGTCACTAATTGCATTAGCGTGGTGTTGCTCTGCTGGACGGGGACAGGGTGTAGTCGCCGATCGCGTCCGTGCGTTTCTCATCTCACGGGGGGAAGAAGCGGTGCCAGGGATGGGCCCACGCCCGGCTGTGCGGGCACAGGGACGTGGTGCCTTGGCAGAGCCCTGGCACGTTGGTGTGCCCAGCCTGGGCCCGGTAGAGGCGTGGGGAGGCGCCTCCGCTCACCCACCTTCCCCTGCGTTTCGCAGGGCGACTCCCGTGCGCACCTGGTGCGTGCGCCCCGTGAGAACCGCTCTCTGCTGTGGGAGCAGGCAGCCGGGCGAAAAGTTACGCCGTGTCACTTATTCAATATATTGATCACTTAATATTTGAAAAATAGCTTTCATTCTTCCCTCAAAGATTTCTGAAGGCCTCGGTGACAAAGAGTTATTTTACAATCAATAACTGTTAGCATCATGTTAGACCCATAATTCATGCTAAAATACTTGGACCATCACTCATCAGGCTACGACGTTCGGTGGTCAAACTGCTAATATATTGCCTGCTGCCTCTGCGGCCAGAGCCGGAGAGATGTGCCAGCGCCCCGGCCCGCTGTCCACCGGCAAAAGCTTGGCTCCCACCTTATTGCGGCAGCCACCCCACCCAAGGGTGTGAATTCCCAAGGATACTGTGAACCCCAGGGCTCACCTTCGGTGCCTTTGGCTGCTCTCAGTGCTTATGGGGCACCCAGCAACGGGTCCCTGCCCCTCAGACACCCTCCGATGTGTTTGACCCCGACACGGTGGCAAACACGGTGTGTTTGAGTTCTGGTACGCTGTTAACACTGCCTGAGCAGGAAAGGACGTGGCAGCTCCACCACAAAAAGTTGGCTCCATACGGCCATGCAGAGGAAAGTCTGGAAATCGTGTAGCCTTTGCTGCTCTTCTTTGGAAACATTTGGCTGAGTCCATGCTTTGCAAAAAGCCAACGCAAAAGACGGTGTCACGCAAGTCGCGCCCAAGCCCAAAGCTCACGAGGTGCTTTCTGCCTCCAGGGAGGATGCAGCATTGCTGGGAGCTCTGAGAGCTCGGGGACCACTGTGCGGGGGGTCACAGCCTCACACCACGATGTGTCACAGTGTAGCTGGAGCATTTGCAACATTACAGCTGAATGAGTTGAAAAATATGCGGGTTTTCTTTTCAAAGAAAAACCTTCCTACATTACTTGCGATCTGACAGATGCTTTAAAAACATTTTGTCCGATGGTGCGGTGCAGGACACAAGATAACATCTTCCGCGACCTCTGTCCCTCCCCGGGGCGCGGGAGAGCGGCTGCCGCTTCTGCAGGCAAGGAGGCTGGCTGGGCTGGAGCAGGCAGCGTTGTGCTGGTCGTTCACTTTGGACCTGTGCCCAGAAACTTTAGCAGCGGAAGCAAAACTGCGGCACTAAATACACTGAAAAATAAAATTGGTGGGAGAAGGCTGTAACAGAGAGCTTTTTGCACCAGAGCCAGGCAGTTTGCTGCTGTGTCCCCATCCCTGAGGCGGGCCGAAGCTTCTGCAGCCGCTCAGAGCTCAGCCAAACCATCTGGCCAAGGCTGCCTTCTTGAATGGCTGAGACGAGTTTGTGGCCCTGCAGGTTTCACACTGTGTGAAATCCTTTTGCTGACCTCCTCTTAATTTCCTCACTCACAACTATTTACCTTTTCCAGCTGCCCTTAAACCCCTCTTTGGGCTTTACAGCCCGACTACTGCAGTTTGTTCCAGTGTGGTGAGGGCTTCACAATGTCCATGAAACACCATTTCCATGCAATGTTTCATAGTCACAAAGCTGGACTGGGTCATCGGGCCGATGTTCCCACCAGCTGGGCCCCTGCTGGGCTCTTTGAGGTCCTGAGAGAGACCTATGGCATTTTTCAGATCGCCCCCAAGCCCCTCCATGCTGTCCCAGTGGTATGTGTAGGGCGTGCTCCCAGTTGGGGCTCAGGCTGTCAGGACCGCGTCCTGCACAGTCAGAACCACAAGCAAGGTTAATACGGCAGCGCTTGTGCCGCATGTCAGTGGTGGGTGTGGGATGCTCTTGCTCCGTGGTGTGCTGCCCCAGCCCCGCTCCTCCTCCTGCTTCCAAAGGGTGCCAGGCCACAGTGCCCGGTGCCCTCGGGAGCGCACATACCCAGCTCCAAATCTCCCTGTGGTCCCTCGTGACCTTTGGTGTAAAGGTCCCAGTGTTTCCCTCTGTGCCAGTACCTAGGAGAGGGGGTTTCACTTTTCCCTCCTTGTCCTTCCTTTCAGCCTCCCTCCTGCCTGCAGCGCCTTCCCAGCCCTATAAATACCTGCAGCTCTGGAGGAGAGCTGTGCTGCCGTGCCTCCCCGGCTGCCCGCCCCACAGGCTCACACGTCTCGGCACCTTCGTTCTCAGCATAAACCCTTTAAATCACACCTCGTCTAAAAGCGTGAGGGACTAGCAAACAACACAACTTATATTGGTTCCTGGGCCATCTGGGAACCTGATTTAGATGTAACATTTTCTGCAGTCACCTGGAGGAGGCTTTGGATGATATATTTCAGGACTATTGATTTCTATATCCATCAGTCAATCCCCTTTATTCTTCCTTGTTACTTCCAAAGCCATTGGTGCCTAACAAACCACCTGGGCTTCCCACTGACTTAACACCGTTCCCTGGAGCGTGCACGACCAGCCTGTCCCACTTGCCCACACGAGGTGACTGAGCACGCCTTATTCACTGGTCCCAGAAATGGGCTGTGACCCCCAGCGCAGCCAGGGTGTCCAGCCTGCCAGGGTTACCCCTGGAAATAATCCCTCTGTCATGGTTTTGGCCGGAGAGCTCCTCGGCACCTGCCTGCGCGGACACAGCTGTGGTGGGTCGCTTGGCGAGTGTGGCAATGGCTGTGGTGTGCGGCTGGGGCAGGCGGCATGGTCACCAGCTGCCCCTGGCAGGCCGGGGTGTGGGTGCTCACAGAGGGGCACCCAGTGCTGCTGCCGGGGACAGAGCGAGCTGTACGGAGCGTGGCGGTGTTGGGCTGTGGGGTCCCCCATACAGGATGGGGAAGCACAGTGCAGGAGGGGAAATCCCAGCTGGCTGCAGTGATTTAGACACGGCCGTGGCTCTGGGGGCAAGAGGTGCAGTAGAAATTCGTACAATGCACAGTATGATGCTCCTTAGCATTTGCTGATGGGCATGGGAAGCTGGAGCCTTAATAAATGCTTCAGATTGATCCTTCAGCATTTGCAGCCCTGGAGCTGGGGTGGGCGCAGCCAAGGCCTGTGGGCTATAGTAGCAGAGAGGGGAGTAAATCCCTGGGTTCCTGCAGCAGCACGTGTGGCTGCTATTGAAACTGGTTATTGCCAGCAAAGTGCTGTGCTTTGAACACTAGAGAGCAGTGGGTTTTTGCAGGGACTGAGCTGCCTCACCTGCCCAGGCTCTGCGCTTCTGCATCCTCCTGTCTGGGGAAACCAGTCTTAAACTGCTTGAGGGGGCTGTGGCCGGGAGTGGGGCTCAGGCAGGCAAATCCCACAGAAGACCCTGCCTGCAGCCACCCTCACAGGCACGGCGGGCACAGACCCCTCCTCTGGCAGCAGCTCCCTGCTCCCCCAGCCCAGTTTTGCGGAGACCTCTCCCAAGGTGGAGGACGGGGAGTCCCCCCTTGCAGCTGGGTCATCCCCAGGCTTCATCCCTCCCGGTGAGCTGCCTTCCTGAACTGCTCCTGCTGCCCCGGCCAGGCCCTGTGGCACCGGCCAGCAAAACCAGGGCGAACGCAGCATGGCAAGGCTTGGTTCTCCAAAGCCTCCCTGGCTTTCCCTGCCTGGCCCAGAGCTTTCCCTACCAGACGCCAGCACCCAGGGGAGCGGGTTTCTTTAAACAAGGGAGGTGCTGTCTGCGGCTTCGCACTGAGCTGCTTGTCCAACACCTACGGAAGGCTGCGTGTTTGTTTTCCTAGCTAAGTCAACACTGAAAAATGAGCTTTCTAAGTTCACCTGAGTTACTCTGGATTGATATTTAATGAGAACAGTAACCTTTGACAGCTGGGGCAACACCGTCCTGGCTGTGCATTCAGTAATACAGACACTCGATAACGAGGGCGTAACTGCACAGACACGATCTGGCTTTAACCAAATTAAAAGCTCATGCGATTTCAGATGCGCAGCCCAGTCCCTTGTCAGCTCTGATTTTTCACTAACGTTTTTGCACATCAAATGCTAAAAACCTCACTCATACCTGTCTCTCTCCCTCTTGCCCTGACTGGTGGGGGTGGTTTAATGAGCCCCCACATACAAAAGAAAGAGAAGAGGAAAGGGAGGAAATCGTTATTTAGCCCAAATCCAAGGCTGTGACTGGCACTTTCATTAAGGGAAATTGATTAACTGGTGCTGATTGTGCTTGTTGTTCTTCCCGGCTGCTGCCGAGGCTGTGATGCACGGAGGTGCTGGGCTGCAAGGCCTGGATAATTGGGTCCTGCTCTCCAGGCTGCTCAGCCGACGTGTCCGTGATTCACAGGCTCCTGGGGAGAAAACAACGGGCTGCTCCAAACAAACCACGCGCCACGTGCGTACAGAGGCGAGAGCATGCCCTGGGAGTGGGCCAGGGGGGAAGGACCCCTTCTTGGGCACCAAAGCAAGAGAAGTGTTAATTAAATTAAGTTGGCAGCTTGTTTTGAGCCCAGTAACCTTCATTTCATAGGGTGTGCTGCAAAAGTGCCTGCTCTTAGAAACTTAATGCTGTATGAAACTCTCGAAATTAAGACAAGCAGGGCCAATGTGTCCATCCCTCACGACCTCACAGGGTGCAGACAGAGGTAACCGAGGCCATGATTTCAGTTCAGGTACATCGCTATGTTGGTGGCCAGAGAGCGGCCCTGCCAAGGGTCATCCCCCACCAGCGATCCTGCCCTGGCAACTCGCACGGGCTGGAGAATCGGCTTTGGCACCCGCTGCCCCCCAGCCTCCTGGGGGACCGCGCAGCTCCGCAGCCAGGCCCTCTTCCCATCTGGAAGATCTGAGGGGGCGACATGGCTCAGGTGTCAGCAGTGGCTGGAGCCCCGGCATGCCGCTGTGCTCACCCCTCCCGGGGATGCCCGAGGCATCGACCCCCTTCCTCTGCTCTGCCGCCTCAGCCAGCGTCCCCACTGCACTCTGGTGATTCGTGGGTTCGTCGGTGAGCTGGTGGCATTAGCAGCCAGGAAAAGCAATCTGTGAAGAGAGGGCTCTCGCCTCCGCAGCCACCTCTGCAATTTAGTTGTTCGGCATCTCCAAAGTTTGGCACCAACTGAACCCAGAGCGCCAGTTCTGTATGATAAATATAGCATCTGTGCGCTGCTGCTGGGGATAAAAGATTGTTGATGACCTTTCTGAATGAAATCTTGGAGCGTGTGGAATAAATGTAGAAAAGGTCATAAGTGGAAACTTTTATTATGTGGTAAAGTCAAATGTCATTCCTAATCAGTTAGTAGACACCTGGGCCTGCGGTACACGCCTGTCTGCTGCGCGTCCTCCCCAGGAGCGAGGAGAGAGGCTGCCAGGCACACACTCTCCTGCCTGCACGAGCCTGCCCGCACAGGCAGGCGTGCTCCTCCTGCCGCCCCACGCAGCCAGCGGGTGCTCCAGGGACCCCCTCCCCGCAGGGACCCAGCTGTGCCACCCCACCCGCTGCTCACGGCGGCGGGCTGTCCCCCAACGCATTGCAGCTGCAGCGTGGCTGAGGGGTACAAAGCCCAGCGCAGGAAAAATTAGCCAGGGAAATAGGGGCAGCTCTGGCAGATCTCATCTTAAAATGAACGCAATAGAGCATTTGGGAGTTGTTGTTATTATTGTTTTGTATTCTTTCTAGCCTGTGAAGAGGCTGAAATCAGTCCTGGATAAAGTGCGATGGGGGCAAAGTGCAGTGTGCCACCGTGGGACCCTGCTGGGCGAGGATGCCTTCAAGGGGCGTGAAGGGGACCTGCCGAGAGGCTTGGTGACAGTCTGTGCCCTACGTCAGGGAGTTTTGTGACCTCACCTCCGAAAAACGCAAGCACCTTGACATACTCTGACCATAAAAGTGTTACATGGAGGACAATGCAAAAGAGGCAAAATCAGGAAAAACTCCCGTGAGTGCCCCGTCCCCTGGGCCTGGCCGGGGAGCAGGAGGGCAGTGCCCAGAGGGGGCTGTGTCAGGGTTAGCCCCCTGCCTGCCTGCCTCTCCTTACCTGTGCCCACTGGGAGGGAGGGGAAGCGGCAGAAAGACTCAGTAGCATTCACACAGATGTCATGCTCCAAGACCGCTGTGGGTGGGTATGATAACCGTGCTTAACACAGGGCCTTAATGTTCACTTTGGTGTTGCAAACAACTGTTTCGGCTGCACGAAAAGCAGTATGTAGACAAAGCATTTTGTTTTCAAAGCCTCATTAACTACAGCTGCAAGCTGATGTGCTGCTGAGAGGAATCCTCAGCAAGCTCCTCTCTTGCCGGGTCTTCTCCTGGCTGCATTTCACAGATGTTTCTAAGAACGTGAGTTTACTTTGTGTGAATGTTTTAAGAAAGAGTGTAATTGAAATTCTCTTCCCAGTGCAGGGGAAGATGACTCATACATCACTCTGTTATTTTCTATATAATAAACAAGATGGAAAGCCAGGGTTGGAGGAGCTGGACTTAACAAATAGCTGAAACTCTTTGCATTCAAACAGAAATGACATCAACATTTAAATCCCAAACAGCCCTGCTAAGATTACATTTGCAGTCAGTGTAAAGGGCCCAGACAGCCAGGAGCAAGCATGCTGAATGTGTGTTTGCATTTATCTTTTGCAATAAATATTTCCAGTTGTGTACATGAAAAATTATGTAATTTTCTGAGTTTCAACATTTTGGGTCTTTCAGCAGCGCATACATCAGCAGTCCGCCAGGTTTGGGCCTTTCCATACTGGGCTCGGGAGTCAGGAAGCACTTCGTAGCCGCAGCTCTTTCGGCGGGATCCCTGCTGTGCCCGATGCCGGCTGAGCCCGATGGGGAGGTGGGATGATGCAGTGGCTGCGGTGGCACAGCCGCGGGGCCCGGGGTGGGCGCAGGGGTGAGGAGCCGTGGGCAGGACCCATCCTCGCCGCTCCCCAGGGACCCCCAGCAGGGAGCCGGGCAGCGTGCGCCCCACGCACCCGCAGAGCCGAGCCCCTCGGCGTGGAGCAGCACGCTGCCCCTGCCCGCCTCGGCTGAAGGGGCTGCCCGCCGCCGCGCAGCCCTGGGACCAAGGGCCTCGGCAGGGACTCGGCCGGGGTCTTGGCTCGGCTGGTGCCGCGGGGCAGTGGCAGGAGCCGTCCCACGCTCCGTCACTGCCGAGGTGAGAGGTGCCATCCCCCTGCTCGAGTCCAGCTCCCAGGACCCTGCCATGCCCCCATGGGGTGGGAAAGCCCTCAGGGAGCACTGTCGGGCTGTGACCAGGCACCTCTCAGCGCTGGGGAGGCCCCACCTCGAGTGCTGGGCTCAGGTTTGCGCCCCTCGGGACAAGAAGGGCCTGGAGGGGCTGGAGCCTGTCCAGAGAAGGGCAGCGGGGCTGGGGCAGGGTCTGGAGCACAAGTGTGCTGGGGGGCGGCTGGGGGAGCTGGGGGGGTTTAGCCTGGAGAAGGGGGGGCTGAGGGGAGCCCTTCTCGCTCTCTGCAGCTGCCTGAGAGGGGCTGGAGTGAGGGGGGGGCTGGTCTCTGCTCCCAAGTCACCAGTGACGGGACGAGAGGGAACGGCCTCAAGCTGCGTCAGGGGAGGTTTAGGTTGGGTGTGAGGGAAAATGTCTTTAGTGCCAGAGCGGTCAGGCCTTGGCACAGGCTGCCCAGAGAGGTGGGGGAGTCACCGTCCCTGGAGTTATTTAAAAGACATGTAGTCATGGTACTTCAGGGAATGGTTTAGGAGGCCTGGAGGTGCTGGGCTGGGGGTTGGACTTGATAATCCTAGAGGGCTTTTCCAACCTTAATGATTTTATGATTCTATGACTCGCCTGGGCACTTCTGCACCTCCCCAGGTCCCATCGTTGCCACCAAGCCCACCACTGGCTGCTCCTGCACTGCCAGCCCGGCAGCGGCGGGACGGCCAGGCGGGCCCGGCAGGCCAAAGACCCCTCTCGTCTGCCGGGCCATCCTCGCCCACCCGTCGGGGCCCCGCTCCCCGTGCCCCCAGCATCCCCAGTGCTGGCAGAGGAGTGGTGCCACAGCTGAGCAAGCGGGGCCGGCTTTTCACCTTCTCCATGTGCAACTGTGTAAAGGGGGGAAAAAAGGTGATGGGGTCATCCCCGGAGTCTAATGGAGAAATGGGAGGGTCAGACACATCCCCATCAAGCGCCAGTCCCAAGCAGTGGAGGCTAGACTGCAGCCAGGTCCGGCTTCAGCTTCCCCAGAGGTTCCTGCTGCCGCACACTCAGAGGAAGCTTTAAAACACACCCCGAAGGCTCAGAACCAGCCTCCCCGGCCACCCCAGTGCGCTCTGCTTCCACCGTGTCCCTGGCCGGGGTGCGGGGGCTGCCTTCCCGGCGGGGCACGGATAGTGCCAAGCCCCTGGCAAGCGCCCGGCGGTGGCAGCTCGCCCCTCTGCAGGGCCAGGGTGCCCTGGCGCTCCGGGAGCCTCGCTGGCTGTGCTCTCCCGCCCGGCCGCCCCGAGCTGCTGCCGCCGCGGAGGAGAGAGGGAGAAACCACGGAAAACAAATTGTTTTCCTGTTGCATTTCTCTCTTTTGCTAAAAGCCCCAGCGCAGTAATCTGAGTGGCATTGTTTAGCCAATTACTAATTTACTAGGAATTAACTTTAATGCATTAATAAATGTTGTCATTTTCCTGACAAATTATCATAATAACACATTTTAATGGGCTGCAGGAGTCGGGAGAATAGTGGGAAATAAATATATTTCAGTATTACTTATGCACTAGATCTGTACCTAATTATATTTGCAGAATAATTACACTGCCACTGCTTCCCTGAACCGCGTTTGTGTCAGCAGCAGGGCGGTGATAAATCCCTGCCAGGCGGAGGCAGCCCCCCGCAGCCGTGATTACAGCCTTTCATCACCTGCGGGGGAGGCCCCTGGGTGACACTGTCCGGCCGGGCCCGCCGCCAGCTGCCCTGATTTACTTACCTCTGCGCAGGAGAAACTAATTCAGGAGACGGATTGCTGGAAGGACCCTCCGTGTGAAACATGAATCATTCTTTAATCACAGCCTATCCTGGGCTAAAGAGCGCAGCTCCAAGGTACCGGCGGGAGAGGAGGGCTCCAGCCCAGCTTGGATGATCTGGGTACTGCAGCGGTGGGTTGGAGACCCCCCTGCATCCCACTGCAGCCCCCCGCAGCCCCCGAGCATCGCCCTGGCCAGGGGTGCCGGAGCCCCGGCGCCGCAGGGTCCCTGCACGGAGCAGGAACGACGGGGTTCTGGGTGTGCAGGGTGCTCATGGCACCGGCTGCCTGCAGAGGGGCTGGGTGGCGGGCTCTCGTCTGCCGCGCGAAGGGCGAGGAGCAGGAACTGTGAAACTCTGGGCCTGGCCAGCCCAAGGGCTTCTGCTGCCGTTCGCAGGTGGTGTGCCACCCCACGGGGCAGGGACAGGCACAGGGACAGGCACCGGACAGACCGACGGCGCTGCGGGCCGGGTGCTGGCGTGGAGAGCCCCGGAGCCCTGGTGCAGTGACAGAGCAACCGGCTGCTTGCACGGATGCAGGAGGACAGGAGGACAGCCCTGCATGCACGCTCGCAAAGGTCACTGCTCAGGCTAGCCACGGCACCGCTGCCACTTCGTGTGGGCTCTGAAGGGTCCTGGACAGCAGCAACGAACCACAATTATGCGAGACCTTTCGATCATAACAGATTTATTCAGAACTCATGCATAAATATTAATGTCCCCAAAGATTTTGAACAACTATTTGGCATAAGCAGAGCAAATATTTAAATCAAACCTGACTGCTGTGCATTGCAAACAGACGGGGCAGTTCTGCACACAGTGGCACCTCCGGCAAAGCCTCTCTGTGCGCTGGCATTTCTGGGAGCCCCACAGGCTGCTGCTGACGTGCGCGGCACACAGCCGGCACCCGCACATGCCCTCCTCTCCCCTGCTTTCCAGGTGGTTGTTTCAGACATGCAGGCGGCTCCCGGGTGAAGGGGAGAGCCTCTGCCTGGCCTCGTCCCGGGCTGGGGGACCTGGGGGACCCCGTGATCCCTCTCCTGCAGTGGGGGCTGGCACGTGGCACTGCACCCGCAGCCAGCAGCGCGGTCCTGCAGCTCCCGGTGCCTGGGTGGGATAGCAGTAATTAGCCATGAGCTTCAGCCCCTTTGCCCTATTCTCAGCCCATCTCCGAGAGCAGCACACCAGGCACGTGACGCCCGATGTATGTGCAGTAATGAACAAAGATGTATTTGCTGTCATCAGACAGCATGAAAGGTTATGAAATTATAACTGCCTCCTCTTAGCATTGATGAAGCATGCCCACTTTAGGCAAATTGCCATTTTCCTGGTTAATGGTATTTCAGCCACTCTCCGGGGACCTGCCCGAGGGCAGCACGGGGCTGTCCCCCTCCTGCTGGCAGCCGGAGCTCCAGGGCCCGCTCCGCACGAAGGGCACAAGCCAGAGGAGCCAGGCTGCTGAGCAGCTGGAGGTCGATCTAAACCCTTCCCTGTTCCTACTCCTGCTGCTGCTTGCTATGCAGCTCTACAGACCTGAAAGCAGGGACAACAGTTCATCCCGCAGCGCAACCGCCTGTGATCTGCCCTCACGGAGGAGATAAGCTCTTTGCTGTAGGAAATGCAGAGATTTCGCAGGTCCTGCCTGCTTTCTGGTCAGGCTGTGCATTAATGGCACGATCGATGCTCATTGATTGTGCGAGGCCATAATATCAGGATGCTATCAGCCAAAGTGGCGATTGCACAGGGACCCCGTGTCTCTGGCAGTTGCAGTGCAAAGCAGAGATAACACAAGTCCTCTTCAGCACTGATGAAATTATTCCTCGGTCTGTGTCGCGCAGGTGAACGTGCTGCTGCTCTCCAGGGCCGTCTGGGTGAGCGGAGCCGCGCTCCTTCCTGGCCCGGGGGCCCAGGTGAAGCGAAGGGACAAAAGAGGTTACTGCTTCATCAGTGTCCCTGGGGAAGCTGCTGGTGTGCAGAGGCAGCAGGAGTCATTCAACAGGTCACTGGAAGGAAATTTTTTGCCCTTGAATCGTATGAGGCTTCCCCGCCTGGACGCAGGATGCTCTGCAGCCTCCTCCTGACAGGAGGGGCTCATCAGCGGTCGTCTCACCCTCCGTTATAAGAGGTGGGTGAGGTACAGCAGACCTCAGGGATGCATCTCCGGGGCCTGACGCCCACCGGAGGCTTGAGGGGGCAGCTGAGCCCCTGCCCTGCCCCACCCCACCGCACACGACTCGCCTCTGCCCTCGCGTGGGGCAGGACCAGGCTCTGGGCGAGCTGCCTCCGTTTCTCCTCCTCCTCGGGGGCCTTGCCCTGCTCCCTCTCGCACTCCTAGCTCTCAGCTAGCATTCGGCAAACAAGGGGAGCAGCAAATAGCCTCGTTCACAAACACCATGGGCACACCTGGAGGTTACGCAGAACTGGATCAAGAAAAAATGCTCACAAATGTGCTTTTGGTGTAGGATTTCTTTGTAAGGTTTAGAGAACAGCCCCAGCTTTGTCCCTTTCAACAACAAACAGATCCTCTAGTAGGTAAGGGGGGAAAGCAGCAAGCTGCAGCAATTTCCTGAAGAAATGGGCTGGTTTGGGGCTACAGATGTTGGCACCAGTCTCTCTAAAATAAAAATAATTGCAGACCATTAAAATAAAGCGATCTCTTCAGATGAGAAACAATTATGCTTTTCAAAGCAAGTGCACGTGTCTTTACACCTAGTAATTATCAATTACAGAAGATACCTGCTCTGTTATCTCAACACCATCTCCAGTTATCTTTTCAGGGCTAATTGCAATGGATTTAACTCAGAACTCAAACACTAATGATTTTGACCTTTATGCTTATTCCTGAGGTGTGACAACGCTTTAAAGGCCGCGCAAAACTCATCTCCCTGTTGCTTGCGTTGCAATTCCCCACCTTTGAACATGCAGAAACCCCTTTCTACCCCGGATCTGTCCTTCCTGACGGCTCGGGCGGGGAGGTTTGCGCTGCCGGCCCCGGGGATGCTCTGCTGCCAGGGCTCCGGAGCGGCTCCGGGCGGGCAGAGCCCCAGCCAGCCCAGGCTCCCAAGGGAGCACCGGTCTACTGGCAACACCGCGCAGCTACCGTCATTCCTAACTCCGGATTATTTACAGTGAAGCTTGTAACTGTCCCTGCAGACTTCCCCAGTCGAGCGGGGATGGAGAGGCTGGAGGGGAGCTCTCTCATTGCGCTCTGTCATAACCCACAGCGGCCTTTGTTTGTAAGCACTTCTCTTGTCACCGTGTGATGTTTAATAATCACCTTTTAAATCACTTTGAAAAGCATCCGTTGAAGTCTGGTCAAGCAGCGGCTTTGGGGAGCGGAACCGTGCACGGTGCTGCGAGAGCTGCACACAGAGCGGTGCGAATCATTGAGCCGTTGCGTTTCAGTGCTTTGTCCCTGCATTAAACGTGGGCGAGCGTCCCACAGGGCCCCACAGCATTCACTCCTGGGCAGGGTTTCCCAGGCTTTTCCTCCCATTTAAATATTAAGTGGGTGGTACTGGGGTCATCGAGCGGGGTGCACAGAGCCCCTGGCGGAAGGTGAACTTCCCTGGGGTGTTGCCAGACCCCGTGGTCCCTCCAGCTGGATACACCTGTGGGCACACTGGCTGCTCCCCGGGGTGCCATCTCCTGCGCCCCGGCAGAGGCTGGATCCCGGCTGCTGGCGCGCCCCTGGGCGCCGAGGCTGTGGGCTGCTCTGCGGAGCGGGCGCGGGTGGCCGGAGCGGGGCAACCCCACGCCCTGCAGACGCGGGAGGGCTCCGGGCTCCGGTGGGGCCGGGCAGGGCAGCACCCACCCCCTGGCATCGGCGATGCGCAAACGGGCCACGCGTGAGCGTTGCCGCTGGAGGCTCCTCAGGAGGTGGGGGTGGTGTTACGGCCCCGTGTGTCTCGGGGAGCAAAACTTTCTCATCTGCTCCTTCTTCAAAGCAGATTTGATCTCCACGTTCAATAAGCACACGTCCCAGCTAAATCCCCTTTTTAAAGGCCCTGATTTCTTTTCTGTCTTTGAGGAAGATGATTCCCTCGCGTCTAATTAAAGCCTCATTTCCATGAGGAGCCTTTGAGTTAGCTGGATTCTCTACCGGCACTGTCCCCCAGCGGGTCTGCGGCCTCTGCTGGTGGCGGTGCCGGGTTGTGCCGGCCGGCACGGTCTCTGCTCGGCCCTGCTCGCACGGCACCGCTGCTTCCACGCACGGCTCCTTGAGCGACCCTGAGCCAGCAGGAAGGGGAAGGGAAGGGCTGCGAGGAGCTCCCTGGGGGGCAGGAGGTCCGTGGGGGGCAGGAGATGCGGTGGGTGGTGAGGAGGTCCGTGGGGGGCAGGAGGTCTGTGGGATGCAGGAGATGCATGGGTGGTGAGGAGGTCCATGGGGAGCAGGAGATGCAGTGGGTGGTGAGGAGGTCCGTGGGGGGCAGGAGATGCAGTGGGTGGTGAGGATGTCCGTGGGATGCAGGAGATGCGGTGGATGGTCAGGAGGTCCGTGGGGGGCAGAAGGTCCATGGGATGCAGGAGATGCAGTGGGTGGTGAGGAGGTACAGTGTGTCTCTCCCCATTCCTTGTCTGCTGCCTCCAGCACCTGAGGAACAAGTCTGGGCGCAGAGGAAACTGCAAAGCAGACAAACGCCGGGAGTAAGTGTGCAAGAAACCCCAAGGGCAGGTGGATTTCCACTGCACCCTTAACACTGTCATTAGCATCAAATGTTTTCTTTATAAATGAGCTTGGAAGCTCTTCCTTAATCTCCAGTACAAATCGTCCTTATTACCTGCAGATGGTGAAAACCCGCTCACGCTGGGTCGAGTGCTCAGCCCTGCCTTCGGAGCTGGTGCGCGTCCCTTTCCCCTCTCCCGCTCTGCATTACATCTGTGAGTTTTAATATTTAATTGGTGTTTTTTGCTATTTTTGTCTCCTGGCACTTTGCCGCGGTTGAGAGCTGGAGGTCAGCAGCCTGGCAGAGTGGAGGGGAGGCTGTTTATTAGTTCATCAGGTTTTTATAATTTATTTGCTATGGGTGCTCCACCAGGCCTTTCCCAGAACCCTTGGCTGCCTCTGTTACCTTTCATTTATAGGATCCTCTTTTCCTCCCCTTACACCCTGGGCTCTGGCAGCCTCACTGATGGAGCCTGCCTCGGGGTGCTGGGACCCCACAAACCTCCCGGCCAGCTGCTGAGGCCAGGAGGGGCCCTGGGGGAGACCCCGGAGCACGGGTGGCACAAGCACTGTAAGCGTCCCCGAGCGACAGCTCAGCGCCCAGGGGGACAGACCCCCCGCGGCTGGAGGTGCCCCCGTTTCAGCCGGCAGCCCCCAAAGCGCAGCCACCGGGCTGGCTGGCTGGCGGGACTCGGGTGCCGCAGGGGCTCGTGCCGTGGCCAGGCGCCGAGGGCGGTGTGGGGGCTGCAGGCAGTGACTCACCGCGCTTTCCCCGCAGCTTGGGTCCGCACCGGAGCTGAGCTCCTTGCACCGGAGCTGAGCTGCTTGCACCGGGCTGGCATTGTGCCTCTGTTGTCTAGGCAAAGGTTTCCATGACACTAAATAAAGTGAAATATGATTTTGCACAGCTGGATTCTGTCTTAGATTCAGGTTAGGGACAAGAAATGTGCATCCAGCAGAGAGCTGCAGGTAGCAAATTATACGGGCTGTGATCCGTGGTGGTGACAAGCAGAAAAATACCAATTTTTAGCAGTTATTCAGCTGGCTCCCACCCAGGTGTTTACTTCCAAAGCCGTGGCTTGTTTGTTGGCCTTGCGTAATTGACTTATGCCACAAGGAAGGAGAGCGTTCCAGTGATGCCATACAACAGATGAGGAACCGGAGGGGACGTTCATCCGCGCCTGGGCAGCGCGCCGGGTGCTCCCACCCAGCGAGCCCACGTCGTGCCCAGGATGCCGCCAGCAGCCCCGGCAGCCTGTGCGTGGCTGGCAGACCTGTGCATGGGCTCCCTGGCCTCAAGCTAAACTGGGCTCGAGCTGAACCGGGCCCGCCTGACACTTCCCAGCACCCGGGGCAGCCTCCAGGCTGTGGTGAGGGCATCCCCTCAACACCCCGTACTCGGGTGCCTGAGCCCCAGGGGCCCCGGGGGGAGCGAAGGCGAGTTCACCTGCCCTGCAGCTCCTCGCCTGTTGCGTTAATGGTAGGAGTCTGAGGAGTGGCTGGGGGAGACCCTACCGTTGAGACATGAGGTTCAGACAGGGCTCCCTTGCTTTCTAAACTCCTGCTCAGAGAGGAGTCTAGGTGCAGCTAAGCCCAGTCTTAGTCTCAGACTTGGTCAACGGTTTATTTTCTAAGGGTTGTAGAGGTAATCACTCATCAGAGTATTTGTTGTTAGTAACCAATTTGCCAGATGCCTCGGCCGGTGGCGTTCAATGAGAGTGATCACGGCTAGATTAATGAATAGTGCAGTTTATTAGAGCAACAGATACACAGGTTCTTTGGATTGCCAGTGATAAGATTGCTGGTTACAAGACACACACAAATACTAAGATGATGAGTAACACTGCTAGGCTACAAATGCATTAAGCAAGTATGAAGCATTGGAGATTTAAAGTTAAGCCATAGAGAGGTTTCTAAGTTTTCCCGGGGGAAGACATGGTATAACCAGATGTTTTGATCTTACTGAAAGGCGTCCCAGTGGGGGGGAAGGGGGCTCGGCCCATCGACTGGTCCCAGAGGTCAGAGTGGCACGCGATGGTATCTTCCCCAACACCCTCTTTCTCCTCACACATTTTATACTATTTTTTACCTTTCAGGTGGAGCTTGAGTGACTCTACTCATACATACGATGATTATGAGTGCCGGCGCTCGCTGGCTCAGTGAGGGTGGGGGGAGCCGGCGGCCGCGCGGGACCCCGGCAGCGCCGCGGGAGGCACTTTCCGCTTGTCCTGATACGCCCGCTTGGTGCACGCGGGCTGATTGACCGGCCCCGTGTGTGAACAGCGGTACCTGAAGATCGCCTCTGCCGTGCTCGAGCGCTTCCCCGCAGTAGGTTCTGAAACTGCCGCTTGTATAAGGATTTTACTTAAATACCTTTAAGGTGCGGCATCCAATGGGATCATCTCTGCAAAACTTGGAGGGGAGCTTTACAGATCTTATTTTAAGAGGCTTAATTAAATGTTACGGGATATCGAGTATACTATGTTAATTGGTGCTAATTTGGAAGTTGTTTGAATTCTGGAGAGTCAATTAGAAGTAATTAAAATCCATTCTCATTTATTCTTGCATACAAAATGTACGCTGCTTTTCTACTCCTTTTTCCATTAGAAGCAACGGGTGTGTCTGGGCCCAACTTTTGGGGAAGAATTTGGTGGGCAAACCCGGACAGGGAGGAAAAAACAGAATAAAACCACATTACGGCCTCGCTGATTAGGCAGGCAGCTGGAAAAGAGCTTTCTGCGGCTACAGCTCAACCCATTTCCACCAGTTCAGGAAGAAGCAGCAGCTCCATGTGCCTGCGAGGTGGGGACGGGCTCGGCAGTGGGTCCGTGGCCGCCGTGGAGGGGCTGTGTGGCACACGGTGGGGGGGCTGTGCTGGCACCTGGCAAGGGATGGGCAGGGCTGGGAAGAGGTTGTGTGGGGCTTGGCTGCCTGAGAGCGGGTGAAATGGGGGTGGGTGGGAAGCAAGCAGGCCCCTCGAGCCCCTCTCCCAGCCGGCATGCTGGCAAACGCCTGATGCTTGCGGAATAATAATGCAAAAATGAAGAATTAAGTATAAAACCATGGGAATGCCCCAGCCGCTGGGGCTGCCTGCCCGCTGCCCGGCCCCACGCCTGCAGCACCAGCGCTTCCACAGGCGATGGATCTACAAATTAGCCATGAAATTGGGACCTTGACGGGAGCTTTGAAATTAGGAATCTGGGGGAGAGTTTGTAAAATGTTTAAAAGGCAGAAGCAGCACAAAGTCTCAATTTTAATTATTGCTGTTTTAATCAGTGCAATAGTTTTTTCTACCCTGAATGGTGAAGTAATTGGAAATGTGAATGGAGTGTGATTATCATGTAAATTACAAAATCAGAAAGGAAAGCAACCCAGCCCAAAACAGGCTCCCTGCTCTGGGGGGAGGGAAGGAGTGCTTCGGCTGCACCGGGCATGGGGAGCGGGCTGGGGGCGGCTGACCCACGGGGTCACTGCGGTGGGGACGGTGTGCTGGTGCTGGCTGTGTGCCAGGGTGACGGCGCGGGGACTCCACATCACTTTTTGGGGAGCTCTGCCAGCTTTGCCTCCTGCCACGGGCCAGCTTCTGCCTGCTGCCGTCCTCGGTAGGCCGGTGGGACACACGGCTCTCCCGCCGATGGCCAGGGGTGGCAGGGGGTGGCAGGGCTGCAGGATGCCGCACCACATTGCTCGCTGCGGGACCTGCTCCATGGGCACTGCACTGCAGGCACCGGTTACCCCCCTGAGCTGCTGGTGAGGATGCCCTGGATGAGACCAGCTGGGCAAGGGTGGATCACATCCCCCCAGGGCAAGGGTGATCACATCCCCCTGGGGCAGGTGGATCACATACCCCCAGGGAAAGGGTGGATCACATCCCCTGGGGCAGGGGTGGATCACATCCCCTGGGGCAGGGGTGGATCACATCCCCCCAGGGCAGGTGGATCACATCCCCCGGGGCAGCTGGATCGCATCCCTGCTCCAGGCCTGCCCGCCCGGACAGCGGGGCTGGACCACCCCAAGGCAGGACGGCTGCGCTGCCCGCAGTGGTGCTGAGCCCGTCCCCAGGGCTCTGCCGGGTAGGGAGAAACCAGGAGCATCTCTGTCCCCAGCGCCCTGGGGGGCGAGCAGAGACCCGGCGGGGGCAAGCTCCAGCTGCGGGCAGTGCTGCCCAGCACGACCGGTCGCGGGCAGGGGGCTGAACCGCTTAGTGGGATGAGCAATACGGAAGTCTTTGACAGCAAGGAAGGGATTTACCTGCTCTCGGTAATGTTTAGGTGATTGGAAGTAAATAACTCCTTTCATCCTTAAATCGGGTGCCTTCATACAGTAGGTGAATGGAGAAAGCAAAATCCCGATTTTAGTTCGCGTTCCATGCACGTAGTAAAAATGAACCTTCGTCTGCAGCAATTCTGAGCTAATGAAAAACGAATGAGGTTTTAAATCAACCCAAAACGCAGAGCTCTGCTGCCATAGTCGCACTCTGCTGCTGTAGGACAGCCTCTATTTCCAAGGCTCCTCACAGAAACCTGAATAATTTTATTAGATTTTGAACAAGGCTGTTGCCAAAACATTCATTACTGCACCCAGCAAACGGTGGGGAGGCGAAGGGGTGTTTGAAGGGCTGATGTCACGGGCAGTCATTGCTTTCTCTTCTTTTTCTGAAGTTTCAAAGGACTGAGGTTTATTTTGTGGTGTTTGTACATCTCTCATCTGGTCCAGAGTGACCAGCCCTGCCTGGTGGCTTTTTGTGGAGGGGGTCCCTCTTGCATGGCCTTTAAATCATGTCTGAACACAAAATAATTCTCCCGTGTTCCTGGTGACTTCTATGTATTTGATCAGTTCAGATTCCATAAAAATGTAAATAATCAAAGCCCTTCTGCTATTATTTATAACGCCTCACTCCAGGCTGTAATTTATGTATTAATTTCAGCTGCAAGTTTCTGAAGGGAGGGAAAAAGATTAATAATCGGACGTGTGGCTGCCACTAAATGCCGTTGCTGCCAGTGTCTCCGCCGCCGCACGCACCCAAAGCCCCGCAGACCCGATCACCTGCCCCCAGGGGACCGGGGGGCCAGTCCCTGCCCCAGGACCCGCTGGCAGGGTGGCTGCAGCGGGTCCCCGCGGGTGCTGGAGGGTCCCTGCCAGCCTGGGGATGCGTCGCATGGCGCTGGCTGCTGCCTCCGGCGGTGGGTGCTCCCGGGCTTCGGGAGCCTCCAAGGGAGCAGGCGGGACCCGCCGGGGCAATATTGGCATATCGGCACCATGCGGAAGAGCCAGGGGTTCGCTGGCAGAGGACCCACTCCTCAGCACTCATCTCTGGTGTGCCGTATAACCTGCCGGCTGGTAGGCTGAACCTCATGACGGTCTTCAGAGCAAACCATCAACCCGGAGCTGCTGGCGGGCGATGTAACACAGATCAGTTTGGGGCCGTGCCAGCGGCTTTCCACCGCTGCCCTCTGCGCGCGGCGCTGCACGACAGCCCTCCAGCCATCTCCAAGGGCTGGGAGCTTTTCCCAGTGTTAAGTCTCCTCCGCAACACGGAGCAGGAGGCGGGACAGGGCTCTGCTCCCTCGGCCCTGGACCCACGCGGCCCACGGGAGGTGCCCATCCGAGGGCTGTGGTGTGGGATGCTCGTGGCTGGCAGCGGCCGGCAAGGTGAGCCCCACACAGCCTCCAGGAGCTCCTGCCCTTGAGGAGGCTGCTTTTCCTTCACCTGTCACAAGCAGCCCTTCCCACCCACGTACTTGTGCATGTCAGACCCTCCTTCAGATGATATCAAAGCAGCTGTAACTGGGTTCTGTGGGGAGCAGAGAGGTTGGTTGGGATTTTAAGGACCAGTCCCACCCTCTTCCCAGAGAGAAAGAGGGAGATGAGGAACACGGGGCCGTTTGAGGTGCTGTGCCGGCAGCTCTGGGGCTGCCGAGGGACAGGACGGCATGACTGCAGAGGGTGTGCTGAGACCTGACAAACTCACGCCTGGTGGGGCTGCCAGGGGTGCTGCTTTCACAGCCTGTGGGCCACAGCTCAGGCCTGTTCTGCTCGGGAGGAGATGTGCCCTGCCTGGCCGGCGAGGAAACGGCGCAGAGGGACGGCAGAGGCAGCCGCCGTGGGACCCAGCCCTCCTGAGCCCTGGGCCGTGCCATGCCCCGCAGGAGCGGGACCAGCACCGGCTGCCGGCGGTGCCGGCTCTGTCCAGCCGCACCGGGCAGGGAGATGCAAACCGGCCTGGCCACGCTGGCAGTTCCTCAGCCCCCGCTATTAGCTATCTGTTAAGCATCGTATCTGATCCAGACACAGCATTATATGCATTTCTCTGGGAATAAGCTCCTGCTTGACACAGTCTGTGATTGCTTTTTTAAAACCATGCGGGGAGGATCAGTTCCTTCATCCACTGATAAGGTATCAGGTGACAGAGGGATCACCATCCACCACATAAATCTGCAACTAATCCTTCGGAATCAATATTTTTCATTAAGAACCTGTGAGAGTTGGGCCATTATAGGGAAAAATCTGTTTAGGTTGACACCTTGATGAAGTTATTCAGTTCAGGGGCTTAAGTCATTGAAAGGTAATAAAGAGCAAAGAGCACAGAGAGATCGAGGTGCTGGTTATGAGAGCTTGCGCCGGGAATAGGGGCTTTATTGCAGAGAGAAATTACCATACTGATTTATTGTGGAATAACGAGAACTTTAAAAGCCTGGCAGCACTGCCCAGATGTCACCGCCAGCTGGGGACCCTGCCCAGGTGCTCCCCCTCACGCGGGGGGCTCTTCCCGCCCGCACGCTGCACGCCTTGCTGTGCCACGGGTCTGCTTTGTCCTCCCAATGCGCCGGGTGCCGGCTGAGACACCGGCTGTGCTGCCCCAACCGCTGCCGCCAGCACGGGCACTGCTGGTCCTGGAGGCGGAGGGGCCTGGGACCCCGTGGCTGGGGACCCCCTCGTGCTCAAGAGCTCCGGATGGCTCCTCAGGGCTGCCAGCGCCGCAGCAAAGCTGGCTCCAGGACACGGCGCTCTCCCGTCGCCTCGGACCCTGTGCCGTCCTCGCCCTGTGTCCCTGATCCCCAGCAGAGGAGGTCTGGCTGACTCCCCACGTGCTGGTGGCCGAGCACCCTCTACCATTGCTGCTGTCTCGACGAAGGGCTTCCAGCCACAGCAGCGATGTCCGCTGCGGCTCCCGGCTGGGATTTGCTCCCAGTTGCTCCTTTCCCAGCAGCGTGGCCGTCCCTGCCGCGGCTTCTGGCTGAGCATGGCCCCAGCTGCGGCGGGTGCCAAGCAGCTGCCGCGGCGTGGGGAGCAGCCCTGTGGCTGCAGGAGGGGTGTGGGGTCACAGGGGGCTGTGGGGGCACGGGGGGGCAGCGAGGGGCCTGGCTGGCGGGAGGAGTGCGGCCAGGCAGCGGGAGCCTGCTGTGCCTCTTCGGGGGAGAGGAGCCGCTGCCCGCAGACGGGCTGCTGAGCCCCATCGCAGGGGCACCCTGTGCAAGCAAATGCTGCTCCTGGCCCAGCAGCGCTGCCGAGCTCTGCCACAGCTCAGTGCAGACACCTAATCCCTGGATAAACTGTCAGAGAATGAGTGTACACAGGCACGTACACGCTGGGATGCAGGACTGCTCCTAATGCACAGGATGCTGCTGCTCTGTACGTGATACCTCATAGCGTGAGCGAGCCGGGGCTCCGCGGGCTGCCTGCTGCTCTTCCAGTCCCCCGCTTTAATAATTGGAGAAGTCAAACTTATCCTGAAGTTTTCTTTATAGGTTAACCAAGGTTAATTGTGCAAGCTGCAAATGAGTACGTCTGGCCCATAAATCCCCAAACATCATTAAAGAGGATTAAATGATATGACTACTTTGTAAATCCTAAATTTTCATGCAAACCTCTCATAAACAATAATATGAGACCCCTCACATGCTCAGTCTCTGCTAATCCTGGAGCTCGCTCCGGGAGCGAGGAGGAAACAAGCATCCGCCTGCCTGCAGCTTGCGAGGGTGGGCGCCCCAGCAGCAGCGGCACGGAGGGGTCTGCTGCCCGCGCCCCCGGAGCAGGGCAGCCGGTGCCTGCGCCCCAACCGGCCCCGACCGGCGGCCGCTGTGCCTGCGCCTGCGGCGCAGCACCCCGAGCACCCGGCTCACCCGGGCAGGGCGGGAGCCCAGGGAGCACCCAGAGACGGTGCCAGCTCTGCCCCAGCGCTGAGCCCCCTGCTCCAGCTGAGCCAGCAAATGGAGGCAAATCATAATCCCTCAGATCTGGGTAATGCCGGGGAAATTCTGCAATAACTACCTTGGCTCTGAGCCACGATTGATGTGTTTTGCTCCATACAGACTTTTTTTGCAGCTCCTTCAGCAATCATTTGTTTCCACCTTTGCTGACTGTCCCTCACCAACAGTGAAATAAACCAGGGAGGGGAGATAGGGAGAGAAGCACCCAACCCAGGGGGAAGCACCCAAGCTGGGCCGAGCGGGCAGAGCTTTTCCAGAGCTCTCTGGGAAAAGCCTGGCTTTGCTGGCCGGACATCACCGTGGCCCTGCGGGGATGCTGCTCCTCTGCCATGCAGAAAAGACGTAAACCACCCAAATCTTTATGAGCAATTAAAAGCTAATCAAAGGAAAATCTATCAGATAAGGATTGTTGTGTGGTTTTATACTTGGCTTTGCATCTGTTTGTGGAACAAAACATATTGTCAGCGAGATTTGTAGCCCTGAGATTTGCATTGTGGTTCCTGGATCGAATTCAGTTCAGAATTGATGGGTTGGGAAGGATGGGATTTTTATGTTAACAGCAACCTTTATCTTAGATTTAAGCTAACTGCTACGTGCTCTGTAAATACGTGCATGTGCTAGACACATTTCCTTAATTTATAATCATGATGAGAACTGCTGTCTGTTCCTCCTCTTCTCTCCGCGCATTCCCTTCCACCCCAGCACCGGAGTAGGGATTTCCGTGTCCTAGAGCACGGCTCGGCCCCGGCCATGGGGCTGTCCCCCGCCCCGTCCCTGCCTGGCCTTGCAGGGGCCAGAGTTGCCCCGTTTCTGTCAGTGGAGATGGGGTGCCCCATAGTGTTGGGGCACATTGCAGTATCTGCCGGTTTTTATTTTTGATTGACTTAAAAATCTCAAAAATTTTCAAAAGAGAAGCAGATTTCACAGGCATTTTCACAAACCATGTGTCTTGCTCTTTGCCAGTCGCAGAGCTGCTTTAGGAATGTGTTGGCTAAATTTTGCATTTGGGAAGGGAGGGAGAGAGGGGTTGGGGTTGGCGGTGCCAATGCGCCTGGTTTAGAGTCTGTGCAATCCCTCCCCAGCCTTTTCGGCCAGCCCGGAGGGGTGCAGGGCCGGTGCGCTGTCGCCCCGTGGGGCCGTCCCATGCAGCAGGGACTGGGGGTCCGGCAGACACCCAGCAGCACCCGGCTGCAGGCTCTCGGGCTCTCGGCAGCTCCAGGCTCCCCAGCCGCCCTGGGTCTGGGTGCCGACCCAGGACCTCCCGGGAGGAAGGTGCCGGCATCCAGCCACCCACGTTGCCCCAAAACCCGGGGACACAGGGGACAGTCGCTCCCTGCAGCGCTTGGGCTTCATCCACCTGGCTCTGAAAGGTCTGCAAACGGTGCAATCACGGCGGTAATTACTTGCCAGGCAGGGAGCTGAGACTCGCCTGCATTATGCACGGTTACACGCTCCGTGATTCTGCCCCGAGCCTCTCCGCTCCGCTGCAGGCCACCCGCCCTCCGGTCACCGCGATTAACGGATTACGACATTCCCGGCTCAGAAGGCGCTTGTATCCCCAGAGTTTTGCTGAGCAAATGCTGCTCTCTGAGATCTGAATAGAAACTAATTGTTCCGAGTGTCTTTCGCGTTCCTGATCTATTGATTAACCACCGGGAGCGGGAATCCCTGTAGAAATACTCTCCCAACTCACTCAGTCCACATCACTTCAGCTTCTTAACTAAATCCCTTCCAAATCCTTGCAAAAATCTAATCGAGAGCTCATGCTGCTGAGCGGAGGTGCTGCAGCCTGACTCAACCAGTAAATGGCGTGTGAATAAGAGGGAGCCTATTGTTGCCTAACATGGTCCCATCAATAATAGATACCAGCAAACCTCCGAGGGAGCTAAAAATTTCTCCTTTAGGTATGAATTATGGATGCAGTTTAGTGTAATGTAGGTGTATCTCAAAGGTTTTTCCCAGTTTATATGCTAGTAAAAGCTAGCAATTTGCTTGTGTTCCACCTATAGCTTTTTTAAAATAAAGAAATTCTCTCTTCAGCAATAAATTCTGGCATTAATGAAGGTGAAGACAAATTTTTAACATGTATTTCAAGCACGGAATGAGCTTGTCCAGGTGGGAAGCCTGTGGGGCTGCCAGCGGTGCTCCAGCACTACCGGCGCCGTGTGCCACAGGCAGCCGGGGGCCGAGGGGCGCACGGGGCTGGTCCCCCGTGGCCGGAGCCGTCCCAGCCCCACCGTGCCCGTCGCCTCCTCCCCAGGGCGGAGGGGCAGGGAGGATCCCTGGGCTCAGCCGTCTCTGCCCCCGGGTAGATTTTGGCTGCGGTGGGGCAGGGAGCCAGGCGGTGCCAAAGGGGGCTGAGCACAGCCCGCTCCCCAGGGGCTGCCAGGAGCAGGGGGCCACTGCTGCTCCTCCCGGGGCAAGGGGCTGCCGGCGCGGGCGGCCCCCGGCGCGGAGGCTCAGCTCCACAAATGAGCCGTGCCGGTGCCCATTACCTGCGACGCCCATCCCTGCCCTGATGAACAGCCCGTGGCCCCGATAGATCTGCGGGAGACACTTGAAAAGCCCATGTGCATCTCCCAGGGTCAGAGGGCTAATGCTTTTTTTAATACCCCCTGATAATTAATACTCTACATCTACAATGAACGATCATTATAAAAAGATTTGCTATAACTACAGTAGCTCCTTCTCGAACATGTAATGAACAGCAACCCCGAGGGGTCAGCTTCTGTCAAAAAAAAATCCATATCTGCAGATTCATGTCGGCGTTTCCTCCAGCTCCAGCAACCGCTGAGCAACCAGCAGTAATGAACTGCCGGCGGCGGCCGCGGGCCCCCGCGGGCCGGCACGGCAGAGCCCCCCGGGGCCGCCTCTGGGGTGCTGCTGGGTGCAGCGCAAGCCAAGCAGCAGCGCCCTCCGTCTTGGCTCTTGCTCCGATCCCCAGCGGGAATCCAGGCGCTCCCTCTGCGAGGGGCGGAGGGGCTTCCCGGGGGATCCAGGGCGTCGCGGTGCCAACCCCAGCTCCGCCCCTGGCTGGCTGTCCCCGCCTCACCGGCCATTGCCACCAAACTGGGGGGCACCGGCAGCTTTGCAGCTCCCCCAGCCCTGTCGGAGCGAGAATGGCCGATCCTGCGCCTGGGGCAGCGGGGGGACCCCTGCGGGTGCGCCGGAGCCCTGGCACCCGCGCCCCTCTGCTCTCCTCCGCAGGAGAAAGCAGACTGCAGCGGCAGGGTTTCCACAGTCTGAGACCAGAACTGTCGGGAAATTCCCAGTTTTCCGAAGGCATTGGCCTGAATCTAAAACCTCAGGGGAGGTTTAGATTGGCTATTAGGGAAAAGTTCTTCACCGAAAGGATTGTCAAACATTGGCACAGGCTGCCCAGAGAGGTGGGGGAGTCACCGTCCCTGGGGGCGCTCAAAAAACATGTGGGTGTGGCACGTCAAGGCATGGTTGAGGAGGCCTGGGGGTGTTGGGTTGGGGGTTGGACTTGATCTTAGAGGTCTTTTCTAACATCAATGATTCTATGATTCTATGAAACACAATTTATACACAAAATCCTTGTCATTTAATATGAGCGATAAAAAGGTTCTTTAAGCACATCTTTTGCAGACGTAATGTTTCAATTTGCAAGTTTAATTTTTTCCTGGTTTTTTTCAGAGAGGCGTTGACATATCTGTATTTATTTTTTAAAGAAAGAACAAACTTTTATAGACCTTCTGCAAAACCTTGTAAAAATATAATCTCTTCTTGTGCCAGACAACTGGTGCCTGCTGACTCAATTGCTTTTCTATATGACAAGGCTTGAAAAAAATGATTGCTATTGCCTAACTCTGAACAGATTGGAGTGAAGTGCAGGACTCATCAATCAGAGGTGCCATGTCGGGCATGCAGAATACAGCACCCTGGTGCCGGGATCATCGTGATGGTTTTTTTCCTGAATCGTCCCTTCAGCCATTGCTCCTGAGCGCTCCTGGCTGTCGCTGAGCGGCTTGAGCAGCATCATTGCAGGGTAACACAGAAAATGCAAGTGCTGCAAGTCAGACGCCACTTCCAGCCGATGGCGGCTGCTTGTCAGGCAGAGCAACCGCCGATACACTTTCATAGGAAGAAACCGTCTTCAATTTAATAAATATGTAAAGCAGTGTTTAACAGCCCTGAAATAAACTGTTGAACTGTGTGGTCCACAGAGCTCATCTCATCCGCTGCTCCCGATGGCGCGGGCGTCTGCATCCATGCTCAAGCGTGTCACACCCTTTGCACCCGCAGCCGCGTCCCCGCGCCCCACTCCTGCTTCCCGCCACGTCCCCAGACTCGGTGCCTGCGATCAGCGGGCTCCTCTCCCCGAGAGGGCAAGGCCAGGCTCGGGGCAGCGTCGTGCTCACGCAGGGGCTCGTGGCGGCAGCGGGGGGCAGAGGGGGGTCTCTCTGGTGTGGGAAGGGCCAGTGCTGGAGGCGGGTGTGGTGGGAGTGTTGTCAATCTATAAATTTAGGAGGTGACAGCCCAGTGTTGTGCTAAAGTGTAGGGGTGGTATTTCTTGAAAGTTTTGCGGTACGTGTACTCAAGCAGGATTATAGGTTTGAGCGTGTATGTGGCGCAGCATTGGAGCCAATCAATATCTGCATTATTAATGTGCTGTACTTATACCTAGTGATTACTCATGAAGAAGTGGCCTTCGCTGGGGCTGGAGTTCAGACTGCTCTGCTGTGATAGATGCTTTTTAAAATTGCTGGATTTGAGTTGTCAGTGTTTCACTCCACTGGTCCTGTGAGTTACCTGTCCTTCGCTTTCTGCTTTTCCACCAGCTTGGCTTGGCAAATACGGCGTCCAGGGCTGCGCTGCCACCACTTTGCACCTTCCCCCAGCCCTCGGAGCAGGGCCTGTGTCCCGGGAAGCCCCCATCTCCCCTTGGTCGCCCCTTCCTCCCTGCTGGGCCGTGGCTCTCCCACTGCGTCCAAGGGAACCGAGGGCTGAGCAGCCCTGCAGCGTGGGTGGGCACGGCCACGGAGCCCAGGTCTGGCTGCAGCCTGCCGGGGGGACAGTGGCACCTCGCAGGGACTCGGTTTGGTGCTGAAACAATCACCCCTGTCACTGCAACTGCCTTCCTGCTCTGAACCCTGGAAACACCATCTGCTCCGGTGCTGCCGGTGCCAGGCTGCTCACCCCGCCCTTTGCTCCAGGACCAGAGCCAGGTATGGGATGGGAGGTGGGATGGGAGACGCACCGCTTGATCCATCTTTGCCATACTTTGAGGGGGGATAAAAGTCATCCCTAGAAAGGCTACTCCCTGCTCCTGATCCCGCCATGCCTGTAACTGAGTGTGGGAGAGGCGTCCCTGTGCTGGCAGAGCCCGCGGCAGGGAGAAGGGCCGCACCAGGCTGATGCCTGCCTGCAGCGTGCAGCCCTCCGTCAGCCCCCCAGGCTTTCAGCTCAGCCCTGCCACAAGCCCAGTGCCATCCGCTGTGCTCGGGAGCGTCTGTAGGGATGTCGCACCATGAGAGGACTTGCGTTACAACAAGCCGGTCTGACCTCTGGAGTATTTAACTCACTAATTAAGCAAAAACCTTGCAAGCTGGGACTTACTGAAAAGGGAGATGCCAGGGGGATGTTACTGAATGCTGCTCTACAGCTGAAAATTAATTCTTGAAGATGTTGCATGGATTAAAAGGCTGGAGCTGGTAATTAGCAGCTCTGGGGTCCTGCAGTCGCAGCCAAAGGAGCAGCTAGTCCTGGGGTAGAGACCTGCCCGGAAAGCAGCTCTGCCCTGGGCAGCAAGGCAGCAGGGAGATCAGGGCCGCTGGAGCCGTGTGCCCACCATGGCCCGCGGTGCCCGTGATAAACAAGCACACGAGACCGGAGCTGGGCAAACCGGCAGCACGGCCCCGTCCCCAGAGCCCTGCCCAAACCGAGGGCAGGGAGCTGCCGTGCCAGGCTGGCGGGAGGGTGGCGGGAGGGGGCACGAGGCCCCCCTTCGGGGGCAAAGCGTGCTGGCAGTGTCGGCTGGCGCTGCCACCAGAGCTGGTGGAGACCCTCGCAGCCAAATACCTCCCACCGCCGGCCCTGGCTCGCTGACACTGAGGTGTTCTGAAGGAAAGTGTCAGCGCTGATGAAACCCACAGCACAAAAACTGGAGACGATTTGAAGTACAAATGCCATCTTTCATTACAGTTCTCCCCGTTGTTTTGTTCCAGCTTTCCTGCAGTATTTTCCCTTCTACGAGACACTGTCATGTTGACATTACCCTGCTGAAATGTTCCAGTGGGATCCTTCCACAGCCTCTGAACTCACTTTCTCCCCGACTGTCCAATCCACAAGATATCTGAAAATTTTACCTTGTCCTGATTTGTGATTACCGACAACCAAGGATGATCTTTGCCCGGGAAGGGAAGTTTGGGTTCCTCACCAGGGCAGCAGCCGTGGGGGCTCTGGGTGGAGGGACTGCAGGGCTGGAGATGTCCCCTACCCGTGGGAGGAGAGGGGCTGTGGCAGCGGGGCGTGAGGCAGGGTCAGTGGCTAAGCCGCCGGCAGCTGTTCACGGGAGGGTGGCGGAGGTGGGATGGGAGCTGCCATGGCCGTGCCAGAGCTCCCACCCTCCCTGCCCATCACCCATCACCGCCCTGCACCGGGCGCTGGCGGGACCCTGGCCAGAGCAGCCCCCATGGTCCCCACATTATTCCTGTCTGCAGGTGACCTGTGTTTTGCTGCTTGCAAAGCTTTGAAAAGGCAAATAGTTACCTCGACTGATCTCTCGACAGCATCAGCCAGCAATCCAGATCCTATTGCTTTGCAGCACACCCTCATTAGAAACTCCAGGACAAGCTCAGACTCCTCAAATCCAAGGCTCCAGATCTGTGCACACATCTGAGGGATTCAGCACTGTCACAGGTTCCTGCATGTTAAACGAGCACGTGTGGAAGCTGCAGCTGAGGATGCTCACACCGCTGCCGGTGAGGGACGGGGGTCCCCAGCCCGGCCCCGCACTGGCAGCACAGCACGGGACCGGGGCCCACCAGGAACACGGAGCTGCATTCCCTGGTGCCTGGGGAGCAAAATGCCTGTGTGCCATGAACAGCTCGTGTTTCACCTTTCCAGAGACATCCAGGACCAGCAGCAGCCGACAGCACTCATGTTTTCCTGGGGAAAAGGGGCGATTCAGGCTCGCATCCCCCCATGAGGAGCACAGGATGCTATGGGTCCTGTGGACCCTGGGGTTAACAGCCACTTGTCTGAGTGTGCTCCAGGCAAAAGCCTCCCTGGGAATTTCCATGCCAAGCAGCTGATCACCACTGTAAACCTACTCCATCTATCTCTCTCTCTGCCTCTCATTTACATATTTTTTTCTTTCATCTTGCATCAAAAGTACCAACTCTGACAAGCCCCTTTCCCAGAGGAAAGCCTGATTAAAGTGGGAATATTCAGAGGTGGCTCTGGTTCACAGACCCAAGTCAGCTTGAATCAGCTGTGACCAAGAAGCTCAGCATGCCCCGCCACGAGCCACTGGCTCACCAGACACTCTGCAAAGTGCTTTAGCTAGAGCCCCGCAGCTGCCTGCGAGGCCGGGGGTCCGCAGCACCAGGCAGCCCCCACACCACGGCCCCGCTCGCAGCATCCCCCCATGCGCCGGGTCGGCGGCACCGGAGCTGAGAGGGCATCCTTGCTCACGCATGTGCACACGCGGGGGCTCTTGCTGCAAGGAGGGGTTTGCCATCCCCCAGCAAGTCGGGGGCACTGCGGTGCCTCTGCTCCCTTCCTGGCTTCTCTGCTGCGGTGGCAGATGGCAGCGTCACCCCCAGCTGCCAGCTCACAGCCCCCCACGGCTCTTGTGGCTCTGCCAGCGATTTGGGGAGGTGCCATAAGGTGCCCGCTAAGAATGAGCAAACCTGGTGAGTGGGAATTGCAAAGCTCTGATAGGCAAAGGAACCACAAGCCTGTGGAGATGAAGGGCAGAAAAAGAAAGGGGAAGGGTGTTTCAAAGCAAAGACCGGGGGATCCTCTAACACCCACAGGGAGTTCGAAGGCTGCTGAGCTGCTGCGTGATGAATGAGAAACCCAGAGATTACAATAATTTTGTTAAAGAGTTCTTAGCTCTGCTCTGCTCTTCTGATTAACGGGATTTCGTGGAGAGTGCAGGGAAAGGTCATCTGACACGTGTTCAACAGCTGATGACATTATTCAGCTCTGCCAGGGAATTGCTACTCCTAAATGCCCGCAGATGTGCTTCACCAGCAGCTACAAGGTGCTCTGCGCAGCTCCAGCTGCACTGGAGCGTCCCGAGCACTTTCATAGGGATAAGTAAACGTTTCAGGCAAGGCTTGTACCTAGATCTGCAGAACGAGGTGGCACAGTCACCCTCGCCACCCTCATTCCCCTTCTTGGGAAGGGCTGTTAAACAATGAACTGTCTCTGACTGTGCTTCCTACCACAGGCAGGTGTGCAGTACATCGTATACATTACACAGGGCCAGCAGGTCCATACCCGTTGGGTCCCCTGCTGCAGCTGACCGGCTCCCACACACAGAATGCAAATGGTTTGGCAGAGGGCCTGTCTTCAGCAGAGGCACGGGTGCGATGCCTCCTCGAGAGCCTTTCGCCTCCCAGGGCCTGGGGAGGCGAGTTCCCAGAGAGCCCTGGACCAGCTCCCGGTGCCCAGGACCGCGTGGGGTGCAGGCTGCAGAGTGGTTTCCAAGAGCAGCAGCGGGTCCCGGCTGGGTGCCCCTGAGCCTGCAGCAGGACGTTGTGGGGGCTACAGGGCAGCGCCTGTCCTGGGGCTGGGACCGCAGCCCCTGTGCAGCCCAGCCTGGCTCAGGTCGCCTGGGGCTGGCCAGACCCTCACCCTGGTGCTGCTCCTCCGGGCACGAGCTGAGCTGCTCCCGACCCCATCCCTCCCGAACCACAGAGCACATCCCAAAAGTGCGAGATCAGACAGTTATCACCAGCCCTGTGCGTAAATCTCAGCTAGTGTCAGCCCCCGATGACTGCTCCCCGCAGAGCTGGCTGGGGCGACTGCCATGCCTGCTGCACGCTCAGTTAATCACCGCTCTCCTCCACTTCTCCAGCCACCACTCAGGCTCAGATTTACGAGCCGTTCCTGCGGAAGCGCGGTGCCGCTGGGGCCGTGCCTTGGTGCCAGCGCCGTGCAGCCGCTCCTCGCGCCAGGCTTGCACCCCCAGCGCCCGCTGTCGGGTGCTGCCCCTACGCCCTCCGTCCCCTCCGTGGGCACCGGGGCAGAGCCGCGCCGCTGGGAGCGGGCACGGCCCAGCCCTGCCCTGGCGGGGAGCCCGGTGCAGCTCCGGTGCTGCTCGCAGGGCAGCTGGGAAGAGGCCGACGTGCCACCGTGTCTGCTCCGTGATGGAGCCCATCAGCAGGTGCTGATGCCGGAGCATGTTCAAAGGCAGCACCAGCACGGGTTGGCAAAGATATTAATTATGGGTTGTTTTCCCAGGAGTGCCCATTTCTCTGCAGGAATCGATGTTTAGCCTGAAGCCAATTGCATAATCACAATAGCTCTTAAAGACGGTGCATGTTCACTGCCTGGGAGTTTCCCTGCTTCCAGGCCGGGACGTTCTCAGCGCTGGGGGGATGCTGCAGCCCACCGGGCGTGGGGCAGTCGTGCAGCAGGAGCAGCAGGCAGCGGCGTCCCCCTGGGCAGAGGGCAGCAGGCACAGACTGGCGTCCAGGCAGGCTGATGATAGAGGCGTCATTCCTCGGTTAGCCCATCCTGCACCCCAGGCAGTGTCCCCGAGGGGTCCTGTCCCCATCCCAGGGGCTCAGCACCAGCGTGGCGGAGCAAGGGTGCCCCTTCCCCACTCTGCCCCCTTCGTCCAGGTGTGCCGTGGCTTCAACTGTTTTTCCAGTGATGAAATCTTTTTATTGTTATATTATAATCTGCTTGGTGTAAATGGCTTGTCCAGCCAGCCCTGCAAATCACCTGTTATCATTGCAGTCAATGGTCTGTGTCAACCCAATTTCACAGACAAACGCTTCTCTCCCTGACCACGGTCACTGACACGGATAACTCTGATTTACAAAGCCAATAAAAATAAATTCACTGAATTACTAAGAACCACTGACTTAATATAGGAGATTAAAATCTCCAAATTTAGGGTGACTGGAAGCCATTTAATACATGAACAGTGGCAAATGGGTTATAGAAATGTCAGACTAGCCAGGGTCACATGCCATAGTACGGTGATTTATTGGTGAGAAAAGGGCTAATTGATAAGTTACCTTTAATGCTTTTTTCCAGAGGCCAGGTTATTTATATCGTGGTTTGTTTGTCATCTTTTACTTTTGGGGTCAACCAAAATTTTTTATGGTAAAAAAAATCTCAGCATCCTGTTCATTAAAGTAGCAAGGTCAGGCTGAAGGGTAGAATTTAGCTGGAAATAATCAGGTTGGTGTGATTAACTACGGCCTCGCTGCCTCTCGGAGCAAGCCACTGGCGAAGCCAGCCTTCAGAGAGACAAAGTGTCGGCCACCGGCCGCTGGCAACATGTCTTTAAAAGCCATCAGTAAATAAGCAGAGAGAAGGCGATGGGCAGTAACGAGATGAAGCGCCTGCGTTTCCTACCCCGTCCCTTGCTGGGTGCTGCAGGCAGCAGTGCCTTCCCCCTTGCACCATCTCCGAGGGGGCTGTGGGCAGCAGCCCAGCCCCCTGCAGCCCCTGCCCCTGCCTGGGGAGGGTCCCCAGGGGCCCCCCGTGTGCCCCGGGGGTGTGAGAGGTCATCCAGGGCGCTGCAGGGAACCTCTAGGAGCTTCCCCCGGGCTCCCTCTGGAGCTCAGCCTCTCCCTATTTCTTTGCATGATTTTTGTCCTTAAAGATCTTCCCAGTTTGTGTCTCTGTCCCACGTGCTGTTTGCAGGTGTTTGCAGATGTTGTTTGCTGTCGCAGCAGCGTCTCCAGGCCAAAGCCTGCCCTGGGTGCATGAGCAGGCGCTGGAGCAGAGCCCCCTCCCAGCCTCTGTGTGCCGAGGCTGGGGGGTCGCACCCCCACGGGGCATGGGCGCAGCTGGCAAGGGGGATTACAGAGCCAGATGAAAGCGCAGCTCCCAGAAGCCAGTTAGGAGGGATGTGAGATTACAAATGAAAGGCTTGTATAGACTTTAAACTTCACTCTGCCTTCATAAAGGTGTCAGCTGGAATTATTTTGGGCATTTACTTGCGTGGTCTAGTGCATCACTAGCTAAAACAGTTTTTTTAAATAATGGAATTTGCTGCTTGGCTCATGTATAAAAAATAGCAAGAACATGACCCAGTTGCATAATTTTTTAGTAATAAATAGAGTCAAAAGTGTTTAGCTCAGCTGCTGGCACAGCGAGAACACCCTGCACATGGGGACACGGGGCAGGGAGCCTCGGGCAGCGCGGCCCTTCATGGCGAGCTTGTGACCACGTCCTTGGGCCAGCGCAGAGGAGGCAGCGGGGGAGACCCTGGGAGACGCAGCACCTCGGCTGCTCACGCTGGCCCGCTGCCCGCGGCCATGGTCCCGTGCTGCAGGAGGGGCAATTCTCCATGGGGGCTGCCCCAGCCTCGCATCGCTCCCGCTGCGTCGGCGCATCCCGCACGGCTCAGCCCCACTCCTCCTCGCAGTTCAGCACAGCAGCACTCCTCTTCCCACTCCAACGGCTCCGTCTCCAGGAAAGCTCCTCTCCTGCTGGAGAAATGCAGAGCATGAACTGTTTTACCTTCACACTGTTAAACAATTGGTGCATGAAATATGTTTCTATAGGAACCCCTACAGATGTTAGCTGAGCACAGCCCAGCACGGACAGGAGGTGAGTCACCGGAGCCGGCACACAGGAGAGCGAGACGCGGCAGGAGCAACGTGGCCGAGGCCAGCCTGTCATCCCCACCGACCTCAGGGCCCCGCTGCTGTGCCCTGGCACTGCTGCTGGGCTCCGGCCGTCAGACCAGGCTCAGCTGGGACCTGCTGCTCCCAGCCCGCACGCCGTGGGACAGGGACGGGCTTCGCCGAGGCCACTGGGTAGCCTGCATGGGCTGCTGAGGGCTGTGGATGCTGCGGGTGGATGCAGGAACAAAGGGACCCACTTACCAGCCTCCTGCCCACCGGACACCACCTCCTGCCCCAGCACACCAGGGAACGAGCTCCTGTTGTATTTCTGACAATTAAAAAGGTTTGCAGCAATTAATGTTACTTGTGATGAGCCTGGAGAAAGGCACAGGCGCTGGTTATAGCCCCCAAAGAAGCCCCCAGAGCAGGGCTGCAGCAGGATGCAGCAGGACCCTCCGTATGACACAGCCACTGATCCCAGTGCCGGAGCCCAGTGCAGGGCTGCTGGTGCCAGCGCCACATGGGGCATGGGACAGACTGGCTGCCCGGGAGCCTGGGGGACCACAGCTGGGAGGGATGCCCTGCCCGAGGTGCAGCACAGCCCTGGATGCAGGGACAGAGCAGCCCCTCCTCCTGTGCAGAGGCAGTTTTATAAGAAGTGGCATTTTGATTGATGCCTTTTGACATACGGAGAATTCCCCACAGCGGGCAGTCACTCACCCGGCTGATTACGGGCTCTGACTTCTTTCTCTAATTAAAACTCTCCCTCCCATTTTAATTCCTTTGCCCCTGAACTCCCTGTTCTGGATCATCTCCTAATGTGACACTAACCGCCTGTGACAGGCAGGCAGGGATGCCCCGTGCCTGGATGGGCCGGGGCCCCGGTGCTGGTGGGCACAGCTGTGCAGCAGCCCAGACCCAGAGGCACGGGGCTGGGGTGTGCGGGAGCCCCCCCGCCCACGCCTGCTCCTGCACACGCTGCCCACTGCCCTGGCCAGGTGTGCCCCAGCCCTGGCTAGATGTGCCCCTGCCCAGCCAGATGTGCCCCTGCTCCGGTAAAAGGCACGTCGTGCTCTGCCCTGACCGTTTCCCAGCCATGTCCATGAGGACACACAGACTGCTGCCTGCTCCTTGCAAGTCCAGTGTCTAGATTTTTGGTGGGCATCCCTCTGCAGTGCCTTGCCCATGGATATCCTCACCTGCGTGGGAGGGGTCTGCTTTTCCCTCATGAGAGAGTCAAGTTCTAATGACTGAGTTGCAACGATTTCCCTCCCCTCCCAAATCCCACACTGGATTGGAGCCATCCAAACCCAATCCCTCTCCATATTGCGTCCCACCTCCCCGCAGGCAGGCGCCTGTTTGCAGCTCGGTGCAGCCCCCGCACGTGCAGCCGGGCTGCCTGCGTCGGGCAGGGGTCGCTGGGCACGGGGACAGAGCCGGAGCCCCGCTGCTCGTGTGGACAAGAGGGGCCACAGGGAACGCCCAGCCGCAGCAGGCAGGGCAGGCAGGGCAGGCTCTGCTGCAGACCGTGCTCCAGCCCGGCTCTGGTTATATCTGACCAAAATGGGACAAGTAAAACAGGATTTCTGGAGGAAGGCAATAGCCTGCCCAGGGGGCTGGTGAAAATGCAAGTCCCACTTGGGTTTTCTCAGCACTCTGGGACTCATTTTTAATGTAACTGAAAGAAAAATATGTACCAACACAGGATTTAACCCTCTGACATGAGCTTTATTCCAGATGAAAATAAATCCCCGAGGAGCCCAGCGCAGAGGGCACATGGCCCCGGCGCGGGAGCTGCAGGGGAGCCCGGGGTGGGGAGCCAGGCGTGGTGCTGCCAGACCAGAGCCCACCCGTAGACCCCTCCCCCGGGATCCACAGCCGCCTCCTCCTTGCCTTCCCTGCTCAGCAGGACCCCGGCCCGGGCCGCACGGAGCGTTTGCTGTCCCAGCTACATCTGTATTCAGCCCCAGCACCCGCCAGATTGGAAGCCATTTGCCACAAAAACATGTTCAGTTATTTTGTATAAACAAGTTACCAAGCTGGAGTTTTACTGCAGCAGGTAAATACTGGGTCAGGCCCTCTCACAGCAATGTCTCTCTCACTGTAATTAATATTGATTTTGTGCAGCTGAAATATAGCTACAAAATTTAATTTTGCTGCTAAGATTTTTGACATCGCTGTTCTTAGAGATTAATGTGGGATTTAATGAAGGATTTGGCCTCTCATCTGTGATGTTCCCTCATCCCGTCGTGTACCGCAGCCCCACTGCCGACTGCTCCATCGGTCAGCTTATGCTGGCGTCCCCGTGGGCGGTGTGTGTCCCCATGCCCGCCAAGCCGGTGGGGCTGGGGGTGCTGGACCGGGCATGCACCTCCTGTTTCTCTGCGCTGCTTTGGAGGAGGAATAGGGCCCAGGGCACTGGGTGTGCCAGACAAGGGGGTGCAACCCCTGGGACACCCCACGGCTGTGCCACAGGCAGGGGTGGTTTCGTAGCCCCTGCCACAGCAGCTCTGCCCACCCCAAAAGGGACAATGGGACAGGGAAGGCTCCTCTCCTCACGCCCTCAGGTGTGCAATGGCTTCCCAGCTCAGCCCTGAAACAGGAGCGGGAATTGTCCTGCCTCGGCTGCAGGTCTAGTAAAGAACAAGCTGGGGGGAACATGGTCTTGTCAGCCCCTTTTCTCTGGTCTGGGGTTGGGGCCCGACCCCTTTAGTGCTGCATCTGCACCCAGCAGGATGAGGCCAACACGGTCCCCTGCACCTGCTCCAGCAGCTGGGCATGGCACAGCATGGCACAGCATGGCACAGCACAGCACGGCACGGCACAGCATGGCACAGCATGGCACAGCATGGCACAGCATGGCACAGCACAGCACGGCATGGCATGGCATGGCACAGCACAGCACGGCACAGCATGGCACAGCACAGCATGGCACAGCATGGCACAGCACAGCACGGCACGGCACGGCATGGCACAGCATGGCACAGCATGGCACAGCATGGCACAGCACAGCATGGCACGGCACAGCATGGCACAGCACAGCATGGCACAGCATGGCACAGCACAGCATGGCACAGCATGGCACAGCACAGCACGGCACGGCACAGCATGGCACAGCACAGCATGGCACAGCACAGCATGGCACAGCATGGCACAGCACAGCATGGCACAGCACGGCACGGCACGGCACGGCATGGCACAGCATGGCACAGCACAGCACGGCACGGCATGGCATGGCACAGCATGGCACAGCACAGCATGGCACAGCACGGCACGGCACGGCACGGCATGGCACAGCATGGCACAGCACGGCACGGCACGGCACGGCATGGCACAGCATGGCACAGCACAGCATGGCACGGCATGGCATGGCACAGCATGGCACAGCACAGCACAGCACGGCACGGCATGGCACAGCATGGCACAGCACAGCATGGCATGGCACAGCACAGCATGGCACAGCATGGCACGGCACAGCATGGCATGGCACAGCACAGCATGGCACAGCATGGCATGGCACAGCACAGCATGGCACAGCACGGCATGGCACAGCACAGCACGGCACGGCACAGCACAGCATGGCACAGCACGGCATGGCACGGCACAGCATGGCATGGCTGGGCAGGACCCCAGACTCCTTTGCCCTGGGGAAGAGCCGTGTGGCGGGCTGGCCCTCGGGCTTGGGGACACAATGAAAAGATCACGGGGCGTCACCCGTCCTTGCCGCTGCCTCGGAGGGGAGGTATCGGACGGAACAAGGACCATGTGGCCGGAGCAGATTTTTCGCTTATCAAATCAAGGAGCAGCTGGATTAGAGGATTAGAAACCAAATTAATTACTAATGACTTCCCCAGGCCCCAGGCAGTTCTGACATGACTCTCCCAGGCAGCAGCAGGCAGCAGCAGGCAGCGGCAGTGCCCGTGGCACCGGGCAGGCGGGGAGGAGACGGCTCGTCAGCGGGCGGCAGGACGAGCGCACAGAGCCAGAGGACGGGACCTGACCCACCGGCAGCCGGCACCCTCCCGGGGGGCTGTGTGCCATGCCGGCGGTGCCCCGCTGCCGAGCTGCCAGCCGGCAGAGCTGCGCCTGGGGGAAAGTGCAGCCCCTCACCTCTGGCTCCTGCTTAGCGCAAGCTGCAGTGTTCCCACAGCTGTATCTGAGACGTGGCCCCCCCAGCCCAGAAGGAGGTTCGAGTTGGGGGTCTCACCATGGCCGGACCCCGCTCCTGCCTCCAGCACGTGGTGCCCTTCCTGCCCCGGGATGAGCCTGTGCTGCTCCAGTTTCCCTGCAGGATTTTCCCCCCGGGGCAGCGCATGGCCCAGGGTGTCTGGGCGTCCCTCCCTGCGCTCCCCACGCCACTGGCCTGACCCACTCAGCTCTGCCAGGAGACGGAGCGGGAGCAGGAGGGGGCGAGCGGCTGGTTTTTGCTGGAGCAGTTAATTGAGTCGGTAAACAAGTGCTCATAAACAACTGTTCCTGTCCCCATTAGCCAGGACAACTGGGCTGGTTTCCATCTGCTTCCTGACCTGGTTATTAAATTGCAGCAGATGATGAAAATATGCAGTGGGAAGAAAGTTTTCTTCTGCCTGCCAGAGCCTTTTGCTCAAGTGTGCAAGAGCCAGGCAGAGGAACGGAAGGATGGGAGGGCAGAAGGACAGAAGGACATTGTGGGGAAGGGTGAGCAAGGCAGTGGGCTGACCATGCATGCCGCCCCTCTGCCAGGCACCGTGTCCCCACGCTGCAGCCACCGCTGGGGCACCCTGTGGTGCCGTGGCCAGGAGTGGCTGGCCAGCACTGGGGACATCCATGGGGCCCCGGGGAGGCCAGCGGGGCCAGCGGCCTCGGCTCTGCCGGCACTGCCCAGGAGGGCATTGCTGTCTCTGCAGCAGCCGCGAGCTCTGGGGGACGTCAGTCGATCAAAGAGCTGAAAGGACTTTTTAAACCAGACCAGTCCCTGTCTCTCCCTGCCTCTCGATGGAGTCTGGGTTGTGTTTTTAACCAGGTACATCATGGCTCGCAGCGGGGCTCCCCAGGGACACGAAACCTGCCCAGGGTCCCCTGGGAGGTGAGGGCATGGGGACAGTCCCGGCCAGGGGAGGTGGCTGCGGCCGCCCCTCACTGCAGCCTCCCAGCATCGCCGCGCCCCGGGGCCAGGCCCACAGCAACCCCCTGCCGTGTCCCGTGGGACACCCAGCACAGGACAGCGCTGCCTCACAGGGCCCCAACGCTGCCGGCTCTGCCACCCCGCAGGACCGCCGGTGCGGCGCAGCCAGCGTGGCAGTGCCGGAGCACCACGGGGCACCCCTGCCCGCTGGGCAGCTCCAGGCTCCTGTCACTTGTTACACCGGGCTAATTGGTTTAAAAGAGATTGCTGGGTCACTAATTATGGAGCCTATTGAACAGCACATCTCAGCTTAGGAATACAATTAAAAGTTCACCCTAATTAATCAGGGGTAATTAACAGACCTTGCATTTCTCTGAGGGTAATTAATCAAGGAATCCAGAGCAAATCAATGCAGGCAGGAAAGAAGCAGGGGAGGGAGCGTGCGGGTGTCGCGGGGACAACGCTCTGCCTGACCCACTTTTCTGGGATGGGAGCAGGGCCAGGGTGCCCACACCGGCTCCCGCAGACCCCGGGGTGGGTCACTCCTCTCACCCACTGCCACAGCCAAGACCCCACTCTGCCCCCTCCCCAGGACCGGGGTCTGCCCAGCCACAGCAACGCAGGACCCGGCTCCTGCTGCAGGCACGGCCAGTGGCAGCAGTGCAGCATCGCTGCCAGCGCCACGGGGGTCCGGCGCCACAGGGGTCCGGCACCACGGGGGTCCGGCGCCACAGGGGTCCGGCGCCACAGGGTCCCGTGTCCAGCCTGCTGGCTTCGGCCCACTGCAGCCTTCGTGCCCTGCACTGCCCGGGCCGCGGCCACCACACAAGCGCGGCCGTGCCCACGTGGGCAGCAGCACCCGCGTGGGGCCGCGTGCCCGCGGGACGCGGGGACGGTGGCTGGAGCACTGTGGTGTCCTCAGCCGAGGGCTGCTGCAGCTGTGCCAATTGTTAACAGTGGTTTGGCTGCAACTGCTTTATCTCCAGCTCCCCAAGGAGAAGCATATTGAGATAATCTGGACAAAATGATAGATGTACATTGGTGTCTTGTGTATGGATCTGGCTTGGTGTTTGTAATATTTTGTTGCTAAGGAAGCCCTCGTTTGTGGTGTGATAGAGGACCCCGTGCCAAATCATGGAAATTGATGTGCTTGTAGTGGGAAACTTAATCACCAGAGGGGAAATGCCCACCTCGTTTTTCTCATGAAAGAGGAATGCAGTGCTTTGATTTTTGGCTCCAGTATAAACAGGGTGTGATTAAATATTGTTTCCCCTCTCTTTCTTGTCATTAATCAGGATATAGCTGTGAGCGCTGGGTGTGACGTGGGGACACTTGCTTTGATTCCTCAAGTTCTTAAATGGTTTTGTTCTCTTTTCAATCCCATTAAAAATAGAAGGCAGGGAGTTTCAAAGTGCTCCTGCTGGAGATCGCTTCTGATCTGAAGGATACACGCTCACTGGGAAACGCGCCTTCTGCAGCCGGCAGCTGCGCCGGCAGGTAGAGCACCAGCCCCGCGGCCACGCAGCTCCTCCCGCGCCTTGCATGTGCGGTGCTGCTGTGCCGTGCCGCGCCGGGCCCTGGCAGCCGGGTCAGCCTCGCAACGCCAGCATGGATCGGGGCTCGGGGCCATGCCCCATGGCGCAGCTGGAGGGCGGCCGCCCCAGCACACGTCGCGCCCCGTGCCGACAGGCGAGCGACCCTTAGCAGCCGGGGCACCACCAGCCGCTGCCGGCTCCTTGCGGCACAGTGCGGTGAAGCTGTGGTTCCCCAAGTGCAGGAGGTGCAGGGGAGCCCGTGCTCCTGGGAACCCTCAGCAGGGGCTGGCCCAATCGACTGATAAAAAAGCAGATGGAGCCTCTCCTTTAGGTGCATCTACTCACCTGAGCTTGCGCGGGCCACGAGGGGAATTAGTACCTGCAGCGTGGGAGGCTGGGCCAAAGGGAGCTTTTGGTCTCTGGCCGTGCCACCCAGCAGAGCTGCTGGGCTGGGGAAGCCTGTGAGCGCCGTGGGCTGGGAGCCCCCCCGCAGCAGGCACTCTCCTCCCGCCTTCCCAACAGCCAGAGAGGGGTGTCAGTGCCGGAGGTTTTGCAGGGAGGAGAGCACAGGCAGCGCGAGCTGCAGGGAGCCCAGCTCCAGGCATGGCCCATTGCACAGGGCAGGATGGATGCAGCCCTGCAGCCCCCTCCTGCCCACCCGGGCTGGCAGCGATCCGAGGCTCTGCGCTGCCAGCACACTTTGCCCAGCCGCTGCCAGCACACGCCGCACGTCCCTGCCGGCAGCTCGCCGAGACAGGGAGCGCTTCGCTTGTTTGATCGCACCCGTGTGCTTCGCTCGCTCACAGCTTAGGCTTCCGTGGAAATGCACCAGAAACTGCTACCAAATAAGTTAATTTTAGTGCAAAGCTGCCAGAGAAGCTTCTGCTGTTCTGCTGGTCACAACCTCTCGTGTCTGGTGTGGCCACACCATCCCTCACCAGGCTGCCCAATGAGCCCAACAACCAGGTCCCTAAAGGGCATCCCCACAGAGAGACCCTGTGGGTGCAGGTCTCCTCTGGGCCCCTCTGCAGTCCCAGGTGAGGAGCGTGGAGGTGATTAGTCAGGACATTTAAACAGCAGTGGGTGAGGCTTTAAAAGCTTCTGGCAGCGTGGGTATACCTGGAGTGGGGTTGGTGCTATCTGGCCCCACTGTGTGAGCAGGGCAGGGTGCTTGGGTGAGTCTCAGGTGGTCCCAGGGCCCCCCAGCAGCAGAGCCACTAGGCTGCTTGCCCAGAGGGGTCAGAAGAGGAGAACCCCTTGCAGGTGCCTAGCAGCCCCCCAGGGGAGGGTGCAGGTGGGTTGATGCGGGTGTTGGGGTGCCTGCAGGGACATCTCCTGGGCTGGGGGGGCTGCTCATCCTGGAGCAATGGCTTTCCTGCAGCCTGAGACCTCTGCCAGCACACCCTGCTCCCCTGGCTTTGTGTGGCTTTTTAGCCTGCCTGTGGCATCTCCTGGCATGTGCAGGTCTCCCCAGTGCAGCGAGGAAGAAGAGGGCAGGCCTTCCTCCAGCCAGTGATGGTGTCAGAGGACACAGCAGCGCTGGGGGTGAGTGTGAATTGCCCACTTCTCTCCCTTCAGCGTGAATGGGGCAGCTTGTTTCTTATTTTCTGCCTTAAAGTTTATGTAAGGCAAGGGTGGGGTTACAAAGCTATAGAAGAGCTGGGCTGAACATGAGGCAACACTGAAACAAGCTTTAAAAAAAAATTACCAGCTTGTGTTTGAGTACAGATTCCTCATTTGCAGTTAAATATAATTGTGAAGGTCTGTGAGCCAAAGAGATATTTCTAGTTATTGGCGAACGAGCTCCTGCCCCTGTGATCCCCAAGGAATGATAATGAGATTTAGCCTAAGCAGCCACTGCGGAGAGCCTGGGAGAGCTTCATGCGTGATGGTGTAATGATGAGGAGCAGAGGCTGGTTACAGGGTCCCCGTCTGCTGCAGTGTGCAGATGAACTCTGCCGACTGCATCATTTTCTGCACCGTGCTGTTCATACAGTGGCTCTGCGGCACGAGACACTGACAGACCTTCAAGGGTAGAAATGATGCTCGTGGTGGAGAGGTGAAGGATCCAGCTGCCCCTGGGGCCAGGACATGAGGAGTCTGTGGGTCGTCCTTGCACTGACTACTCCTGAGGCCCTTTCCCTTCCCTCCTCATGGCAGGAGCTCATCCTCAGGCCTTCATGCACCTCCAGCCCCGCTGCAGCCAGAATGTGCCCAGCCCCATGGGCAGGATTCAGCCTACGGCCCCGTGGTGGCTGCCTCCTCTGCCCAGTCACCCACGGCTGGGGACGGAGGGCCAGCCTGACCCGGCATCCTCACCCGCTGGCGGCAGCGCTGGGGTCGGTGCCCGCCTGACTGCCCCCCGGTGTGGCGGGCAGCAGGGCTGTGGCACAGCCTCCCACTACGAGGGGCAGGGCCTTGGCGGGTGCACCCCTGCCCACCTCCGGTTATGGTCTTTGCAGCGTCAGTGACAGATATGTAAGGATTAAATTGCAGTAATCTCTGTAATCTACTCAGTGAGATTAAAGCCTCCCTCCGCCCCCAGACTTTATCCCTTTCATTCCAGGACTCCGCTAGCAGTGATTACAGCTGGGGGAAGCCATTTAGCTTTTAAGCACTGCTCCATCCTGCTTAAAAATGCATTTCAGAATCAAATGAGTTTGTGCAGCATGGCCAGGGCGGGCTGCTCCGGCTGGGCAAGAGGCTCAGAATTAGGACCAAAGTAGCTTGAGTGAGAGTCAAAATTAAATTTATTGTTTCTGGCCTTATTGGAATACAGTGCATTTACAACTGATTAATGAGGCTTAACAGGAGTTTCAGACTCAATTCAAGGCAGCTTGGAAAGCCTCCGCTTCCACCCTGTGGTCTGACAGGCACTTTTGGGCTCTGCTGCCCTGGGGAGACCCCACACTTTGGATCTGGGAGACCTGCCAGCCGGCACTGGGTTTGGTGGTGATGAGATGAGGGGGCTGTGGGAGATGGGATCAGCCTTTGGAAGCAGCTCTGAGGCCAGGGCAGCTGAAGGGCTGTTAGCTGATGGGGCCGATATCACCTCCATCTTCTGCATCACCAAGCTCCTGGCTCTCACCAGGGCTGGATGGTGCGAGGTTCTGCACCAAAGAGGAGGAAGGGAGCACTGCCAGTGCACTGACAGCTGCTGCAGTGATGCCAGAGCCTTCGGCACTGGCTGGAGTGGGAGAGGGGATGCGGTCCCAGGGGGATCCCAGCGTCTGGGGGTGGTGGGTTCCACTGGCATGTGCCCCATTGCAGCACCCTCAGCAGTCCCAGGGGACAAGCAGCAGGTCTCCGAGCACCATCAGCCCTGACCCCTGTCCTCACGCCCTCCTGGCACCTCACTGCTGCCCACAGATCTGGCTGAGCTGCGTCCCTTGCTCCTCCGCTTCCTGGCTGCAAAACACTGAAATGTCCTTTTTCAGCTCCAAGTTTCCTGCCAGGACAGGGAGGACTGGGAGATGCTCGAGAGCAGCAGACCCTGCAGCGGAGGCTTCATGCAGACATTCAAGGGCATTGATGGGGCTGTGAGGCTGGAACAGCTCAGCCCCAGCTGCCCTGTGGCACAGAAGATCCCCTTGTCCAGGTACTTGTGCTGCTCAGCCATCAATTCCCAGCACAAAGAAAGGTGGCAGTTTGTCAGCCCGGAATCAAAAGGTGGTTAATGACATACATATTAGACATGGAAAACTGGATTAACAATGACACTTTGGCCCTCAGGGCTTTTTTTGGCTCTCGAAATAAATTCTAACCTTGATCTCTTCTGCCTACAACCTGAAGACATCAAGGGTAGAATATCACCTTTAATCTTATTTGCTATTTCCAGTATGCATTTTATTGCTTCCCTTTTTTTTTTTTTTTTTAACAGGTTTCATGTGCTCCTGACACAGACTTTCTTTGTGTATTTCTGTAATAATCTTATGATCCTTACATTTCTGCAGCCTTTCTCTTTTTGCCTGCCCATCAGCTGCCTGTGCTCGGGATGAGCCCTTGGACTTGGTCCTTCCTGGCAAACCCACCGAGCCGGGAGCCCTTTGGCAGTGGTTCTTGCCCGCTGTCAGTTTGGGGCCTGGGGTGATCTGTGCCTCGGGGGACAAGCAAGGCAAGAGGCTGAGGGACAGGGACAGGCTCCAAATCCCTTCCATGGTGTCTGCGTTGAGTGCTGTCTGGCCACAGCCCCTGCTGCCCTGTGGGCTGGGCGCTGCTCTGGGCAGGGTGGGACAGGAGGAGCGTGAGAGGCTTCCTGGGGGTGTTCAGAGAAACTGTCCTGGGGCAAACCAACATCCAGGACCGTGCAATGAGCTGCAAGTGGCCTGGGAGGGACAGGACTCTGTGAGGGGCCTTCAGGGATAACGCCAGGCAAGGCAGTGGGGTCTCTAGCTGCTTTAGTAAATCCCACCCCAGCAGGGAGATTGGAGAGCCTGGGAGAGATGAAGGAGGAAGGATGGGAAAGATCAACTTGAAGAGAGCCAGGAACCCAGGAGAGGTGAGGAGGAGAGGGGGGCACCGGTGGGAGCCTGAAAAAGGGACTAACGGAGGTGGAGAAAAGAAGACAAAGAGGAAGGTGTAAGGCTGGCAGCAAAACACTGTGCCAGCTCAGCTCAGGAATGGGTGAAGGGCGGGCAGAAGGGAGGCAGGACCTTCTCCAGATCTCGTAGCAGTGGTTCCTCCAGCCCCCGCGCTGTGAGGTGCTGGCTGATGAGAGGGGAACCTCCTGCAGCGATTCGGAGGGCTCCTTGCTCCCACTATGCCAGGGCAGCTCCGGCAGCGGCTCAGGGCCCGGCTCCCCCCCGCAGGGCGATCCCGCTCAGGGCTGACTCCTGGGGCTCCTGTTAGCACAGGTGGCAGGGCTGGGAGTGTGCCAAAAGTGCCAGAAAGCTGCTGTTTATGTGGAATCGGGTGTAAACAGCAAACATGTCATGGAAGAGACATGCCCTGCAAAAATACAAAGACTGAAACCAAAATTGTCAGCTTTATAAAACATTCCTCCCTTGCAAGCAGAGAAACCTGGAGGTGTCTAGGCATCCACACCAGCTTTATTTATCCAGACGCCTCTAATGTTCATGCTCAAGCAATGTGTTTGCTGCCGAGGCTGGATCACCACACGGAGGCAATAAAACGGCTAAAAATGGAAAAAGCAACTTTTCCACAGATCTACTTTGGCAGTTTGTCATGGAGCGGAACTGAGTGATGGACACCTCGTGCCTCTGGAAGGGGAGCCTGCCGATGCCCAGCCCCTCAGGTACCCCCACTCCCGTACTCCCTGCTATCACTGCCGGGGCCGGGCAGCATGCCCTTGCCGAGGGGCTGATGCCCCGTGGGCTCAGCCAGTGCCACCTCCCTGCTCGGTGCTGTGCCGGCTCAGGTGGGGGATGTGTGGCCCGCTGGAAGTACCAGACATGGGTGAGTTTACACCAGCCAGGAGTAGGCTGACACTGGATGTATGGCTCTGCCCCAACCTGCACAGGGGTGCACAGAGCAGCAAACGCAGTACTGAAAGTCCCAAATGCAAAACCCCTGTGGGTCGCTTTGGCATGTCGGGATGATGAGGTTGGCTCCACGAGGACTGTCCCTGTTCTCCAGTTCCAGAGCTCTCCTGAGCCAGCAGACTCTTCCTTAAGAAAGTATTTTTAAACTCCCAGGGAAGTCCCATCCCACTGCTCCCACACCAGTGCAGGTGGAAGAGGCTGTGGAGAGCACTGCTTTTTCAGCTGTCTTTTCCATCCTTTACATTTGCACCACGTTTTTCCTGGGTGTTGCACAGAGGAAACCTCATCTCCTCCTGGGACTGGCTGCCAGGGAGCTTGCAGCATTCTTGTTTGTGTTTTTGCCCGTCTCTCTATTATCATCCTTCTTCCCAAGTAACAAGACAAGTATTTTTCTGCAGCTGAAGAAGCTTTCTGTGCTGAGAAAGCAGCGACCGTGACTGCTAATGTTTAAGCAAGTGGTGCTGCACACACCTCCTTGGCTTTAGCACGAGCATCCAAGCCAGAGCCTGGGATGCCACAGTGTGAGAGGGAAGGGAGCCGTGTCAAGCAGAGGGAGCCAGAGGGGTAGGGATGGAGCAACAACCTGCACCCATACCCTGCACCAGCCTTGTGGTTTTCCCGGGTCAGCGTGCTCGTAGGGCATCCCAAACCACCCAGGCGAAGCTGCACATCCCCAGCCCGGCAGAGACATTTAATTCTTGCATCCTTTTCGAGCGTTTCCTTCTTGCTCGGCGGCACCGCAGCGGCAATGGCTGCTCTTCCTGCCCTTGCTGAGGCCAGAACTCGCTGCTGCCGTGCGGGGCGGCCCCTCCGTGCCCCCCCCCCGTTCCCCCCCTCGGAGAAAGCCGGCTGCAGGGCAGGGCGGCTCCGGCACCCGGCGAGGAGGATCCCCGGGGACCGGCCGGGCACGCTGCCTCGCTGGCAGCAGCTGCCCGGCCCGCTGCCAGCCGTGCCCGTGCGCCGCTCCGAGCCCCGGCCGGCCGGCGCCCGGCTCGGTGCCGCTTCGCGTTCCCGGCCTGGGGGTTGCGGGGGCGGACGCAGGTGCTCCCGGCCCCGCACCGCTGCTCTGGGCGGCTGAGGGCTTGCTGCGGGTTCAGAGGTGCCCGCGGGGCCGGGCAGGGTGTCCCCATACCTGGCCTCCACCCCCAGGGGCGCGGCAGGGCCCGGGAGACCGGCGGGGCGGGATGCCCGCCCCGGGGCCGCGCCGGCGGGGCCGGGCTCAGCGGGGCCGGGCTCAGCGGGGCCGGGCTCGGCCCCGTCCCCTCCCGGGCGGAGGGCTCTGCGCGGCGGGTGCCGCCGGCCCGGCCCGGGGGAGGCTGCGGCCGCCGAGCGATCGCGGGGGCTCCGGGAGGAGCTGACGTCAGGCGGCCCCTTAAATAGCAGCGCCGCCGCCTCTGCCCCGGCACTTCCCGCGGAGGCCGGAGTTGGAGCCGCCGCCGCCGTCCGCGCCGCGCCGAGCCGAGCCGCGCCGCCGGGGATGGGAGCCGCGGCGGCGGGGCCGCGAGCGCGCAGGGGCCGGGGCGGTGGGCGCAGCCCCCCGGGGCGGCCCGGCCGCGCCGCCGCGTAGCCGCGGGACATGCCGGAGCGGCCGCGCAGGGTGCGGGGCGCCGCCGCCGCGGAGCCCCGGGGGCAGCGGCGCGCCGGGCCGGGCCGGGCCATGCCCGGCGGCGCGGCCCCATGGAGCCATGGCGCATAGGGCGCCGAGCGGGCGGGCCCCGGCTGCGGCTCCGGCTCCGTCCCGGCGGCTGGCGCGGAGGGTCCTCGTCCTCTTCACGCTGTCTCTCTCCTGCTCCTACCTCTGCTACAGCCTCCTCTGCTGCTGCGGCGGCCCCGCCGCGCCCCGCGCCCGCTGCGCGCCCGCCCGCAGCGCCGCCGCCGCCAAGAAACTTCTGCAGAAGTCGCGGCCGTGCGGGCGGCCGCCCCCCGCCGAGCCCCCGGGCAGCGCCGCGCCCGCCCGCCGCCCGCGGGAGCCCCCCGCGCCGCCGGCCCGCAGCCCCCCGGGGCCGGCCCGCCCGGGCGCCAAGCGCCTGCCGCAGGCCATCGTGGTGGGCGTCAAGAAGGGCGGCACCCGCGCCGTGCTGGAGTTCATCCGGGTGCACCCCGACGTGCGCGCCCTGGGCACCGAGCCCCACTTCTTCGACAGGAACTACGACCGCGGGCTGGAGTGGTACAGGTGAGGGCGGCGCTGCGGGACCGGCCCCCGCCCCGCCCGGTCCCCCGCCCGGTCCCCCCGGCCCTCCCCCCCCCCCCATCCCCTCCCCTCCGGCGGCGGGCGCTGCCGCCTCCCCGGGCGCATCGGCGGGGCGGGAGCGGGCGGCGTTGTGCTGCCGGCGGAGCCTGCCGCCCGGCCGCGCTCGGGGAGTCCTCCCTCCTCCTCCTCTTCCTCGTCCTGCTGCGGGCCCGGTCGCGGACGGCGTGTCTCCCGCAGCGCAGCCGTGCCCCGGCCCCGCGCGGCTCGTCCCCTCCCGCCGTGGGAACGCGGCTGCTGGAGCGCCCGGCGGCGCGGCGGCCGCCCCCGGCGAGCCCGGGCCCTGCCCGGAATGGGCTCTGGAGCCGGGACGGTGACAGGTTTCCCATCCCGTCTGAGGAGACTCTTGCCTGCGTGAAGGGGCCTCTGAAACACGAGTGAACGGCTAACTCACGGGTCGGCCACCCTCGCCGCAGCCCTGTCTGTGCCCCTCAGCATCCTCCTGCCATCGGGTTTTATCTCTGGCACTGTGAGAGGGGCAGTCCCTGTCCTCCACCATCCGTCCCTCTGAACTCGGATAAGTGTGGGTCTGAGATCTTATAATTTGCAGAGAACAGCGAGTGCATCTCCAGCAGGAGATGGTGGGATTTTAATTTCAGTAAAGGCTTTTGCGAGGAGCTCACGGAGCGGCAGTGAGTACTGTGTGTGCGGAGGTCACAGCGCCCGTGGGCTCATCCCCTGCCCGTGGCCCCGTGCTCGGCGCTGCAGGTGGTTCACCCCCTGCTCCCCGTGGTGTCCAGCCCAGTGTACCGGTGGTTTGCTGTGCCGTCGTGGAGCGCTGCAGGAGCTCTGGGCTGCTCTTGGGCAGGGCTGCGGTGCTTTTGCTGGGCATCAGCCTCAGAAGGCAGAGGAGGGCTTGGTCTGGCCCAGGGTGCATGTGAGCTTGCAACAAGGGAAAGGACGCCTGGCACGGTCAGTGTTGTTGGAGCGTCGTGGTCGGAGGCAGCCTGCAGGGCCACGCACGAGCTCGCTTGTTGCTCCATCTCAGCAGCGGTTTCCCAGCGGAGATGTCCCCCGTTCCAGAGCAGGGCAGCGCTCATCAGCTGCCGAACAGGTCAGAAGGCACCATGATGCGGTGCTTGCTCCCAGCTTTGCTGGCATCCTGGTTTGTCTCCTTGCTGCGCAGGTTTGAGTTGTGCCTGTGGCATGAAGATGCTGGTTTCTGTGAGCCGGTCAGAGCTGCTCTGCGCAGCACCTGCCTGGTGGGCACTGGGCTGCTGCTCCAGCCCTAGTTGGTGTTCATGCCCAGGGAGGTAGATCAGGCGCTGCACAGGGAGGGCTGTCTGCAGACACAGGCGGGTCTGCTGCCCTGTGTTGTACCTGGGTCACAGCAGACCCTGCATCTGGGAATGTTCAGCTCCTTTTGCAGTGGTACCGGTGGCAGCTGACAGGAGAGCCAGGACAGGCACGGGTGGAGCTCACTGGAGCTGTTTCCCTCTCCTAAGGCTGTCCTGCAGCATGCCCAGTTCCTCCTGCCCTTTGGAGAGCAGCTGCAGCAGTGTCCTTTGCCTGCTCTTGCCTCCCAGCAGGTCTGTGTCATTCCCCCACCCTGCCCCGGACAGCAGACACCCTCACCCATCCTGCATGACGTAAAAGCAAACAGCTGGGAGCAGCCCTGCAATACAGGCCTGTAAGGACAGGAGCAGCAGCGGTTTCTCTAAAGGGCATCCAGGGTTGCAGGACAAGCGATGGAGCAGGACATGGGTCCTGGCTGAGCCCCTTGCTCAGAGGGGAGCCGCGTGTGCCTAGCGCCTGGCCGGGAAGCAGCCCCCCCCATCCTGAGCTGGGGTCCCCCCATGCAGTCCTTAGCCCTATGAGTTCTCCAGGCTCTTGTGCTTCCCATGTGCATGGTCGGGGCGGGGAGTCTGGGGCTGGGAGCCTCGCAGGCAGCGCAGGACCAAACTTCGTGGCACTGCTCCTGCAGAAGTGGTCGTGGCTCCTTGCAGGAGGGCCGGGGCCTCAGAGCCCATCTGAACGAAGGGAAGGGGCTGCACCCCAGGACAGAGCCCGCCTGGGGCACATAAGGGCACCTGCGGGCACCCAGCGTGGTGCTGGCCCAGGAGGCGGGAGCTGTGCCCCCCTTCCGTGCACACTTCGGCACCGAGGGGCTGTGAGCGCCGAGCAGCCCACCCCCCGCCCCGAGCCGTGGTTCAGCCTGGGATCCTCTGTGTGAAGGGACTCATCTGTGACCAGAGGGACGCAGCCTGTGACAGTGCGTGGCGGTGGCGATGGGCAGCTGCTGAGCGCGGCGGGGGCAGCAGTGGGAGCGCGGCCGGACGAGCAGTGTGCTGCCTGGGGCCTGGCTTTGTGTCTGGATCGATGGAGAGATCGCGCTGGAGCAGCGGAGCCTCCAAATTAGTTCAGCTTAAACAATTAAATGACACTTCCCTGGTTTCATTACTTCTTTTTTTTAACCTCACAAATGTGCCAAAACTTAAGCACAGAGGCTGCTAATGTATAAAATGTGGAATTGATTTTCCTCCTTGCAAGTGGAGCAATTAAATGTGGAGCAGGTCTAACCCACAGCACGACGAGCTCCTGTCACTCTGCCAAGACGCAAGGGAGCAGGAGAGCAGGGTCCTGCTGATGGCTGGTGTCCCGGGGAAGGGCAGAGCTGACACCGTGAACAGCTGGCTTTGAAGGCTGCCCCGCCGGGACCCCGGGCCAGGGAGGCTGCTCCTGGCAGGGCGAGGTGATGCTCCCATGCTTGGGGAGCACCGTGGTGCAGCGGGGTCTCTGCAGGTAGCCTGGAACACAGATGCTGTGGAAAGGCAAAGGCGTCCCCCATCATGAGCAGAGGCTTCGCTTGCAGGACCCCCTGGGTGCTGTGACAGCCGAGCACCCCGTCCGGCTCCATCCTTCCCATTTTGAGCCCCAGTGGGGAGCTGAGCAGAGGGACCAAGTAGGTCTTCAATGCAGTTGAGAGCAGTGTGAGAGCTGAGCCCCTCTGATGCTCTGAAAACATCAGTTCCTGTTTTCCACATTTTCCTCTGCCCCAGCGTTGGTCTGATGTGGAGGTGGCAGAACCAGCAGGAGGGGACATCTCCTCCTGATCTGCCTGTCCTTGCCAGCTCCAAATGTCGTGCTTGCTCACAGCTGCTGTTTTCATGGTGCCTCCTGTCTCAGCTCCTGCCATCGCCCCAGGCAGCCTTGGCTCCCGCTGCTCTGGGAGATGGCATGCTGGGCAGAGCCAGACCCCTCTGCTTTCCCCCGCCCCAGACCTCCACCCCGGAGCTGCCTGCTCGCCCGCTTCAGACCCAAAACACCCATGCCGTTTCCAATTCCCATCAGCCTCTCTAATCCACCTCATTACAGTTACACTACAGGAAAGGTATTTATAGCAAGATCTGTTTTAAGACAACTGAAACCAAACAGCCAGCTACTGGGGAATATCGATTCATTACCAATCCTGGACTAAATGTTCAATATAGAGCTTTTCCTGCTGCAGGTAGCGTGTGCCAATAACCTTCAATATTTTCCAGAACACAGGGAGGATGGTGCCATTTAATTTGCAGTTAACTTTGAGTGGTGACTCTATAATTACAGCATCTCGGGGTACACTTTTCCTCCCTAGGATTCCCTGGTAACCCTGTCAGATGCTCCAGCAATGTTTTCACGGAGGGAGGCTTTTCCTAGCAGGTCCAGCTGCAGGCTGAGCCCGGCGCCTGCCCCGGCAGGCTCCGCTGTGCCTCTGTTGGCAGGAGCTGAGCAGGAGGCAGGCACTGGCGTGGGGGTGAGCCCCGTCTGGTGGATCCACCTGCCTGAGTCCTGTCCCAGGATGGCACTTGGACCAAGCCCGGGCTTCCCCACACGCCAGCGCGACAGGTCCCTGGGAGCACCCACGCTGCTGGGGCTCTGCCCCATGCCCCCCATGCTGCGGTTGGTTTCGGGGTGCTCCTGGGGCTGCAGCAGCATGAGGAGCACTGCTGGCCTCTGAGCAGCGGGCACTGCGGCTGTCCCGGGGGCGCAGACCCCGCCAGACGGGGGGCATCGCTGCGCCGCCCCCACGTCCCTGTGCCTGCGGGAGGGGAAGGAGGGAGCGGGCAAACCCGGCTCCAGCACTCCGCCTTGCTAATTGCTCACTGCTAATGGCCAGGTTGGCTCACACACAAATGGGAGCCCATTAGGCTTTGCCCAGCGACGTGGACTGTTTTGTGGGCTTGACTGACAGTGCATTTTGCTAAAGTTAATTAGTAAGAAGAGAGGAAGGCAGCAAGCTTCAAGGATGCTTTGAAATTTCCTTGACTTCAGAGGGTGCCCTGGCTCTGAGGAATGGGTATGAAACCTCCGGCAAAGATGTTTGTGTGAGGAGCTGCCCTGCAGGCAGCATGTTCCCTGGTCGCTGCCTTGCCTACCTCTGCCTGCAGGCAGCCCTCCTGCCCTGCCCTGCCCTGCCCTCCTCCAGGTGGGCCCCGGTGCCGCGGAGACCCTCACTCAGGCCCCGGGAGGGCTTCCCCTGCTCAGGCGCTGGGGAGAAACGCAGGGAGGTAGATCCACGCGGGGTGCCAAGCCTTCAATATTAATGATGCGCGTTATTGCTCTGTCTTCCGTGACCTTGTTTGTAAACACTGCAATTTGTTGTAACCTTAGCTTCGGCAGCAAAAATCCAGCTCGTAACGCAGCGTGGTCGTGGGCACGGATGCGTCATGAAGCTGATGAGCAAAGGGCGCCGGTCCCTGGTGACTCGGGGCGTCCGTGGCGGGGCCAGGCGCTGCCTGCGGTCTCTGCGTGCGGTGTGTGCTCCGGGGACGGCTGGGGCGTGTGCGCTACCCGCTGCACGGGGCGGGGAGCAGGGACCGGGGCAGGCGGTGCCCGAGACCCTCTGGCGGCACAGCAGCCCCCCGGGCACGCGGCGGCAGCGCCTGGATCCTCCGCATGGTGACCGCGTCCCAGGTGCGTCCCCGGCAGCAGGCGCGCAGGACGGGGCTGGAGTTGCTCTTTCTCTGTGCTGGCGTGTGACGCCAGGACCCGCCGCTGGGTCGGTGTGGTTTGACCTTGGTGCAGGCACGTTGTCCTGTCCATTTGCACTGATCACCAAGTGGGCAACGTATCTCTGACACTAGCCTTTAGCTGGGGAATCACTGCAGCAGCTGGGGAATATTGGGTGATTTTTAAAAATTAATATTAATTTTTAAAGTTTCACTAATGGAAGGAGTTGCCTTGGAAATGGGAGAGGGGGAGACCCCAGCGTTTCTCCCTGAGCCACGGGGCCTCACCTAACGGCTGGGCGCCCGCTGGGCTGGGGTGCGTGCGCTTGCTGGGGGGCTGCCTGCACCGGCCCGGCGGCTGGTGAGCTGGGCTCTGGGAGCACCGCGCTGGGAAGCCCTCGCCTTCTGCCGCTTCCCAGTGCACTCCTATCGGTGCTGGGCTTGGCTTTGTAGGACCTTCAGTGGGTGCTGGACAGTTATTTAGGAAGAGGGGAGTTACGTGTCGGCTCACGTACATTGGCAGCGTGCCCTCTGGAAAAGATTTTGTTGACTTAAAGGACACCGCAAATCTCTGGAGCATTTAAGTGATTAAAAATGAATCAGCAACAAAGTTAATTACTGTGTTCACACTGCTTTTATGCATTGAAATGACCCTCATTAGCTGTCTGTGAGCACTGGTGTAAATTCTTTGAACATAAACATTTATTAAAGGCGGAGATCCATCATTAAATCCGAGGCTGCCGTAGCGTGGGGCGGTGGCAGCGGGGATGCCTGGGCCATGGTCCCTCAGGGTGCCGTTTCCCTGGCACGGACGTGGTGCATCTCTTGGACTGTGCGGGCTGGGAGGACACAGCGAGTCCATGCTGCGCAGCGCTGGCAGGAGCCCTGCTCCCGCGGCCAGCCCTCTCCCCAGCCCCGGTACGGTAGTGCTGCCAGCCTTAGCGGGTCAGGGGAGGGGATGCAGCAGCGGCGCCGGGGGGACCCGGGCCAGGGGATTCCCGTTAGCCCCGTGACCTCCTCGCAGGGGTCGTGCACTGCAAAGGACCAGCTGTGCAGCTCTCAGCTGGGGCGTCCCTGTGCCCTAGACGTCCGCTGCAATGTCACTCAGCCAGGGAGAGTTTTTTATCTTCCTCACACCTCAGTTTCTCGCGTGCTTGACCCAGTTTTGCTTAAACCTCCATGTAGCTTTGCTTGAGCTTTCATCTAGTGACGCCATCCGCAGTCGTGCTGAGCCTGGCAGTGCTGGGCCACCAGCCGAGAGCCGGTGGTGGCTGGCAGCTGGGTGCCCCCGCAGAGTGGCACAGCGTGGCACGGCATGGCAGAGCCCCCTCGGCAGCGGGCAGGGAGCTTGGGCCGGGCTCCTGCTGAGGCGCTGACTGCCGTGCAGCAGCTGGGCTCGCTCCGTCGTTGCCGGTGGGATTCTGCCTGTGCCCGCGCCTGCTCCTGCCGGGGCGGTGCGGCAGGCAGCCCTCCCGCACAGAGGGGGCGAGGGGCAGGCTGTGGCATGGGGAGGGGACCTGCCGTCGGGTCAAGGTGGAGCAGTCCCACAGAACCATCCTGATGCCAGTCTGCGCTCTTGGAAGAGTTCTGCGCCCATCTCCGGCATGTCAAGCTGCAGCTGGAGGCACGCTCACAGCCCACCCTTCTCCCAGCTCCCTGGTGCCACGGGGAGCAGTGACCCTCGCTGCTGCTCCACCACCCCGACAGCCCCAGCTGCTCCGGCCCTGCCGGGAGGGCGGCGACTGGGTGCTCCCTTATGCTGGGGGGGTTTTGGCTCCCAGACTGGTGGGCTCCCCTCTCCCTGCCTGTGCGTGGGCAGCATCCACAGATGCAGCCGCTGAGCCTGCGACGTCAGCTGGAAGAGGGAAAGCGCACAGCCCTCGTCACAAGAGCCAGCACTTGGGGTTTTTTTTTTTGCCAAATTAAACTGTTTGTTTTTATGCCGCTGAGTGGATGGAGTCCAGGATTGCACACACGCCAGTCTCTAGCCTCCAAGGAGATCCCAGGATGCGCCTGCCACATCCTCGCACGCGGCGAGCTGCAGCAGGCACGTATTTACCGGGAGCTGCCCCGCTCTCCTCCACGCTCTGCAAGCTGGATGGAGGGGCCAGTGCTGTAACGGGATTATCGGATGGTCGCTGTCGCCACGCACGCTTATCTGCAATATCTCAATCGTCTGATGATTTTTTTGTACAAATTCCTCCCTTCGAGAGTGTTTCACGCATGTTCAACATCAAAGCAGCGCAGCCATCAAGGGAGCACATGTTTCTTTAATGTGGGAGTGTTGTAGGGGCCGCGGGATGCCCAAAGGCAGATTATAAGAAAATTAATAATTCAGGTCTAGGAAAGGTGCTGCTGAAAAGTTAACTCCTTCAGAGCGACGTGCTGCCTTTGCACTGGCACCGCTGCAGCTGGGGCTGGGCTCCCTGCTGCTGCCGCCCCACAGCTGTGGGGCCGTGGGGGCTGCCCAGGGACGTGCCAGCTCCCAGGCACCGTGGGGTGTAGTGACACTGGCTCAGCCATGTCAGGGGACAGCCGCTCTCCTGGGACCGTGCCAGTGGCTGGATGTACCTGATGCGTGTCCCCTCTCCAGTAACACGAGCAAACGCAGCCTCCAAATCTGCAGGTTGGAAGGGAGCGTTAATGCCCATATCAAATGGCACTAAAGGGCTTTAAGAATCAAGTGACTATAATGCAAATAATCTCCAATTCAAGAGGAATTAACGCTGTCTCTCCAGCCAGACTAATGCACTGAGCAGGGGATTTGGCTGGTGCCGGGGGTGTCCCCCACTCCCCCGGTACACCCAGCAGGTCCTGCTGCGTGGGAGCCCCCGGCCCCAGAGGAGTATTTGTCGGGGCACCGTCGAGCACACGTGCCTGCAGCCCCTGACTGACGGACCGTCCCGGGGAGAGCTGCGACGCCCCTGATAATTCAATGCCTCTGTTGGTCAAAGCATCGGCCTTCTTGGCAAGAGCAATGAAAAGCAAATGAAGTGAAAAGCCTGTGGCTGCTGAACAGCGTCTGCGGGGGATGAGGGGTGAGCTGTGTCCCACCATGACTGCTGGCAAGATCTTCCGACACTCCCCGCCAAGGCTTGTCCCTCTTTGGAGGGGACCCATCCTGCGCATCCCAGCAGCGATGCTCCGCGGGCCGAGGCCGTGTCTCTGGTGTTGCAGCTGCGGGTGGGTGTGGGCAGCGGAGCAGCTCTCACCTGGGCAGGGATCCCGGGCTGGGGCAAAGCACAGCATCCTCTGCAGAGAGCAGCGGCCGGCGCTGGACGTGTTCGTGACCCTCCCTTGTGGTTTTTCTCTCCCAGGTGGTCGGTGGGAGGTGGGTGCAGGGGCAGGACAGGCTGCTCTGCAATCCAGCCCACGGCATCACTGCAAGGCAAAAGTGGAGTTTGCTCCACTACGTCCCTAATGATCTCTGTGCGGAGCTGCCCTGGTACTTGCTCAGCATCAGTGGTTTTGCCCTTCTCCGTTTCTGCCGCATCACAGATTCCCATCACCGGGATACAGTGCGGATGGCTTGTGCACCGCTGCCGGGTGGAGAAAGCCTCGGTCTTTCTCCAGCCTGACCGGGCTGATGGGGAGAGGTGTGACACCAGCGCTGTCACGCTGCGGGAAAACTGGAGGGGCCTTGGAGAGGAGGGCTGGGGGCCGAGGGAGGCAGCCTCACGCTGCCCTCCTGGACCACCAAAGCCACTCCCTCTGCGCCTACCGCCGCAGAAGGGGGACCCATTATCTAGTGGGGTCGTAAGGGCAGCCACGCCATCCCCATCCCAGCGGCACCGTCCTCATCCCTGGTGCAGGAGGAGGCGGCCACTGCCCGTCCCTCAGCACCCAGCAGCTCTCCCAGGAACGGCAGGTTGGGCGTCTGCACCCCACGAGTGCTCCAGCCACCCCTCCCCGTCCGTGTCACCAGTGCATCACCGGCACCGTGCTGGCGGCAGCTCGCGCGGCGTGTGCCAGGAGCCGCTGCCGAGCCCGGCTGGGGATCTCTAGCAAAGTCGCAGGCGCCCAGGACGGGTCCCCGAAGCAGCTGGAGCGGCTCCTGCCTGAGCCCTGGCTGCGCGGCACCGCAAGCCGGCTACCGAGAGCCTTCACCTAAACACACCAGTCTTGGGCTTAAAACTATGTGACATGCTATTTGTATGCAAATAACTCTGTGAATGCAGAAGTCCAAAAATATCATTTTAAAGACAACTGTAATTAGGTTTGCGATGCATTTCCCTGCTCTTGCAGCCCTGGGGATCCCGCCGGTAACGTAAAGATGAATGCCTGGGTGACATTTCTCTCCCTTGCATGGTTTCACTGGTGATTTATTTATCTATTTGGGTTGTGTTTTGTTGTCTCAGCAGTCTCTGTTGTTCAGGAGCAACAAACGCTGGGAGTCCATTAAAAAAAAAAACAAAACAACAACTCCTGTCTCATTTCAGTAATTTACTATGCAGAGATTTTGTGTTTTTCATAATGGATTAGAACCTGTAATTTCATTTTTTGAATACATGGACCTAATAGCTCACGTAATGAAGGTCTAACAAGCCTGAAGATGAGCCATTAATGAAACAGCAGTTTTATGATTCTCCACCAATATATTGTAATAGTGAATCACTTATAAAGCTGTCCCGCGCTGATTTATGATGAAACTTGTTTGTGATACGGAGATAAAGCCGTGGTGCCTGCCGCTAAATTAGCATTTCCTGACAGTCATTAAACAATGGGAACCGTAATCGGGATTTATGGGGTTTGAAGCGGAGCAGTGGGAAAGGCCAATTAAGCCACGTCAGTGCTCAGGTACCTCTGTAAAACAGCCCTGTTAATTTATGCTAATGAATTAGTTTGTTCTCTTTTAAATGAAGAAACTGGTCTAGAGCACATGAGGATGCACAGGCTGGCTGCCGTGCTGCCCCAGGAGAGGCAGCCCCCGTCCCCTCACGCAGCCCCCGTCCCCTCGCCTGGGGGCAGCAGCTCCAGGGCCACATGCGGCATGGGGACCATGTCCCTGTGCCAGCGCCTGGGGCAACGAGGACAGCCTCGGCCATCATCTCCTGTAGCTCCCCGGCAGCCTGGCACAGATCTCTGTAGTATCTCAGCACAGGTCTCTTCCAGCTGCTCATCCATTCCCCCTGGGTCACGGTCTCTTCTTGTCCCCCCGTCACCTTCACGGGGAGTGTCGCGGTCCACCAGGGACCCGCTGCCACCGGCGCATGCTGCCGCCCCCTGCGATGCTCCGGCTCTTCCATCACAGCCCCCTTGTCATGCAGGATGTTGTGGGCTGCTGTTGTGTCTCCTCCCAATTATGTCTTTCATCGGGTTTCTTTCTACAGAGCAAGCCCCAAAGCCGGTGGCTGTGGACCGTGCTTTAGGGACCCTGCAATGACTTCTGGTTTCAGTCACTGGGCTGATGCAGCTCTCGGAAACACCCACGCTGCAGCACGACAGCGAGGCAGCATGGCCGTGGCGGTTGTGCAGGGTTTATCCCATGAATAAATCAGTGCCTCGCTCTCTCCCGCTGAATTGCTGCAGACAGGGTTGCTGATGTTTGCTTTCCCTGACTGCTTCTGTCCCGAGGCGTCGCTGGGTTACCCAGACATCCATAGATCCAGGTCTATTAAAGTGACTGTTGTCACCAGCTCCTCCCCAGCCTCCTTCCCCGGGTCCCGGGGATGTGCGTTGTGGGGGAGCGGGGGGCTCACAAGGAGCCCCATGAGCGGAGGTAACGATGCGCCTGCTCGCACCGCGGCTGCTGCCAGAGCCGCGGGGCTGCCGGTCCCCCTCACCGCGACGTGCTTGCTGTGGTCCAGAGCACCTCCCTGGGCCTGTGACGGGGAGTGAGCAGGCTGTGCTCACCCCTTCCTCTTGGAAGAGCCCCGCTGTGCCCCCAGAAAGGTGCAGCGGGAGGTGACAGACCCAGGGACACCCCTCCTGCTCCCTGGAGTCCCTGTGGCCGGGCTGCCCGTGGGCTCCCAGCAGCCAGTGTGCTGCTCTGTGCTGGGCACGTGTGGATGCCTCACCTTAAATATACAGGCTCTGTTTAAAAAAAAAACAACAAAAAAAACCCCACTCCTGGAGACACTTTTCACAGTTCCCCATAAAGCTCTCCCCAGGCAGTGCCTGCCTCTCAGCCTGTGTCTGCTGCACAGCTGATTGCAAACCAGCCCAATTTATGAACACGAGCCACCAACTTGTACCACAACGTGGGAAAAGTAGCAGATGCTTCCGAGCAATGAACAAATTGCACTAGAAGGTGCCCTTCCAGCGGGCGCCTCTCGCCAAGGGGCTGGGGCGGGAGGGCAGCAGCCCCAGGGCAGGCGCTCAGCTCGCTGCAGCGCTGCTGCTGGGAGGGCTCCTGCACGCTCCCGCTGTGGGTGCTGGTGCCAGTCGGTACCTGCGGGGCGCTGGCCTTGTCCTGGCTGCCGGTGCTCCCTGCCTGCTCCCTGCCCACTCCATCCAGGGGACCCACGGCGCCGTGAATCTGGCTGAGATGGATTTGATAGTGTACTGTAGTAATACAAGAACAATTTATAAATCTTTCCGTCCCATTAGTTTTTATTTGATTTGGATGTTCACATGTCAAAGCAAATTATTTAATTAATGCTATCTGGGCTGCAGGGACACTACATATTTCCCCTAGCCTGGTGCTCCCTCCCTGGCCTTGCAGCCCAGCTCTCTGTGCTAGGAACAGCCAGGTGCATGCAGGACCCCATCTCAGAGCCACTGGGCCTGGCCAAGCCCCCGGCAGGGTGGGCAATACCCTCGTGGGCACAAGCCCCGTGTCCCTGGGCAGCCCCTTGCTCCCAGGTCCCGCCAGAGGAGCAGCACCGCACCCAGGGATGCAGCCATCACTCCCCACAGCTTCTTGTGGTGGCATCACACAGCCACCGCGCTCCTGTGTCAGCAGCCTTTGCCGTCACTGGGCGTAAGGGTTGCGTGCAGGCAGCACTGATTGCCTGTCTGCCTCCAGGACGAGGGCAGAAGGACGAGGGGACTGTGCTCTGGATGGGTGCTGGAGGCCAGCACACCCCTGGGATGGCGCCGTCCTCTGCCCCCGGCACGGTGCTCGCGGCGGTGCCGGTGGCCCAGGGGTGCCCTGTAATGCAGTTGGGGAGGAGAGACGCTGGGTAATTGCAGTAACGACGGAAGGAGCCGCTGTAATTTCTTTTGCAAATGGCAGCTGGTGTAGGAGCAGGCATCAAGGGCTGAGCACAGACACTAGCAGAGGCTGTCTGCTGGGTAACGTGTCTGGGCTAGGACCGGGGCGGGCGGCAGGACCTGCTCCCCTCCCGGCTGCAGACTGAGCGCTGGCACTTTCCTTACATGGATATTTTACTAACCGTGGGGTCCGCAGCAGTCTGGCCATACCCTTGCCCTCCGTCCTGCCTGGCTCTGCCCTCCCCGGGAGCTGAGCATCTCCACTTGCTGCTGTGCCAGCGGGGCTGCCGGTGCCCCCATCGCCTGCATGGAGGGTCCCCTGGGGCTGGGATGGACCCGGGAGACGGTCATGGCCAGGGGCCCTCTGCAGCACTGCAGGAGGGAGCTGTGCCTGCCTTGTCCCTGCCAGGAGGGGACACCACGCCAGCCCCACACTGCGGACACTACCTCCCAGTGCCGTGCCTTGCCCGGCTCCTTCCTCACCATCACCCTCTGCTTCGCTTGCAGGAGCCTGATGCCGCGAACGCTCGACAGCCAGATCACAGTGGAGAAGACCCCCAGCTACTTCGTCACCAAGGAGGCACCACGACGAATCTTCAACATGTCCAGGGACACGAAGCTGATCGTGGTGGTGAGGAACCCGGTCACCCGGGCCATCTCGGACTACACGCAGACGCTCTCCAAGAAGCCGGACATCCCCACCTTCGAGGGGCTTTCCTTCCGCAACCGCAGCCTGGGGCTGGTGGACACGTCCTGGAATGCCATCCGCATTGGGATGTACGCCGTGCACCTGGAGAGCTGGCTCCAGTACTTCCCTCTCTCCCAGATCCACTTTGTCAGCGGGGAGAAGCTGATCACGGACCCAGCTGGGGAGATGGGCAAAGTCCAGGACTTCCTGGGCATCAAACGGGTTATCACAGACAAGCACTTCTACTTCAACAAGACAAAAGGTTTTCCTTGCCTGAAAAAGTCAGAGAGCAGCGGCTTGCCTCGCTGCCTGGGCAAGTCCAAAGGCAGGACTCACGTGCAGATAGATCCCGAGGTGATCGAGCAGCTTCGGGACTTTTATAGACCTTATAATATCAAATTCTATGAAACAGTTGGGCAGGACTTCAGGTGGGAATAAGCATCTGGGAGCCGAGCCGCAGTGACGTGAGGCTGCAGTCTTCCATGAGGGGGACCCAGGGGGGCTGGAGCCAGGACGCCCTGGCCAGCCCGTCCCGCTGAAGCACAGAATCCGTGAGCAGAGGCAGGCAAGGGGCTCCCCCAGCCCTCGGGAGGCTGGGATGCTCCAGGGCAAGCCGAGAAGGGGGAAGACAGAGTCGTGCTGCAGCCACCGGGGGGTGAGTGCCCGGCAGGCACTGCCCGTCCCAGCGGGTCAGTGGTGCCGTAGCTCACGCCGTGGGGTCCCATTTGCTTTTACCACTGTGCGGTCCCTGGGGCCATGGTGATAGCCCCATCTTGCAGCCCATTTACAGGCTGCTCCAAGGCACATCCCTCCTCTGTGTCTCGAAGCAAACCAGCACTCCCGGGCACCCCCTAAATGTGAGCAGCAGCCGTGGGACTGTCCCCGCGGGGCCGTGTCCTGCTGCGGTGCTGGGGCGGGCAGAGCTCCGGCCGCTCCGCTTTGCCTTTCGTCACTTAAGCGCAGTGTGAACCATAAGGACTGTGAGATGTATCTGCTTGAAAAAGAAGTCTATGAAAAATGGTGTACTGATATTTTGTCCTGTGAATAAAGCACAGAAACCTGCTGTTACGGGTACTTTAGTGGCACTAGTTTCCTTGTTCAGCATGTGATCCCTTTGTGTAAATAAAAGTGGCTTCCACTGGTCCGTATGCATGGGCTTTTCTTGGGGCAAGGCTGGGCAGCCCCGTGCTGCACCGCTGCCCGTGCGGTGCTGCCGGGGGCTGTGCAGAGCCCCGCTCACTGCACCGGCGGGTCAGGCGAGGCGGCGGGCACGGTGCTCGGCGCAGGGCAGCAGGTCAGCCCAGCGCAGCGAGGGGGCCACCTGTGGCACAGCCCTGCACAGGGGTGGCAGCACCGCTCCGGAGCGCTGGAGGAGGCCGGGTTAATGCCGCCTCCTGCCAGGCGCCGGCGGGGTGGGCACTGCGTTAGACGCAAGCAGCAGTAATTTATGGTTGAACTTAATGGGCTGTTCTATAGGAGCCCACAATTACACTGAAATGTCAAGTGCTGCCCACTTTGCTGGATGGCCCCCCGGCCTGTGCACACCTCCGTTGCATTAGTCACGGTCGTCCTTTGATTTACCTCCCCAGCGGCTGCAGCCAGCGCGGTGGAGGTGCTGCACCATGGGCAGGCTCTGCAGGAGCTCCCTCCTGCCCTGCCCCAGGTGCACAGAGCAGAGCAGCAGCCGCAGCACCCACGGCCGGGCGTTGGGGATGTGCCTCAAGGTGCATGTGCCCCGGGCAGCTCCGACGCGGTCTCGCCCAGCCACAGCATGACCGTGCCAGCTGGGAGCTGCCACACCTTCTCCAAGCAGGGCTGGAGCAGGGCCCCCCACCCCCCTGCTGCACCCCAGCCCTGCTCCCTGCGGGTGCACCCTCAGCGCCAGCCCAGCCGCTGGTCCCCGAACCCCGCCAAGGCCCGTCGCTGCCCCTCCTGTGAGCACCACACCTCTCCCCACACCGTGCTGAGCTGACCCCGGGCGCAGCCGCCCTCTGACTGCCGGCACGTTCGGGGATGGGGAATTCTCCCAGCTCAGCATTCTGCCCGGAGCTGAGATTGATGGGCTGCATCCTTGGGCGCTCGGAGCCGGGCGCAGCGTCACCGTGCTCCCGGCTCAGCATGTCGTGGGCAGCCGGGGGCCCAGATAGCTCCTGCGGGGCTCAGCCACGGGGATGAGCTACTGATCATGGCCAGGCAGTGTCCCAGCCTGCCAGGAGAGTGCCCGCTCTGTGGATGCACACACGTAGCTCCATCCCATCCTGCAGCAATCCATCTTACAAACCTGTTAGCAGGCCCTGTAATGAGCACCACTGTTCATGAATATCAATAAAGGCTCTTGTTGGAGCGGTGTTATTTGCCTTTCTGAGTGCTGGACTGTTTGAATCATCTATTGATTTTCGTAGTAAATCTCAGGCATTTCTGTCAAAGGTTGCAATTTACCATTAGCATCTAAATCTCAGCCCGACCCTTCAGCCTCTCCCCCACACCTGCGCAAGCTGGTGTTGGTGCTGTTTTGCAGCTGGACGGGCTGGGAGGCTCCCACCACATTTGCTGGCGCAGCATGGGTGCTGCAGCAGCACTGACGCTCGGGGCGCTGGCAGCTGCTAGATCCCCACGTGCTCGGTGGCAGAACAGCCCAGGGTATGACAGGAGAGGGACAAAAACCCCTTCCCAGGCCCCCTCTGCCTGCTGCCAGCGTGGAACTGGGCACAGCAAGGGCGATTCCCAGCCAGCCCCACTGAACCTCATCCTCCAGCAGCACCAGGGCCACGGGGAAAGTGCCTTGGGAGAGCGGCAAAAGAAGGGGGGGGGGAGGGGGGGGTTCCCCGAGGGTGGCTGTCACCCAGGAGGGTGCAGTGTGACCCTGCGGTGTGGGGGACAGGCACCACCAGAGCTGGTGGGTCACAGAGGCAGGCTTTTGGACACGTTTCTCTCTGAAACCTGTGCTTTCTGCTGGGGCTGCACAAGGCAAACGCAGAACGGGGAGATCGGCCTGAGCCCACCCAAGCAGCCACTTGGGTCCACACGCCCTGGGACACGCTGGCGCGGGGGCTGTGACGAGCGCCCAGAAGGGGGGCATGGCTGGGCAGGACTGGGGGGGCTCAGTCTAGGACAAGGCTGCTCTCCCCACCTCGCCCTCGGTGCTCCCCATATGCACTGCAGGCTTCCCTGGGGAGGGGTCAGCCGCGGGGCTGCTGGAGACCCCAGGCGATCTGTCCGTGTGTCCAGAGCCCTGTGCCAGCAGGACCAAGGGCCAGGTGAGTGCAGGGAGCCACGGCCCCAGACACCCTCTGTCCTCTGGACAGGGCTGGGGGATGCTTCGGAGCAATGCCCGGTGGGCATGCGGGGATGCGACACAACCCCGGACCAGCTTAACAGGCCTTACTAGAAGTGATTACTGTCCAACGGGCTTGAACAGGAAAAAATTGGAGGTAACTAATGGGCATCTAATAGAGCCCTATCTGCATCTCTTCTGCTATCATCCAGCAGCAGCCACAGGAGCTGCGGGGGGACCCCGCAGAGAGGGTACCCAGAGCCAGCTGGGGGCAGGCAGAGGGAGAGCAGGGGACTAATGGCCATCTGCAAGAAGATGGGATATTTTCTTGTATGATTTTTTCCTTTAAAGAAGAAAAACATTCACAGCAAGGCTCACAAATCTCAGCCTTGCAGTAGAAAAGTCATTTCCAATCCACTCCAAGGAGGCAGAAGGTGCTGGGTTAGATTGATCCCCCTGACAATACTGTATTAGTGGGAAATTAGAGCTGGAGCCTGAGGAAACCGCTGCAATATCAAACAATTACTTTACATTTGTCCTTACAAATGGAGGGAGCAGAAATGTGCTTAAATCAAGTATTAGATTTCCAAAGGGTAAGCAAATGAGGGCTCAGGAAGGGCTGTACTGAAAATGCTTATCACATTAGGAGCTCTTAAACCGAGGCTTAAAAAGCCTTGGAGTAGACGATCTGCATTCCAAAGAGGCAGGGCAGGGGGTTTGGTAAGGACTCGGAGCGGGGGTGGTTCGGTGACGCCGACACCGAGCAGAGGGGCTGCCAGATGGAGCTTGCCCGGCTCGGCCAGTGTGGGGCCTCCCTGCCATGAATGCCCCCAGCCCAGGGAATGTGGGGGGCCAGAGCCACTGCTCTGAACACAAGAGCCAGCTCAGGGGCCCAGGGGCCCCAGAACACCTCTTGCCAGCTCCTGCAAGCCGCACACCACCCCTGCCTTGCTGCCCCGGACTCTGTGCAGGCAGGGGCTCCTGGGGAGCAGCCTGGGCTACCTTATGGTTATGGTTTAGGAGGCCTGGTGGTGTTGGGTTGATGGTTGGGCTTGATGTTCTTAGAGGTCTTTTCCAACCTTAACGATTCTATGAGTCTATGACCTGCAAGCCGAGGGGCAGGCAGAGCCAGCGGGCAGGGCTGGGGTGCTGCCCTTGCTCTCAGGACAGTCACCCACATCCACACTGAGAAAAAGCACCACATCTCCTGAGCACGGGTCCTGCTCCAGCCACGGCTTCCCAAGCATGGAGGGTCTCCGTGAGCACCACGGTGTATCACTGGCCCCCTCTTCCCCTCAAGGACCCCGAAATGTTGGTTGGTCCCACCAGACACGATGGTGTGATTTCAAGCAGGCCAGCTTAGCTGGACTAATCCACTCCCAGTGGCTAAATCTGCTCAGAGCTCTGGCTTTGCAGCACTGTGAGATCCAGCCAAGGCAAGAGGGCCGCGGTCAGGAAGAGGGGAGAACTTTTGCGTGAAAGCATGGGGCTGGCTCAAGGTCCAGCCATAGTGTGTTTGGCAACACCTAAAGCAGAGGAGTGTGTCCAGCCGCCCAGGGAGGGGGGCTCTGGCGCAGCCTCCCCAGCCGGGCAGCGGTTAGCAGCAGTGCTTGGCGTGCCGGCATTGCCACCCTCGCCTCCAGGGAGCAGGAGGGTCCCAGTGCTGTGCCCGCATCCCCGGAGGAGCGGGGATGTCAAGGGGTGCGCGTTGGGGCCCTCCATCAGGCAGTCTGTGACCATTCGCATCCGCTCACAAGATGTTCGGTAAGGCCCTGAGCAGGAGGGACTCCCACAGCGCAACCACAGGGAACTGGCTTTGTGCAAAGCGTGTCCTGCGTTGTCCAGCTGCTGCCCTGAGCGGCTCCCACACCATTAAACAGCTGTAACAGTCGGGAGGAAAATGCTTTCTTAAGTGCAAATTTTATAAGCCAGCATGTAAATTGTAACGACCGCTGTATAATTTTTACTGGGCCGGAAGGTATGTGACTTAAGGCAACTATTTCTCTGTAAAGGATGACGGAGAGCCTCGCCAGAGCATACTGCAAAGCCGTGAAGAGTCCAAAGACAGGAGGACAAGAGGACCTTTTGCTGACCTGATTAACATGTGTGCCAGGTTCAACGTGCTGAACCCAGTTCACCCACGGAGGAGGGCTGGGCTGCAGTAACAGGATGCCAGAACTGGAGCTGGGAGTCAGGGACACAGTGCTGCCCTGCAGCCGCCGTGCTGGCAAAGGGGCCTGAGCCGCCCATCACCTGCGTGAACGCCCCACGAGCCGCGGGCAGAATGCAGTGCAGAGGGACCATCCCAGCCCCACAGCCCGCCCTCCCAGGGGAAAGCCCCAGCCCGCACCTCTGGCAGGAGTGCTTGGCATGCCCGGGAAGCAGCTGTGGCTTGCACACCACAGCTTGCACACCACAGCTTGCCCACGGTGAGCAAACCCCTCATAAGCTGCTCCTCCTGCAGGCACGGGCAGGGCCCCGAGGAGCCGCAGCCACGGGGTGCTGTGGGATGCAGAGACCAGTCTCAGCACCCAGACAGCAGTGGAACCCCAAAACCAGGAGCGGCAGAGGGCTCCAGTACCGCCAGAGACCCTGGGCTTCTGACTGTCTCCCCCAGCAGTGCAGGGGCAGGCAGGGCGCTCACCTCCTTGACACGGAATTGCCTGGGAACGGACGGTCTCTGCACAAACCCTCGTCCCGCTGCCAGGTAAATGCCACCAGCTTCAGCTGCGCTTTTCTAACCCAGCTGCAGCATCACAGTGGAGCGTGGAGGGACAGATGCTGGCTGTGCCCGCACAAAGCAAGCCTGCAGCAGCCATGGGGTGACCCACAGCATTTGTGCCCCCGCAGCGAAGCTGGCAGCACAGGCACAGGATGCCGGGAGGTGCCAGGAGACACCCGCCGCCGATCAGCAGGAGGCTGCAGGCACCCATGCGAAGCCATCCGTGGTGCAGTGCATCCCATGGCCCCAGCGGCACGGCCACAGCCATTGCGTGCACGGTGTTTTGATCGGTTCGCTCAGACTTGAACTCCAGAGAGCAGCTGTTTAATATTTATCAGCTCATAAATACTTAAACATAATGAATGCGACTTAAGTGGTCCCTGATCCTGTTCACACTGAAGAGCTCTTGAGATGCGCTGAGTCAAGGGAGACCTTCCCAGGGCCCATCTACATGGCTGGCAGTGCCCTGCCCGGCCCCACGGAGAGTGGAGCAGCCAGCACATCCCCGGGAGCCGTGGCACCGCTCCTGCCCAGCAGCAGCCACTTATCCCCAAAGTGGCCCTGAACACCCCCTCCCCAGTGGGACCACCCCGGGGCCCCCAGTCAGAGACATTAACTCCGACTTAGTGTCTCCGTTAGGTACTTACCTCCCCTGTCTCCTGATGAGGAGACCCCGGCCCCAGGCGTGAGCCGCCCTGGGAGCACTGCAGCTATGAATTACCAGCAGGCAATTGCCCGGCGGCCCCAGCCAGGAGGAGCTGGCTTGGCGGCACGCTCCCCGCCAGCGAGCCGGAGCTGGGTGCTGGGCCGGCATGTTAAATTAAGCCTGACTGTTTTAAGTTGCACAAGTTTCATCTCTCAGACCAAGGTGGGATCATAGTGCCGTGAGCACAGAGGAAATTTGATTAACTTATTAATTAATATGATTCAGTTGCACTGCTGGCTCCAGGTTTATCTGCGGCAGCTGGGGTGGGGGATGCAAGAGAGGGCCTGGGAGCCATAGGTGGGGGCAGCCCTCCAGCAGGCCCCCCAGCCCTGTCCCTGTGCCACAACGCTCAGGAGCCGGACCCCCGGCTGGTGTTGGCTGTTACAAACCCCCCTGTGGCCGTGCTTGTGCACAGAGCTACACACATTCCTAACACAACTTCTCCCTCCACCCAACTTGGAGCTGGGGAGCAAATAAATATGATCATTAACAGAAACCTCTAACCCCCTGGAAATGATTAATGCTCAGGAAGAGCTGGGATGCTGATGTATTCAAGTAGGTCAAGTTTCCTCCTATTATTGTATCAGGCTGCAGCAAGGGGCAGAAACATGCTGCCAGCTGAACCCCCAGGCTCTGCCACCGCTGCCCAGGACGGGTACAGCCACGGCGTCTCCCAGCGATGCCAGCACCCGCCTGCCTGGGCAGCGCAGAGACAGCGCAGACACAACACGCGGGCTGCCTGGGGTGCCAGCTCCGCACCCGCAGTGACCCTGGGGCCCACAGGCATCCCTCTGCAGCACGGGTCCCACGCACGGGCTCCGGGAGCTGCGCCCCGCTGCCCGTCCTCCCCTCCCCCAGCGGGAAAACTCCAGCCTCTCCCAGCAAAGGCGTCTCCACCGAGCTCGAAGGAGCCTCCATCCTCCAACCCCCGAACATGCTTTCCTTCCTCCGGGCCCCGCTGTCCTGCCCACAGGCGCTCGGAGGAGGGCAGGCAGCTGCCCACGGGCCCCCCGCCAGCCCCGAGCACAAGGCGGGTGGCAAGCTGTGCACAGGAGGAGCTGACGGCTGTCCCTGAGGCTGCCAGCCAAGCTGCTGGTGCCAGCCTGCCCGCCTGCTCTCCCGGTGACTTGCCACCGTGCACAACTGATTAACACGTTTAATTTGCTTTGAAAGTTTTCCAAGTACTTCTACAAGCTCTGCTCAGCGCTCCAGCGAACAGGAGCATGTAGAAATGAGAGGAGCTGATGGTATCAATACTGCACTGAAGTCCAGGCATCACTGCATAATTCATTACCTGACAGCTAATTAGCCGGCTGGTCCAATTAGGGTGACTTCTCTGGAGCCAGGGCTCAGGGCATGGGGCGGGGGAGCCTGACGCTCGCCGGCATGCAGGCGGCCGTGCCGGTGGTTCGCAGGGCCCACGAGGATGTCAGCTGCCACGCGAAACCGCTGCCAACAGATGGTGGCACAGCGATGGCTGCGAAAGCGCCTGTCAAAAGCACCTTAGCACTGACTGGGGGATGATGCTCCTCACATCCCTGCAAGAACGCTGATTCCTGCAGCAGCCCCGAGGGCCCCCATGGCACGGGGTGGTGTGAAACGGTGGGGGGAGCGTGCCAGGTGCCCCGGGGAAGGGCACATCTCACCAGGGCACGCAGGCAGCACTGCCTGCCGCCGCAGAGCCCTTCCTGGCCACGGGTCGGTCTCCAGTTGGCCCGGCAGAGGCTGGCAGCTGCGGCCACGGCGAGCGGCAGCGGGCAGGCTGGCCACGGGACTGCTGCTGCCGGCCTGGGGCGGCCGCCGGCTCCGAGCGGGGAGCGGAAAGCCGGTGCTGGCTCGCACCTCGGAGCGCTGCGCCCCGGCCGGTGCTGAGCCACGGCGCGAGGCTGCTTCACGTTGGCGCCCGCGGGGCCGGCGCAGCTCCCTGCTTGCCGCAGCCAGCTCCTGCAGTGAGCGCAGCGTGCGGACAGCAGCCCCGGCTCCTGCACGCTCCGGCGGCTGGCGATAAGGATGGCTTAGGTATAAATATTTACCCAGTGATTGAATGGATTCAACTGAGTTCATTCCTATTAGAGGATCTGTTAGTAATTATCTGAATACGCATTATTACCTGGGGACCTATAATCTGCCGCAGTAATGAGTTCAAGTGGCTCATGTGGCATAATAAGCAGGAAAGGGAAGGTGGGAAGGGGCCTGCTGCCATCCGCAGCGAGGGCAGGGCAGGGCTCAAGGACAGTGGAGTCACTCAGCTTCAGGGAGCTGCCGCCGCAGCAGCACCACGGCAGCGGGACACGAAGCCCTCACTTCACCTCCCCGAGCAGCAGGTCAAGGGGGAACCCTGGGCAGGGTCCCGGGACAGCTCACCGAGCTCAGAAAGGCAAAGAAGAATCTGGGACCCGAGCGAAACTGCTGCTTCCCCAGCCAGGCATTGCTGCGAGGGATGTGCTGCACGGCACAGCCCTCGTGCCGGGCATGGGGTGAATCGTGGCTCCACGGGGCAGCCCTGGGGGCCCGGCTGGGCTCTGCACCCCCGCAAAGCCACGCTGCGGCTCGGCAGCATCGTCCTGGTCTCACCTGCCGTATTGACTCACCCGACAAACTTCAATTGACTTCACGTGGCTCAACTAAAATAAAATAGATAAAGAGTAGGATGCAAGGGATAGAGCTTATTGTCCTGCGGCTGTTATTGACACATCCCCACAGCTAACAAGGGAGGAAATTCCCTCCTGGGAGACGTGTCCAGGGTCTGTGTGAGTTTGCAAAGAGCACGGCCCGCGCTGCCATTGCCGGTCGGCGCATGTCCGTCCCCACGCACCACTGGGCATGGCAGCTCCGCTCGGCGGGGTGGGGAAAGCTGAAAGCAGGTTGATGCCCTAAAAGGCAACACAAGGGAAAAGTGCCCAGGAGTGATGGAGATTAATTACTCTGCTGCTAATTCCATGAAGGATCCGACCTGCCAGCTGAAGTGAAAGCCCACAATCCATCTCTCGTTATCACACACACCGTTTTCCCCTCACTGCCATGCCATGCTCTGGGCAGCGGGCTGCCAGCGCCTGGGCTCACACCCCGGCTCCGTGGCTGGCACCGAGGAGGGCGAGGGGTCTGAGGCCCCCCTCGAGGCTGGCTGAGGGTGATCCACCCCCTCCGAGCAGCTGTCCCCAGCCGCCCGCTCCCCCCGCAGCGGTCCAGCCCTGGACCCGCAGTGGATGCGGGTGAGAAGCTGGGAGAGCTGCAGCCCCCACGCTGGGCAGCCTCGTTTGCTCATTAATTGTTCAGTGCTGGAGAGACGCAGCGTGGCAAGGTGGCGAGCAGAAGGCGCAAGGGCTGAGGCAGTGACAAGGGGGTCCCACGGCAGACCTTGCCCTGGCGCAGGACCCCCGCATGGGCAGCCCCGGGCCCTTGCTCAGCCCCCGCAGGGCTTGGTCTGTCAGGGCTGGGGGGCTCCCAGGGAGGGAGAGGGCAGAGGTGCCTGTCCCCGTGGGAAAGGGCATTGCTGGTCTCAGGAGACAGGGGTTTCAGCCCATACCCCTCCTCTTTACGCAGCTCCTCCTCTCTCCCACCTTCCCGGAGTGCCGAGAGGTCCTGCTGGATTTGTGTATTTCAAATACATTTCTTTATTTAAGAAATAATGATCCGAGACCAGCAGATAATCTCTGTCCCACCTCTGCCCACTGCAGTGCTGCCATGTGATATTACTGTATTTAGTCACAGCGCTGTTATGAGAGCAATACAGTCATTAAGCTCTAATTTCTAAAACAAAGATAAAATTATGTGATTAAGATCTAATTAAAGTCTAACTACCAGCACCATGAATCACTTCAGCACACAGTTTAATGGATGTCTTTTGAAGCCGTCATGCATTTTGTTTCCTTCTGTGGCCGATGATTTCCCTGCAGGGACCGGGTTTGCTCAGGCTGATGTTTGCTTTCGCTGTTCCTGCTTTGGCTGGGGACCGCTAAAAATGTTTACATGTGAGCGAGGAGCTCGAAAATCCATTTCTAACCAGACAGAAAATTTCACTTGACAAGCTCATTCAGATGTGCGCCTCTGTAGAAATAAGCGGAGCAGGGAGGGTTCCTCACGCCGCCCCCAGCCCCCGCCCGCGAGCGAGGTTTCAGCAGTGCCATGTGCTTTGGTGCAATTAGCACAAACTGCCGCACGCTGGCTGGCTCGGTGCCGAGGTGCCTTGTGGCCGGAGCTGCGCTAAGTGCCATTAAAACTCTCCTTCTCAGGAAAAAAAGCAAAAAAGAAATCCTCCCTCACAGCTCTCAGACTGTTGACTCTAAGGGACAGCACTGTAATAATTTTGATGGAGAGTATTGTCATTTTCCTTTTTCCCAGCAAAACATCGCCTGTTGATGTCCCAGAGCTGCTTCTGCCGGATCAACACAAGCATTTTAATGCCATTGCTCCTGTGGCCGCAGCCTGCCAAGGCAGAGACGCTGCCAAGAGCTGCCTCCCCTGGAACCAGCAGCCGCTGCGGCAGCTGGCAGCCCTGCACCTGCCCGACATACCATGCCATCACCGCCCCGGCTCGGCCGCGGCACACGCCCAGGCCACGCACGGGCACCGCGGCATGGCACGACTGCCCCTCTGCATCGGGCGTGCCAGCCCAGCCACGACGAGCCCATCTTAGAGACCCTTCCTGCTCCCACCAACTCCATGGGGCCATGCGGTGTGCTCCCCACGGGCTTTGCGTGCTCTGCACGCCCTGCTTCCATCCCAAAAGGCAGCAGCTGCAAAATACTCCTTGTTTTTCAGAGCCAGCCCTGCATTTATGGAGCTCAGCAGGGGAGATGTCAGAGCCGTGTGGCTCCTGGCAGAGCAGCAGTGCACATGTCCCTGGTGATGGCAGGAGCCGAGAGCCCCTCCAGCTCCCACCGAGGACCTGCCCGTGCCCTGGGAAGTGGGGTCTGACCCCAGATGTGGGCAGCCCGTGTCCACCCCCGGGGTGCCAGGCTCCCACCCCAGCCCGCAGGCAGGTGACGATCCCGCTACGAGGCAAGGCGGCTATGGCAGATTCCTCTGCACTGCATTGACCCTGGAGGATTAGGAGGAAGAAAATCTTATCTTGACGTGAATCCAAGGACACCTGATGGGGAAGGCCTGGCAGAAATGCATGTCCGCAATATCAGCGCACCAGCCACCCCCGCTGCCCACCGCGGCTCAGCCATGGGAGCAGCTAGAGGGATCATCCCGCCTGTGGCCCTGCAGCCCCGCGGGAGCAGCGGGAGGCACGCCAACACGCTGCCAGGGGGGTTGCGTCCCTCCGACCAGCCAAGCACTGCAAAACCCGTCCCCGGAGGCCCCCACAGTGATCGTCACCACCCGGGGCAAGACGCACTGCGCCGGCAGGCCAAGGCAGCGGCTGCCACTCTGCCCGCGGTGGCCCCGGCACTGCGGAGGTGGGCAGCACGGCCCTACAGCACCAACCGCTCAGTGGATTCATTACAGCCACGGGAAAGTCTAAGATTAAGACAGCCCCGTATTTCCCTTGGGGAGAGCACACAGTGAAATGACTTCTTCCCTGTTGCTCGTGTGTGTGGGATGGATAGAAAAGGGTGTTGGAGGGAAACAAGACAAAACTTATGGCCCCATTTAGGTTTGTTTCATTGCCTTTTTTTAGTAGAAGAACGCCTTGTGTTCCCTGTGATGACACATTAAGTGAACACTCGTCCTCCTGGGGATAGCTGCATCTGCAACAGGTATCTAACAAACTGCTAAATGGGAAAGAAGATTTTCATCATTAATCACACACTGTGAAATGAGGTAGTTCTCAAAATTGCACCCCCATATAATTGTTAGTGGATACGAACAAGGAGCAGTAAGTCAGGGTAATGTTCCCCAGATGACTCAGACAGCCAGAGGAGATAAAGGAATTGAAATTCAGGAGTGCTCCTGGTTTACACTGTCAGAGGGATGAACTTCCTTGAAAAGCTCACATTTCCCACAGCAGGGCTCAAGACCAGCTCATTCCTTTAAAGAACTGGACAAATGCACTTGCTTGGCTTTGTGAAATATGAAATAACAGCAAGACGAGCCCGGGAGGGCGGCCGGGCACACGGTGACCGCGGAGCTGCCGCAGCGGAGCTCGGTGCTGGTGGCTCCGGCTGGAGCAAAGGGGCCCCAGTGAGCCCCGGGGTTGACTTTGCTTCCCCTCGGTCCCGGGGCTGTCACCGGGGTGCTCAGTGCCCCCAGGAGAGTGTCTGGCCTGGAGCTTTACCGGCACCGAGCCCAGGCGCTCACGTGCATCTCCGGCCGCCGCGGTCGCGGTGCGGACGTTACCGTCACCCGGAGCAGAACGTTTCACACCTTAATGGTTGTTTGTAATGAGGAAACGCCGAGGAGCGAGCGGGGCTAGGCTGCTCCCCAGGCAGCTGGCACAGCGTGCCTGTGCTTTCAGGAGCGATTAGCAGCTCTGGGTGCTCAGCTTGAAGCCGTTTCCATGGGGCCTAATTTTCAGAGAACGCTCGCCAGAGGAACGGACTCAGGACGTGCAAGCGGCGGAACTGGAGGCGATGGGGCAGCGTCACCGAGGGTGTGGGGAGAGCCTGGGGACGGGACCACACCGCTACAATTCCCAGGTGCTAGCAGGGTGCCCAAGCTGCTGCGCAGAACAACAGCATCTCATATTGCCAATAAAGCAGACCCAAAGTAGTGTGAGGCACCATTCTCAGACTCCTGTCATTTCCCCCAGCCCAGCCCTGTCCCTGCCTGGGTCACTCGGCTCTGCCAGAGCACCGGAGCCACCGTGGTCCCTGCGCAGCGGCTCATTCACTGGCATTAGTGAAACCAGCAGCTAGAGCAACATGAGCCGCGAGCGGAGAAATAGGAGGGGACAGATTGCCAATGCTCAGGGTGCACGTTACCGAGCCCATGATTAAGACATTTCATGTCGCCAAATAACAGGAGTGCGTGCACTGCCAGCCACGTCCTGGCAGCAGAAGTGCTGTCGGCTGCCCCGGGTCAGCCAGGCTGCACCCAAAGCAGAGATTGCCCAGTGCTGTAAAGAGACAAACTGCAGAAGTCATGGAAAACATGGGGCTGTATTATACCGGCTGCACAGAGGACCTGCACTTCAGATTCTGCAGAATAAGCCCACTGCATGGCCCTGGGCAGGAAACATCGGCGCCTTTTGGTGGAAATCTAATTTTTCTGCTAGCTGCCCTGGCTACTCCACCTGCAAAGAGTGCCGTGGCACCAGCCCCGTGCCAACAGTCACACCAGGCTTAGATGAGTCCCACTGCCACTTCTCCTGTAGGCAGCGTGAGAGCAGGGGCAGGTGTCACCATCTGCATGCTCCTCTGCTGCTGCGTGCGCCAACACCCGCCACAAACGCCCACGGCTTTGCAGGGGGCTCAGGAGGGGCAGGAGGTGCCTGGCCGGGAGGACGCCCCGGGGCTCACCCAGCAGCGAGTCCCACTGGGATGCTGCTCGCGGGCACAAACAGCCGATGCCGCATCACCCGCACCTGCCCCTGCCAGGCCCAGGCACTGCAGCCAGAGCGGTCCCTGTCCGAGGGGAATTAGATTGGGTGAGATGATTTGCTCGTGGCAGACCTACGCTGGCTGTTCCTCATGTCCTTGTTTACTCCTAGGTGCTCACAAGCCATTTCCTTGTTTGCCAGCTTGGCTGCAGTTCCTGGAAACACCCCGCGACTGCCAGCAGGGCGGTCGGTCCCCGGCACGGCAGCTCCTGCCCGTGCTGCGCGTTAGCAGTGGGCTCCCCTCACCCATGTCACCTGGAAGTGAGGGCTCAGACATGGCCATTAATGAGCTTCTGGCCGCTCCAGCTACTTGCTGAAATTAATTTGGTCCAGCCTGCTTGGAAACCTGTGGTTTAGCTGCATAGTCCAATCTGGCCGTTTCCCATCTCCTTGGGCTCTTACCCTGAGCCAGGGCTGGTATGGTCTGCGTCCGAGCGTGTGTGAGTGGGAGCAGTGCTGCGTATGGCCAGCATCGGCGGTGATGGTTCCCCTGGTTGCAGGCGACTCGTTTTGGGTGGTTACGGGAGGCACGGGGGGGTTTACGCCTGGCTCGGGATCAATGACGGGAAAGGAGGGGGAGAGCGCCGGCACTGGAGACGTGGGGCAGAGGATGCTGCGGGACAGCCACAGGGCCAGCACCCCTCCGTGCCGCCTCCGGTGGGACATAGCTCCCCTCCACGCCAGGACGGGGGCTGCAGGGGCCAAACTTCAAAAGGGGGAGAAAATGTTGTTTCTCAGAGTTAATATTCCCTTGCGGATCTTGTTCTCCTCATTATTCTGGTCATTACTTAAGCAACAGCCGCTCGTCACTTGTGGTTCAGCAGCTGAGGGAAGGGCTGAGTGCAAGAGGCTAATTTATTTTCTTTTAGTGCTTCTCATCCATGGCAGCCCCTGGCTGCTCCTCACCACTGGTAACCAACTGGAGGCATTTCAGATATTTCTAATGTATGACAGCAACTGCGAAACAGAAATTACCCTCTCTGAAATAATTCCTGAGACAGATTTCTTTTGGCACTTTGCAATAGATAGGCAGAGGAGGCACAGGCTGCATGTACTAGCTTGCCTTTCCTGAGCAATTTATTAGCCCCACCATCTGGTTAAGACCTCGTTTCTTTTCCCCAGATAAACGTACCTTATTGGCAGAAATGGCATCTGCAGACACATGGAGAATCAGAGGAGACAACAAGGGTCTCTCCCGCCCTGCCGTGCGTACGATGCACCAGCCTGCTGGGATTTTTGCTGCTCACGGCTTTGCAGAGCTGGGCCCCAGCCTTGCTGGGGCTCAACCGGTGCTGGGGGAGCCTGGTGGCCCCACACAGCCCCACGGGAAGGACCGATGGGTCCCTGCCCGTGCTGTCCTGCCCCCACCCCAGACCTGCCTCTGGCCACTGGGCAGCGTCCTGCCCCGGAGCCCCAGCCCTGCCGCAGGGCACGGGGTGAGTGGGGCGGTGGGGCTCAGGTCCTCTCCTGTCCCGGCTCGTCCTGCCCAGCAGATCCCTGGCTCCACCAGTGAGGAGCCACCGGCATCATCTCACATGCTGGGCCCCTGCAGAGATCCGAAGTGGAAGACAAATGATCTGCTTAGGATGCGCTGCCTGCACTCTGCCTGCTCAGCCCAAATGAAATTAAAATATTGACAGAAACAATTTCCAGGGGGAAATTGGAAAAGTTAGCGGCAGTGCCAGAGCCATGCAGCTGCTGCTGGGCGCTCGGCAGCCACCAGCCCGGCTGCCTGTCCTCCTCCTGGGGAGCGTGGGACCAGCAGCGTCCTGCAGCCGCTGCAGCTGAGCGGCACTGGTGGGTGGCCGGGCACGGGGCAGCAAGTCGCTCCGGCCGTGACATGCCACCGGCACCATGGGAGCGCATCGCCCCGGACAGGGCAGCCCCAGCACACAGTGCTGCTTCGTTGCACTTTATTCCAGTCAGCACAGGGAAATGGGAGTTGGGCTGTTACTCACCGCACGCCCAAGCACCACACCAGGCTCCCTGTGCCACCCCGCGCGGGCACCTGGGGCGCTGCTGGCCCCACTGTACCGGCCAGGTTCTGCCCCAGGCCACTGCGCCGACCCGAATGTGCCCCGGCCATCACACCCCGCAGCGTGCACGCCCCACCACCGCGCTGCACCACGCTGGCAGCCCCGTCCTGGCAGCGAGCATCCCGCCGACGCATGCAAACCCGCTCCTCCGCTCTCACTCCGGCCTCCTGGAGGCTGGGGGGACCCGTTGCCTCCAGGCGTGAGGGCCCAGGGCAGTGGGTACACAGACAGGCAGCAAGATGGGTCAGCCAGCAAGAGACTGAAAAACAGAAAGACACCAGGCTGGAATGGCCCCACAAGCGAGCCAGGGAGAGCATGTGCCCCACGGCATGGTGGGGTGCTTACAAGACAGGGCAGGGCGACAGCGGGGGTCTGCCTTGCCAGCCAAGCTGCCGGAGCTGGGGGGATTGCAAAGAGCACCCCAAATGCATCACTCTGAGCGCAGCCTTCCTCTCCTGCTGGCAGAGGAGCCCCAGCAGCAGCACAGTGCCCACGGCAGCCTGCCCACGATGCCGCCGGGACAGGAGCTGCCAGGAGTGCAGCAGCCGGCACCCCCAGCGCAGTCCCCGCTGCTCAGCAAGCCGCTCCCCACGGCCGCTCAGCATTTCATGACAGCTCCTGTGGGGCCTGGGTGGGCTCCGACCTGCCAGCGCTGATCTGAAACAACAGACCTGCAGGAGATCAAGCCAGCTGCAATAAAATTTTCATTACTGGTGTGTTTGAAAAGCTGTTGTACTATTTTAGAGAAGAAAGGCAATCAGTCATGGCTTACTAATGCACCCTAATGGGGTTCTTTGTGCATGAAGGACACGTGGGGTCTGTAAGGTTTACTGCGGGCAGAGCACGCACAGGGCAGTGCAGCCCCACCACGGCACAGCCGCAGCCCCGCCGCGGCACGGCCCTGCTGGCTCAGCCCTCCCGGCGAGCACGTCGTGCTGGCCGGCCCGGGACCCGCAGGACGCGTGGAGGGACGGCGGGCAGCCGTGCACACGCGTGTGTCCCCGCTGCTCCCCTGCTCTTGGCTGCCTCCTCCCCGCCAGGCGCTCTAGCGCGGGGTGTAATTTGTCCCTGTCTGTGAGTAGGGCTAGCACAGCTGTGCAATCGTTGGGTTGTAAGAAAATAGCGGTATTTAAAAAGCAGCAATGAAGGGCTTCAGCAGGCCCTGTGTTCTCTCACAGGCAGGGAGCTAGCTGGCCCCTAGCATCATCTCAGGGGTTACCGGCTGGGGAGCACCATGCCTGTGCCCACACGCAGCTCCGGCAGCCGGTGAGGTGAACGGCCGCGAGCGTGGGGCTGGGCAGTCCTCCAGCACCCGGCACAGCGGGTGGCAGACTGCACGCCCCAAAACTGCCTGAAAACTCCCGCAGGAGGAACCGAGCCCGGAGCGCGGACGCGGTGAGCGGGGCAGGAGCCGGCTGCCCCAGACGCGGTGCGCCCTGGCAAGCCCAGTCGCAGTGCCTGCCCGGCTGCACCGGTGACCGCCCGGAGCTCGGCAGCACCCGATGCTGCAGCACAGGGGCTGTGGGCACGAGGCCCTGCCCAGGGCTCAGGGTGCTGGAGACAACAGCAACCCGGGCAGAGCGCGGCTCCAACAGCCAGGGACCTCTCCCTTCACCTTGAAATAGGCGCAGAAGTGGCGAGGAGGGGTGAGACAAGAGCTGCATAAATCTGTCTGTTGCTAGAGCTCTGATAAAAGGGAATATGGCGGTTAATTAAATCCATTCATAATCAGATGGATTTGGGTCTTCCTTTGGGCACAGTTTCCGCTGCTTTTGCTACACACTGAATCATCTTCACAGAACAGTTTGTGAAAATAAAGCAAACTTGACATTTTCCGCAGATATGCATTTTCCCCAGAGAGCCAGTGCGTAACTTCAGGGCGGGCAGCACGCACGCACCCGTGCGAGCCGGGCACTTTACTGCCCCAGAGCAGCGTGAATATTACTCACTTCTCTCCTCTGTTCACACCACTGCATCACCGAGTGCCAGTGCCCCGCGGCACCACGGCACCGCAGCACCGTACACCAGCGCCCCTGAGACCCCAGCCAGGATGGGGCCCCTGCCACCTCCGCCCAACTGCAAACCGGTGGCAGCAGCAATATGCCCTCCCGTGTTCTTCGGCCTCCTTTTCTAATCCATTTTCCACCAGCTTTTTAACCCGGCCATCGTGGCACCGAGTGAAACACCATCCAGAGCCTGTTATTTCTGTGCTGCTGCCTCCATCAACCAAACTCACAGTCTCATCGCAGGATGAAATCAGGCTGGTTTGACAGGACCTACTTTTCAACCATGTTGACAGGCATGAATTTATATTCCCAGGCTCTAATTCTCCCATTAATTGCATCTTGCATTAGTTTTTTCACCCATTTGCCCAGGATTAGTGTCAGGCTAATCGGGCGCCGTTGTCCAAGCCATCTCACTCCCTCTGCTGTGTCTTGGTACAACGCGTTCTCCTCCCACTCAACACTATTTTCCTGCTTTTCAGGATCGACAGGAAAGCTCCAAGCGGAACTACTTCTGGCTCTGGTTTAAATCCATTTCTCCCCAAACGCCCCTTGCGCAGGTCTCGGCCAGGCTGCCGCAGGGCGCTGCCATAGTACCCGCACGGCACCCTCGCTGTGCGCTCAGCACCCACCGCTGCTGCGCACCCGTCCCAGCCCGGGTCACCGAGCACAGCTCCAGATGTGCCCCTGCACGTTGCCCTTCGTTCACGCCACCTACCGCACAGGCTTCAGCTTCTGGAGGCATCGTTTCCCAGCGTCTCTCTGCAACCACAAGAAATGATTATCCTTGTTTTTTTTTCATTGGCAATGGAAATGTCCCGATTTGGCGTGAGTTTGAAAAGCGGGAGGTCACGGTGCTGCCTGACGAACGCCAGCCCTGCAGCCCCATTTCCGATGAGAGGCAGCGGTGGTGGCTCAGGCCAGAGGCTGAGGCTGGAGGAGGCCACGGCGGTGCAGGGTCTGCCCGGGCACCGCCAGCGCTGCCAGTAACTGCAGCGCTCGGGACGGCTCAGCATCCGCACCTGCCGCGTCCCTGGCGTGCAGCAGAGCCGGAGGTGACACGGCAGGAGCGCGATGCTGCCAGCAAGGCCGGGCAGGGGAGGAGGGGACCCCAGCACCCACTGCCAAGGCTGATCAAGCATCCTTTGCAGAATTCCCCTGGGACCACAGGCCCGCCACGGAGGGTGCAGGCTGCTCCATACGGGACCACCCTGGACTCACCCCTGCGGGATGGCCACGAGGGCAGCAGGGTCCCCCCAGCGCAACCGGCAGGCGCGGCACAGCCCAGACTGCCGCCCCGGCACGCTGCACCCCGGACGTCTTGCGGAGCTGGTGCTTTGCTTGTGCCTTTTTTCCCCCTTAAAATCTTTTTCTTGAACATTTAATAGGTGATTTGCATATTGCAGATTCATTTTAAAAAACAGTTTTAATGAAGGTGCTCCGCTGCGCGTGTATGTGCGTGTGCCATCCGTCCAGGCTCACACCGTATAAATCACCACTACTTGTGGAAAAGCTAATTAAAGATAATCATGAAAACCTCATTAGTCCTCATTTACATAAGATACACAGAGAAATTTCCTAACCTTCAATCCTGGCCGTCACAATCCATTTGGATATCTCTTGTGTGCTTAATTCAAAGGCAGCAGCACAGCCCCATCCCCTCTGTGCGCGCTGCCCCCAGGGCTCTGCTCTCAGCCACCGTGAGCCCGGGAGACGATGGGCCCAACTGCTTCAAATGTGGCTGAAACAGCTCTGGGTCAGCCCACGCCGACCTGCACGGCGGGGTGAGCACGTCCTGCACCACAGGCGAGCACGAGCACATCCTGCATCCTGGCGAGAGCACGTCCGCATCGCGCCGCCAGCGCGTCCTGCCCGCCCCGAGCAATTCCTGCCTTGTGTCCTGCAGTCCCCAGGACCTGTCCCCAGCGCCCCCTTGCCCCAAGAAGTGCCCATCACCCCATGGTCACGCTGGCGCTGCTCGCTGGCACCGTGCACCAGCACCCCAGCCCTTAGCACCCCGACCTGGCATGGGGCTCTGCCCCGCTGGGCCCCGGTCCGACAGCAAGCGGCGCTCACCGCGCAGCGGCAGGAGCAGCAACGCCGGAGAGAGGAAAGAAAAAAAGACATTAAGCCCTGGGGAAAATAAAGTTCCGCTTGTCTGCACAGCACTCTCATCTTCAGCACCAGCCTCCCCATTGCCAGGAGGATCCCCCTAATAACGTATGTTCGTGGCAGCACCGGGGCTCAGCACAGCGGCTGGTGAAGGTGATGGTCACACCGCAAAGGTCCGCATGGGCCACGGCAGCTTTCCCCCATCCAGAGGGGGCAGAGCCCCGTCCTCCCGCATGCCTGGTACGGAAACACAGCTCAGTTAGGACCCACCGTGCCATAAAAATATTGGAGCATTAAATGTATAAGATAAAACTCCTGCTTATTAAAGCAGATCACGTCCTGGAAATCTAAGCAGTAAGGTGTGCAATTTCACCCTGCGATAGGACGGGATTAAGTTCTTCCCACAAAAGCCTCTTATTGTACGAAAAAGACCATTAGCAACCTATGAAATCAATAGAAAACACAGCCCTCGTGCTGTAAAACACCAGAATTAGCCGCAGCGCCGGCAATAGCACCAATTAGGCTGGGGCCTCTCACAAACTCTCGCAGGAAAGAGCTTTGCTGAAACCAGAGGAGCTGCTGCAGTCCCGCTGCCGGCTGGCCGGCAGGAACGAGCCGCGAGCCCGGAGAGCTCTTCCCGGCGGGGCGTGCGGCGGCTGGCACGAGGGGCAGCAGCGCCGGCACGAGGGGCATCAGCCCCGGCACGAGGGGCATCAGCCCCGACACGAGGGGCATCAGCCCCGACACGAGGGGCATCAGCCCCGGCACGAGGGGCAGCAGCCCCGGCACGAGGGGCTGCAGCCCCGGCACGAGGGGCATCAGCCCCGGCACGAGGGGCATCAGCCCCGACACGAGGGGCATCAGCCCCGACACGAGGGGCATCAGCCCCGGCACGAGGGGCAGCAGTGCCGGCACGAGGGGCAGCAGCGCCGGCACGAGGGGCAGCAGCGCCAGCACGAGGGGCATCAGCCCCGGCACGAGGGGCATCAGCCCCGACACGAGGGGCATCAGCCCCGGCACGAGGGGCAGCAGCCCCGGCACGAGGGGCAGCAGTGCCGGCACGAGGGGCAGCAGCGCCGGCACGAGGGGCATCAGCCCCGGCACGAGGGGCATCAGCCCCGACACGAGGGGCATCAGCCCCGGCACGAGGGGCAGCAGCCCCGGCACGAGGGGCAGCAGTGCCGGCACGAGGGGCAGCAGCGCCGGCACGAGGGGCATCAGCCCCGACACGAGGGGCATCAGCCCCGGCACGAGGGGCAGCAGCGCCGGCACGAGGGGCAGCAGCGCCGGCACGAGGGGCTGCAGCGCCGGCACGAGGGGCATCAGCCCCGGCACGAGGGGCAGCAGCCCCGGCACGAGGGGCTGCAGTGCCGGCACGAGGGGCAGCAGACCCGGCACGAGGGGCAGCAGCGCCGGCACGAGGGGCTGCAGCCCCGGCACGAGGGGCAGCAGCCCCGGCACGAGGGGCAGCAGCGCCGGCACGAGGGGCAGCAGCCCCGGCACGAGGGGCAGCAGTGCCAGCACGAGGGGCAGCAGCGCCGGCACGAGGGGCATCAGCCCCGGCACGAGGGGCAGCAGCCCTGGCACGAGGGGCTGCAGCGCCGGCACGAGGGGCATCAGCCCCGGCACGGGGGGCAGCAGCCCTGGCACGAGGGGCAGCAGCGCCGGCACGAGGGGCAGCAGCCCCGGCACGGGGGGCAGCAGTGCCGGCACGAGGGGCAGCAGCCCCGGCACGAGGGGCAGCAGTGCCGGCACGAGGGGCAGCAGCGCCGGCACGAGGGGCAGCAGCGCCAGCACGAGGGGCTGCAGTGCCAGCACGAGGGGCAGCAGCGCTGGCAGCGGGAGCTGCCGGGCACGTGCCAGGGGATGGGGCAAGCGGCGGGACGTGGCGGATGGAAGCCTACAAGACTGAGTAGCCCTCCTCGGCCTTCTCCTGACAGTCTTCGGAGCTGTTCAGCTCTTTTTGCTGCAAATTGGGCTGGGAGCTTTTACCCTCAGCCCCTCAGGCTCCCACCTGCAAACAGGCACCACCTCTCCAAGCCCTCTGCTCCAGAAGCCAAGCTGGTTGCACGGGAGCCCCAGTCCCATCGCAGCAGGACCCCGTGGCACTAGCCCGTGGCCACCAGGTTACGGCCAGTGCCCTGCCTGCCCCGCCGGGCGCTGGCATAAGTGTGGGAGCCGTGCCGAGTCCCTGCTGTTTGCTGTTACCTTCTAAAGACATTGGGTTTATTTTTCAGTGGGTCAGTCTTGGGCAGGGTTGGGTGAAATGCATCAGAGCAACATGGAATGTTGCAAACCTCAAGAAAATATATTTTCAAAATGGCGTTTTCCTCAATTTCTGTGAAGTAGGATCATTTGCTGTAATTCCTTAATTCTGTGAGCACAGAAACCGGTGTGGTGGGGACAGACATTATGCTCGTGAGCAGCTCCTGCCTTCCTTCTCATCCCTGCAGCTCTGCAAATCCCGCTCGGCCCCCGATCCCGAACCCGTGTGCCCGGGGGGCTGCCCTGGCGAAGCTGCCCAGGAGCAGGCTGTGCCCGTCCTTCAGCCGCAGCCGCGGCAGCGCTGCCAGGCAGAGCCACGCCGCCAGCCGCTGCGGCCCAGGGCGGGCGCTGGGGTCCTGGCGAGGGAAGGGTGCCCCGAGAGGGGACTTCGCCCCAGCTGAGCCCCACAGCTCAGCGCGGGGATCCCAGCTTGGCTCGGGGCTGGGGGGGGCCTCACAGCGGGGAGGGGAGCGGGACTGGGAGCATCGCCTCGGCCACGAGCACTGGGGGGACGCACTGGCCCTTGGTCAAGCTGCGCATCCTCCAGGGCTGCCCAAGGGCTCACAAGTCCCCTGGTGAACGCGGCCCCGCCGGTGCTGACGGGCACAGCAGCATCGGCTTGCAGGAGACCAGGGCTGCGCTCGGGAACGTGGCCCCCTCTCAGCCGCATCCTCTGCCGGACGGACGCCCCGGCCACCCCCGGGCAGCCGGCGGAGGGACGACTCGCCGGCCAGAGCTGGTCCCACCACTCCCGGCACGAAGCACAGCCAAACCCACGAGCAGCAGCGGAGGCGATGGGACCGTCACATCGGATTAGCTCCTCTGCTCCTCACACTGACATCTAAGATTATTTGTAATTAGGATTAAAGGTTGAAGCAGGAGAAGAAACAGAATTGAAAATGGGCTTTCTGTAATTAAGAATGCTGCTTTCGCTGCTGTTGCGGGGCCGGCCGGGGCTGGGGCACATCCCCTGCCGGTGCCCATGCGCGGCTCCGTCAGCGTAACGGGGGCTGGCAGGAGGAGGAGAACCCTCACCGACTGCGCTCAGAGCCTCCAGCTCTGGTGACAAGTATTTAAATATTAAACAATCCCTTAAAGCGAATGAGAGGCTCGAAGCTGAATCATCACAGAACGTAATACACTGCGAAGGAGGGAACAAGAGGACAATCATGCGAGCAGCTCTTCGCAGGAGACGTGTCTCGGAGCAGCTGGCGCGGAGACTCCCGCTCTCAAGAACGCACAAACCCACCGGGCTCTGCCAGCGTGTTTGCACAGCAGTAATTTAATAGAAACCAATCATGCAAAACAGACACAGTATGAGTTTGGGGATTCATTTCCATATATTACACTGTTCTTTATTGTATTCCCAGCCTGAACAGCAGCAGCAGCTGGAGAAAGCACCAGGCTGGCAGAAAAAGCCAGTGCCCGAGCCGGCCCCAGCCCCAGCAAGCGGCAAGACGCTCCTACTCTCCAGCTTAGGGGGCCATAAGTCCCCCAGAAAATGTCATCACCCCGCTGGGGCCTCCCCAACTCCCCCTGGCAGAGCCAGGGGCAGCGATGCTGGTGGGAAGGGGCGGCAGCGCCCAGTCCCAGCCCTCGCTCCCTGCCCAAGCTGGCATCTCCCACCGCCCGGCCCCACCAGCACCGGCGCCTGCGGTGTCCTGCTGGGCAGAGCCGCCCCTGGGGTCCCCTTCCGCCAGCTCAGGGGACAGCCATGGAGAGGGTCGGGGATTTCAAGCCAAGGCTAATTGAAGGCTGAGAAACTCTCCTTGCGATTCACCGCTGGCGCGCGAAACACCAGCCCTGCGTGCCGCGTCGCCTTCCAGCAGGGTCCCACACCTCACCGGGACTGCGAGAAACCCCACACAGCGAGGAGAGCCTGTCCTGCAGGAAGGGATATCCTCCTGTGGCCGCCTCCCATCCCCAGCCTGTCACCGGCTGTCCTGGGAACGCTGTGCACCGCTTCACACCGACCTCTTTGCATTTATTCCCCCTCGGTTTCCGCAGCCCGTGGCCCCACCTGGTCCTGCCTTCCCGCAGCAGCTCTCGGGCAATAGCCGTTGCCCCCAGGGCCAGCGCTTCTGGGCGAAGGCTGATGGAAAGGCTCTCAGCCATTGCCGCGCTGGGAGGCCCCGGTGCCGAGCGGCCGGCCGGGACCCAGGAGGCCGGGGAGAGCCGGGTCCCACCAGTGCACAGGTACGACGGCACAGCTGTGGGGACAGCCTGTGCCGGCACAGCAGGATGCCGAGCGGCGCACACCATCCCGCTGGCTTGCTCCAGGCACCCACCACCCTGGTGTCAGGCCTGGGCAGCAACGCTTTGCCGACCTCCGCCCCGCGGTGCCTGCGCTGCGGGTGCCGGTGCGGAGCAGCAGGGCCACGAGCCGCAGGGGCATCGTGCACCCCAACAGCTCCTGTCGCTCCGAAAACGCTGCTGCCCTGCACAGCCGCCCTGGGGCGGCAGCGGGGAGAGGCTTCCTCACCCGCAGGGAGCAGGCAGGACCTCGCGCATCTCCCCCTGCCCGGCCGCCCCTCCGCTCCGCAGCCCTGTGCCACCCCGCGTAATTGCTCCGCCTGTACCCTAATAGTGCAGCCAACAGGCTCAGCTGGAAGGCGGTGGTCCGACATGAAAAGCAACCTGGGGAGTTTGATGTAATATTTATACAGTGCCTCATCTCGGCGTTTGATGTGGCGGCGCACCGTGCTGGCTCCCGACGTGCCGGCAGGGATAACCCACCCCCCGGCCCCCTCCCCAAATCCCTGGGGACCCTGTGCCCAACCCCAGCTCAGGCACTGCAGTCCCCAAAGCGCTGCTGGGTCCTGCCCCGACCCGTGCAGGGTCTCAAAGCCGGACCGAGCGGCAGCTCACGCTGCACGGCTCCCTGGGGGACCCCGCTGCCGTGGCAGGGGCTGACTGCGCCGCTTGGGCAGCCTCCCCCGGGAGGGCCCGTGCTTTATGGAAACATGATTCAAAAATACTGCCACTTCAGGGAAAAGGGGAATGGAAGAAACTTTATGGGAGGAATTTCTAGCAGGTTTAACATTTACCCAGTTTCATATCTTCTTCAGCCCTTTTGGGAGAGCTTAATTTCCTGTGAAATTCAGGTTGCAAATGCGTTTGGCTGCTCAGCCAGGCGGGAACGTGGCTCAAATAAGTGAACTCCCTCCAACTGACCAAGAGCACTGGCCTGCAGGATCACCATGTAATGGGATGTGAGCACTGGAGCCCTGACAGGCTAATAAATGCTGGATTAATTTTGATTAGAATATTTAAAACCTCGCAGAGTACACAAAAATCTGCCTGACACTGGCACAGAAAGGAAAACATTTTCCTCGCCGCTCCAGACAGGACATCTTTGCTTTGCTGACAGTTCCCCTAATTTAATTATCCTTTTTTCAGCAACTTCTTATCACCATTTCCCAGGAGGTGCAGTTCTTCGGAGGATGTTTTTAGGGGCTCTTTTCCCAGTGGTTCAAATTTAATTGCAATTTGCTGTCACCTGAACGCAGGACGGAGAGGTGTGTGGCCAGCCGGGACCGCGGGCACCCGGCTGGGAGGGAAATGGCTCCTCTGGAGGCTCTTGCTCCCCGGGGGGATGCACCTGGGGGGCAGCAGCCACAGCTGTGCCCTTGGCCACCCCCCGAGCCCCGCTGCGGCATGTCTCAGGGGGTGGGCTGGGGGCTCCGGGCACTGCCCTCGCCAGCGGTCATCCAGCATCCATCTGCCTTCAGAGAGGCGAGGGGAAAAGACAGGGACCCTGCCACCCCCGTCGCAGCCGTGCCGGTGACCCCCTTGCTAACGCCGGGGATGCCACCCTCCCACAGCCACTCTCCCACCTGGGGCATGGAGGTCCCTGCTCCAGACCGGGTCAGTGCTGCGCTTAGCCACTTTGCCGTGGGAAATAAACCATGACGTGCAACATCAAAACTGAGCTGATGGCCAGCAGCTCCAGCTGGGGGTCACAAGCTCCAGCTGGGGGTCACAAGCCCACTGAGCAGACCCCTGGCAGCACGGCGGTGAGACACTTCAGGTACAGCTGCACAGGAACGTGCAGCACGTGGGCGCCCCCGAAGCTGTCGCTGCCCTGCGGTGACGCACCGCATGCCCCGCAGCTGGATGTGCGAGGGGCGGCGGGTGCCAGATGCCAGTGCCCAGCCCCTCGGGCCAGCAGCGAGCTGCGGGCTCAGGGCTCTTGCCAGCGCCAAGGCGGCCAGGCTGCTGCTTGCCCACCTGCCCAGCGCCGCTCTGCACCCTCCTCCCGCCGCAGCGCCGGCGGTGCCCAGCGTCCCGGCACGCCGGCTGCGGTGCGGCTGCCAGGGCGGCGGCCTCGAGAGGGAATTGCTAATGACCCCTGCCAAGGGTAAGTCATGGCCCCGCACAAAGAGATGCAAACGCACGAGTGCGAAGGAAACGTCCCTTGGATTTTTAAAACATTCAGTAACAGCAAGTGAGTGCAATACATTATTTAAAGGCTCTTCTAAGGAAAGAAAATAATTTCAGCTTAGTTAGCTTTTTAGGACAGCATAAGTAGAGAGCAGGGACAGCGGAGCCGCCAGCAGCGGCGCGGGCGGTGGAGCGGGGAGACGCACGCGGCCCACGGGCACGTGGCACCGGGCTGCTCCCCCATGCCAGCACAAGCCACCGTGGGGCTGTGGGGTCCCTGACCCCCGAGGCGGCTTTCCCTGAAGTCCCGGCCCCTGAAGGCAGCGCGGGGCAGGCTGCCGGGTGAAGGAGGGCCAGGTCCAGCACAGGCGCTGGTGGCTTCAGCCAGAGCAAGCAGAGGGCGAGGGGGCACAGCGCCAGGCACGCTGCGTCCCCAGGGCTGCCCCCCTGCCAGGGCGCCAGGAGCACGCCAGCTGGTGGCGTGAGAAACTGGTGGTGATGGACGAGAGCAAGGCGTAATGGGCACTGCGGCGCAGGAGCACGCTGATGGATTAGGTGTCACTGGGTTTAATCCAGAGTCATTAGCCATGCTGAACACTCGCATATCATTTGTTAAACTAATGGATTGCTCGAGGTCATTCGGTAATAAGAAAGGGAGAGAAGGGTTATTAGTTTTTATCAGACATTAATTGGCCAAAATCGATTGCTTATTTGGCATTTGCAGTGTATTAGGGGTGCTCCCCCCACAGAAGCACCCCGGCCGGCAGAGCAGAAGGGTGGCGGCGGCTCCGCAGCGGCACCACGGCATCGCCCGGGCACGGGCTGGCGACCCCGGCTGCAGCACAGCCCCGTCCCGGGGGGGATGCTGGGGGCGATGCCGTCGCGAGTGGCCCCCGTCCACACGCCTCCCGCCAGCGCGTCCTGGGCTGCAGGACGGGGGGCCGCGGGGGCACCCCATACCCACGCCACGTGCCCGGGTGCCCCGAGCCCAACGCACATCCCGCACCCGGGGCCACGTCTTGCCCCGGCCCAGACAGCGCCGCAGGCAGCAGCTCCTGCAGCAATTCCACATCCACCGGCGACGCGCGATGTGGCGGGGAGCGGCAGGACCGATCTGGGAACTGCTCAGGTGATACCACATTTATCTAACAAGCTTCCAAATGAAAACTAGCATTTGGACTTATTGCATTCTGGCTCAAAATTTGATTACATTTTTCTACAGCTGTAAATCTGCCTTCCTTTCTGCAACATTATTATTAAAGCCAGTATTGAATTGGTGGTGTGATACGTAAAATTTCAATCCTGGCTTTGACATTCCAGGAAGTTAAAAACCAATTACAGTGTGTGCTTTGCCTCGGGACAGAATGAATCATTGAACACAGCCACTTCACCAGAAGAAATTAAAGGTTGCAGCAGCAACATGGGGAAGGTATTAAGTTAAAAATCAAAGGTCAATTAAAGTAAAACTGAGTCTATTTTATTTTTAATATTTTGCTTACATTTTCATTCCTTTCTGACGAACAAGGAGGCAAAATAAACCTGCACTTTTATTTATTTGCTAGGTAATAAATCTGGGCTGAAAGTTGGTTTCAGGAGCTAAGAGGAAACATTCAGGTGATAAAACTCCCAACCCAATAACCAGCATTAATCTCTCTCCAATTTGGGCACAAGGTGGAACACGGGAAGCTCCACCTGAACATGAGGACAAACCCCTTTGCTGTGCGGGTGCCAGAGCAGGGGCACAGGCTGCCCAGAGAGGCTGTGGGGTCCCTTCCCTGGAGACATTCACCCCCCGCCTGGACGCGGCCCTGTGCCCCTGCTCTGGGGGTGCCTGCTCACACAGGGGGTGGGATGGGGTGAGCTCCAGAGGGCCCTTCCAGCCCCACCGGTCTGGGATTCTGTGTGATTCTGTGATCTCACCGTGACGAAGCCAGCATAGCAATGGGGCAGCACACACGCCCTCCCCACACCAACAGCAGCCGCCCCACGGCAGCGAGGGTCCTGCCTCGCCTCCGCCTGCGACCACGGAGCCGCTGCGGCCGCCCACGCAGCAAAGCAAGGGGCGCACGTGGGAGGTGCTCAGCGCCCGCTGCCACCATCACCCTGAGCCCATGAGCGCCCACTTGGCCCCTGAGCTTGGGATGGGCAGCACCGACAGCAAAATGCAGGAAAGAGGGTCAGTTCGGCACCGAGGTGTGCAAAGAGCTCCGTGTCCTGCAGCCGGCGCCTCCCTCGGGACTGCTGAGCCCAACGGGACATGAAGGGACGGGGGCAGAACCTGGCGGCACGGCTCCTTCTCCTACTTTGGCTTTGCAGGGGGAGCGGGGCATGCCCTGTGCACCCATGGGGGACGCTCTGCACCGTGGGTCCTCTGCAGCAGGGAGGAGGCAGGACGCGGGGCTGGGCGCGGCGTCGCGCCGTGTGTCATGCCGTGCAGCATCGCGCCACGACAGCGCCTCGCTGCGCCCTCGCAGGCCTGCTCTTGGCTCCAAGGGACTCCCGGGGTCAGCCTTAAGACCTCAAGCCCCAGCCTGTTCTTTCCCTAATGGCGGGGTAGCAGCTCCCCATCCCCGCACATGCCGTACCGGTGAGACCCCCGTGTCCCCTGGCAACAGCAGAGCAGGGCCGTTTCCAGCCGCCGGTCCGCTGGCCCCAGGGCAGGCTGGCACCAGCCCCGGCCGCGGCTTTGCCAGCCCAGGGCAGACCCGCTGCGGGTACCCAGGGCCCAGCACGCTGCTCAGCCCCGCTGCGCGTCCCCGCGGGATGCGGCCAGCACCGCCGGGGGCCCGGAGCTGCAGGTAGTGTGGGCAGCGCGGGACACAGGCACCCACCCGTGGCAACGAGACACGCGTGTGCGCACACGCACGCACATGCACGCTCCCCCCCAGCACGGCGTGCCGAGAGCACGACGGGAGCAGCCCCCCCGCAGCCCCCCAGGCAGGGATGGAGCAGCTGCCTCGCAGCGTGCGGTGCGACCAGCCCCGCCGTACGAATTGCTTCATAAATAAATAAAGCAGACATCTCCCGCGCTCCGTGGAGCAGAGAGAGCCCTGAGAGATGGTATCACAGCCCATAAACTCATCCAGCGGCGGGAGTGAACCAGCACCACCCTCCGCTCTTAACCAGGCACGAAATGAGCTCCGGTTCGATGGGCCGAAGCCTCCAAAGGCAGCGCAGGGGCAGGATCGGTGCCGGCACGGCGCGGGACCCCACCACGGCAGATATTTACCGACGTCATTAAAGCGGCGAATGGGGAGGCCGGTTATCTCCTGAGCTGTGGCAGAAGCTGTTGACCCCTCCTGTAAAACACAAGATAAGTTGTACTTTCCGTTTTCTGCGGCAGTATGTCATTTGCAGATGCCTTTTACGTGTGGACTTTAATAGATAATCCATACCCTTGAAGTGGAGTATATCATCTGCTCGTTACCAATGATAAATCATTTGCAAAATATTAAAATGCTTAAAGACTGTCATATGGGCTTCGCGAATTGCTTTGCTACACACACACTTCTGCCCATTAAAGAAGAAAATGTATTCATCGCGGACCCAGGCTGCGCTATCAAACTCTGCTTTATTTACAGTCTGGAGTACAAAGCTATCGGAGAGGCGCAGCGGTAGAGGGAGAACCACCTCCCGGCCCCGCCATTACAGCCTTTCTAGATAATCTGACACCAGCTATGGAAGCTCATTAAGGTCGTTAGGAAACGCGCCAGTTCTCCAGGGAGCCGGCTTCTTTTAGATTAAAAAAGGGAGCGAGGGCGCGTGCAAGCGCGGCTAACTGTGCGGTTTATTCGCATCCATACAAGCGCGCTAACCGCAGGGAAAGAGTAATCTAATATATTCTCAGACAATTTAAACTCATTTCAATAAAAAAAGAATTAGGTGGAGGCAAACGGCAGGGAGAGCAGATGTTACAGTGTCGGTGACACCCAGAAGAACAGGCCGAGGGCGCCGTGCGACGCCGCGACGGTGCCGCCAGCCCCGGACGCAGGCTGGGCGGGGAGGCGCGGGAGGGGTGGGCGCGACGGGTGCCCAGGGAGCGACGCAGCCCCGGAGCAGGAGCTGGGCTGTCGCTGTGCCGCCCGCCCCCCGGACCCACGCCGCGGCCCAGCCCGCAGGGACGCAGCAGCAGCAGGACGACGACCCACGGGTCCGGGACTCCGCGAGCAGCTCCAACCGCCAAAGCCACCAGCATCCATCAGCAGAGAGCGGCAAAAGGGCCGGCGGAGCCGGATCATGGACAAGTGAAAGGGCTTGGAGGCCTCCCAGCATCAAACCCCTCGGCTCGCAGCAGCACCCCCCGTGCCCTGCCATCCCCATCCCTGCCCGCTGGCCACCAGCTCCTCGCCATCCCCAGCAACGAGACCGAGCTGCAGGCAGGGGCATGCAGCCAGGGCCACCTCAGGGACCCAGGTCCTGTGGCATTTGGGGCCAGGACACCCCAGCTGGACCCCCCGCCACCAAGGAGAGGGGCACGGGAGATGCCCGGGTTATCCCCCCACCAGGGGTTCCTGCAAACACTCCAGCTTGTTTGGTAAATAACGACCTCGTTATAAATATTCCATAAGCCCAGGAACTGCAGTGCATTAAAAAATGATAAGGTCCCTGCTTCCCAAGGAGCCACTCCTCTGCACCGGGGCCTGGAAGAAGTGTTTAAAATCGGATGTCAGCTAGGGCCGACAGAGGAATTTGTTGTGGGGCTGATGAATAGTTTGAGAAATATTCATTACCTTCAGGAAGGATCAATTTATCACAGTTTGGCTCAGACCGAGTGGAAACATACAGCCATCCACACTGCATTCGTTTATTAAGAAATTCAGGTCATTATGTTAGACATGTGGTTTCTTATTATTTTTTCACTGGATGAAACTAATGTGGAAAAAGGGCCATGCGGTGCCTTGATAAATTGCTCCAGCAGCCAACAATGTGCTTGTTTCCCCAATTTAAACGTCTCCAGAAGAGAGGGGGCAGGACTAGCACCAAGAGCGCCAGCGCTCCCAGCCGGGAGGGACGGGCAAGGGCCTCGGCGGGCGAGCAAACCCCAGTAGCTACGAAATCATCTGCGTTGGGGCAGCGACCAGCCTCTGCTCCCCAAGTTTGCGGCCATCACCCCGCACCACGGGGCAGACCCCGGGGTGCCACTCATCGCTGGGGAGCCCTGCAGCGTGCTCGAGCTCTCCCAGCTCCAGGGCAAGTAAGCACAACCAGCTCCAAGCTGCCAGCCAGCCCTCCGCTGGGAAGAGCCAAGACCGGGGCATTACAGCCTTTGCAAAGCCTCTGCGCAGGTTTGCAGGTGCGAAACCAGCCGCGAAGGCACGGCAGCTCCCGGGGGCCGGCATGCCAAGGAGCGCGTCTCCCATCAGCGTAACACCATGCTCTGGGGCTAATGGCGGGGGGGAGTCACCACAGCTCCCAAATATCGCCAGTCTCTTCTCTGCGTATGACAAAACCCCGCACCTAAGTTTCCCCCAGCAGACGGAAGGGGCGATTTCCTCGGCCACACAACCCTGCGGCCCTACGCCGGCCCCCACTAGAGACGCTGCGGGCGCCCGCGGGCCGGGCGAGGCTTCAGGATCGCTCTCGGGATTTCCTATTGGCCTCAAAGCTTTCAATTAGGTACATATGTATTTATGAAATATTATGACCATTGAAAGCCTGTTAAGCGTTACAGTAAAAATCCCTATGTGCAAAACGACCGGGGCATCGGCACGGCCTTAACTGCTAAATCCATTCGGTAATCAGGTTAGGCTGCCAGCGAGAGGCCGGTGTCAGCGGTTTTTATTAAAAGCTGGGTTTTTACTATAAGAGGTACTAGTTTTATGTTACCATAAATTGTCAACAGTTGGTCAGATCCCCACAGAGAAAGGATCGATACCCAGCAGAGGGGAAAAAGTGCTGAGAAAGGAAAAGCGATACTCTAATTAGAACAAAATTTAAGAGTCCAGGGGTACGGATGACAGTGCCTAATATGTTATAATTTATTGACGGCCTCCAAAGATTGGGTTTTGTTCTGGCTCTCAGAGGCAGCCGGGTGTTAATAAATATCCCAGCAGACAGCAGCTGCCTGCAGGCAGCGAGCGGGCAGCTCCTCGCACATCGATCCTCCGCGCCCCCGGCCCCCGCGCTCAGCACAACCAGCCGCCGCTGCCGGGCCAGGTCCTCCAGCCCAGCCGGTGGCTTTCTTGGCTCTGCTTTGCACGTGTGCCGGGGGGCCGCCGGTGCCCCCCGAGCCGGCAGCAGGCAAGCTGCAGCCCTGCGGGACGGGCACCGAGCCGGCCCCAAGGCCGGGCTCCCGGGGCGCGGGGACAAGGCAGAAAGGCTGGCCCCCCCCAGCCGGCGCTCCCCGGGGACACCCCCGCCTCCCCGGGGTGTCAGAAGTCTGCCCCTCGCTTTGCAGCAATCTAATCCTGGTTTAGCACAGCGGTAATCCCAGCCGAGGCCCCGAACATCTGCGAGGCCCAGCTCCACGCCCAGACGCAGCCTCCCCTGCTGACCCAGATTTAATAACCGCTCGAGTCCTAACCTGCCCTTGCTTCATTTCACAGCGCGCAAAGCACCTGCCATCAGGCCCTCATAAACAAGGAGGCAGTAAAATTTAATCACTCAGAGATCAAAGTTCTCAAGTGTTTTCCAATCGTCTTCTCGCCGCCATCCCAGCTAGGTTCAGGGAACTGCGGCGGGCTCTCTATTTAATAAGCAGCCATAAAAACCCAGCTGGATTGAAGAAATATTGGCAAATATACTAAACAAAAATATATTAACTCTAATTCTGCAAAGCCTTTGGCTATATTAATATCTCTTTAATATTATCACCTATAAATAAGTGATGACCCTTTGATTTAATATGACAACTGTCATCCCCATTTCCATACAAGACGTGAAGTAATTACTCTCTCTGGTATGCAATAAAAGGATGGGAATCGTAGGCTGTGACTGCCCCGTGTAGCCGCCAGCTCCTTCACCCAAGGCCCGTGGGCAGCCCCCGGAGGCCCGGCTCCAGCTCACCACTCCCAGCGGGATGGACGGAAATGGGGACAAAAGCTGCGTGAGCGGACCCCGGGATGGGCTGGTGGTGCCCGCGCGTCCCCCCAGCTCCCAGGGACGGGCTAGGGCAAGGGGTAACAGCTTTTGGTAAACTAGCTAGTGAAAGAACTAAACCCCTGACAGTCCTTGACTTAGTCCTTATTGTAAGCATCCTTGTTCTCTTGTGGTTTCCTCCCTCGCAAAGATAGTTTCAGGGATTTGAAGAATGCAACTTGGTGCCAGATAGGATTAAAAAAGATTGTGAATAAGCTCATAAATTCATTGATAACAGAGACTCGGGACATCAGTGCCGAGAGAAGCACTCGAGGAACTAGTTTAAATCAGCCCCTTGTGACAGTCCAGGGCTAAAGGACCGAGGAGCTCATTCAATGACTCTACATGGGCAAAGGAAACCCAAAGTCCAACCAGCGGACAGGTGAGGAAGACCATCAGAGACCACTGGAGGACCCCCAAAGACCACTAAAAAGACAACTATGCATGCAGCTTGAGCTTTTACATACGTTAATGAATCCTCGGGAACCTTATGACTATGTATGACTTTATAGCATATAATCTTTGGAAGTTTACTGAATCACTGGAGCACTCATGGTGGATCAATCCCCAGTGCTGCCCAGCGCTGTAATAAAGGATGCCTGCTTAATAGTGACTCTGTTGCTATTGAGTTTTATTTCGGGAACTTTCTGGATACTCCGCTTCCTCTTACGGGGAGGTTCGGACTTTGAAGGATAGTATCCGCGGATTTTTGTATCACTAGAAGTAAAACTTCAATATTTCCACAACTGCAGCTGGGCAACGGGAGATGGGCAACAGCTGGGGGCACATCCGTGATCTGGGGACCGGGGGGATTCATGGGTGATGCCCCCAGCACGCACCGACAGCCAGCTCGTCGCTTCCAAGCTTACAGCTGCCTGCGACCGTGCCCCACGCCGACGGCACCCTGCCCACCGCGCTGTGCCCCTCGGCCGCTGGATGGGCCAGAAGCAGCCCAGAGCCCCAGCCGCAACCCCCGGGCCCGCAGCACGGGAGGGCTGGCAAACTGGTTTCTCCATGCTGGGACCAGTTCTGCCCCAGGAAAAAGCGCCAGGGTCCCCCCGAGGAGCTGCCGTGCTCTCTGCTGGGGACACCGGCTGGCTGCGGCACCGAAACCAGACTGGGGCTGGGTCAGACCCAGGGGAGGGCGGACAGGCAGGGAGCAGCATACCCCCCACGTCCCGAGCTGGGAGACCCACCAGCGGGGAGAAGAGGCAGGTCCCAGGCTGCAGCGGGGAGCAGAGCCGGTGTAACAGCCCCCCAGGAATCCCTCTGCCCCAGACTGGGGTGGGAGCCGCAGCCCCCAGCACCCTCCCCTGCAGGCCCAGGGGCAGATGGACTGCCTGCGCCCCCAGCCCCCTCTGGGAGCCCAGACACCCCAGGGCTGTGGAGCCAGGGACCCCTCGGCCGCAGCTCTGCAGCTCCTGGAGCTGGGCTGTGGTTCTAGCACTGGCTGCTGGAAGGCCAGGGCAATCACAGGCGCCAGCGCTGCGATTTAAGAAAGCTCAGTGCAGTCAGGAGGAAGGCAGAGCGGTCCTTCGTATGCGTATTTTTCGCTTTAGCTGGAGCTCTGCTACCAGGGGCAGTGCTGGGGTCCTGGCAGGGTCCCGCCAGCTCAGCAGGACAGGGACCGGCCCTGTGGCACCACCCTGCCGGCTTCGTTTGGAGGTTGAGAGGGCGGCAGCCCCGCACCCTCCAGCCAGCGCTGCGGGGCAAAGCCCCCCTTTCCCCGTTCTGTCCACACAGCTGGAGATCATCCATGCACCGCTGCAGCGTGGTGCAGCTCGCTGCTGTCCCCAGCGCTGGAGAGGTGACGATGTTCTACAGCCCTCACAGGAAGGCAACAAGATTTATAGGGGGAAAAGGAGCTATTGCAGGCATAAGGAGGCTGGGCTGAGGCTCTTCTTCACACCAACGGTGTATTGCAGAACCACCTCACCCCAGAACTGTCCGGAATGAAGCAGAAGAGACTCCTCCCCTTATCCCCACCCACCCACCCACCCACCCATCCTTGCCGACTCCTGGAGCGGATCAGCCCCACAAGCAGCAGCTTGCAAACAAATCCAACGCATGGGAAATGCCCGACCATCCCACCCCACGCCCTGCAGAGCTGAACATCTGCTCCAGCAACACCGCAAGGGCGACAACCCAGCAGCAGCAGCCCGCCACGACCCCACAGCAGGCATCCACAACCAGAGCCATCTCCCTGCAACCCTGCGAGCGCCCCACAGCCAGGGACAGGAGCCTGGATGGCAGAGCGTGCGCCAAACTGCCTTTCCCAGCCACGCTCTTGGCCGACAGGCGCTGCCCACCCAGACCAAAGCAGCCTCAGCAGCTCCAAGCCCACTTCTCCAGCTAGAGTGCCGCTTCTGTGGGTTTGGGCATGTCTGCGATGCTCCATCTCAAAGAGTGGGAAGACAAAAATACGTACTCAGGAAGGAGGAAGAGAGAGCGGGGGGGGGGGGGAAAACCCCTTAAAGATCAAGACTTACTTTCCAAGGCAAGTTTGTGAAGCTCGAGCACCAGCCCCTACTACACCAGTCTGATGGCTCACTCAAGCAGGAGGATCAGAGTCAGCAGCTGCCCCAGGCAGCTCCGACCACAACGTCTTCCATTTTTCTCTCCTGTTCTTCAGCTGAGACAACGCACTGGGTTGCTAAAGCATTTCACACCCAACCACCCTCCAGACGGAGCCGGGCAGCCCAGCAGTCCCGGGACGGGTGCCCAGCCGTGCCTGCAGCAGCCGCCGCTGGAGCAGCTCACCGAGCCCAGGGTGGCCCCTGCGGACGACGCAGCCTCCCGCGTAGGCAGAGAGGTCCCGGAGCAACCGCCCGTCCTCCTCCCACCTGGCTGCATCCTCCTCATCCTCCTCGCTGGGCCGCAGGAGCAGCCCGTTTGCATTCCCACCCAGCAGCCCACGCTCTCCTCCAAGGCCAGAGAGCCGCCGCCGCACGCCCTGCTAAATGAAAAACAATATTTAATTAGGACAGAGCTAGAGAGGCACGCAATTAAACACACTGTTACTATCACTCCTGGACAGTTTAAGCCTCAGTTCAATAAAGAACCATTAAAAAAGGCTAATATTGAACCAAACCCCAAGCAGCAGAGCCGTGCGCTGCATCGCTACAGCGGCCAGGGGACAAGGAGCAGCGCTGCACACGAGGGGACAGGGGGACGCTCCCACCAGAGCCTCGCACCCACTGGCGAGGGGGGCGCAGCCCTGGCCGCCCCCAGGCACGGGGCCAGCAGCAACGGGAGGAGATCAGAGAGCCACGGACAGAAAGGAGCCGGGGCAGCGCCTGCGAGCAGAGGCCTGAGCTTTCTGCAGGGCTTTAGGGGCAGGAACAGGGAGGCTGAGCCCAGACACGAAGCATGGCCGGGCAGACAGGGGAGACCCCTGCCTGGCCAGCTATGAGCCCCCGAACCCCAAAGAGGAGCCAGATGGCATCCCCCTGCCCACGGGGCTCATGGACCAAACTCACCAGCAGGAGAAGGCTCCATCCAGGTCCTGCACCCCGCTCTCGGGATGCGCCGGCAGCAGGAACCCCGGCCGAGCCCCAGCAGGGCCTGGGCGGCCCGTCTGCAGAGAGAGAATCGGGGACAACACCGCGGGCGGGGGGCAAAGGCAGGAGCCCGTGTCTCCTCCTCCCCAGCACACAGGTCTACACCCAAAAGCAGGGCTCTGTCTCCCGAGAGGAGCCCGGTTCAGGATGCAGCGGGAAGGTACGAAGCCCTTGCCCCGCTCCCGTGCCACGCAGAGCTGCCACGGCCGGGTGGGCAGAAGCGGCGCTGGAGCCCCCCGCCGTCACCCCACGCACCGACCCTGCCCCGAGGGACGCCCCGCTCCTGCAGCACGCGGGGCACAGCTGCTGCCGCCTTCTCGGGAGGTGATGCAGACCTGGAAACACACTCGCTCAGGCAGGATGCCTAGTAATAAATTTATTGTATTTTATTACATATTCCCCTTTTTGCACTTAATTCCAATTCCTCATATTCAAACTCTTCTTTCTGAAAGAAAATGATTTTTAACATAAAAATATAAATTCTGCATATTAAAAGTGCATACACCTTGAATAATAAAACATACAAATAAATAATAAAAGGCATTGACACAGTCTCATGCACTTGTCCTCAAATAATTTAAAATTTATGGTACAATGTTCAACCCCAAGTAAAGACAGCCTGCTTTCCAGATTACTGTACAGTTCAAAAACATTAAAATACAGAAGAGAATATCAAAGGTGTGGGCAAGCCCCACGTCCCAGTATCAGCGTACAGTGATGTGACATGCAGTTTTTAGAACTGTAGATACTCCAGTGTAAAATCTGACATTGTGTCCAGAAGAGAAACTGCACTTGCAACAGGACTTAAAATTCAATTTTAACCAATGGTGAGGCACAGTTGGTGAGCAAATCTGTACAAATTAATACTTGGAAGGCCACAAGAAAATAATCTAGCCACTTGTAGCCTGTATTCCCTTGCGTCACCCTACCCAAGGCAATGTAGCACCTAAAAAGGGTTTCTTATTGCACTGCACAAATGCCACACAAACCTAACACTAACTTTCTTGCAACGCGTTTGTGCTGCAGGGCCTAGAGTGAAACGGAATTAGTGTTTACACTTAGTTTTAATCTGTGTCTTTTAAAAAACACTATTTGCAGATAAATTGAGTGCTATCGCCTTTAAAAAAATAGAAGACTCCCTAAACCTTTAGACCTAATATAGATATTGTACAAGTCTTCAGGTACTTTTATTTTACAAAATAAAGCTCCTAATAGTAAATGCTTTACGGTGCTTTTGTTAAGAAAACCGTGTAGTACTTTCATCTCACCACAGATTAAAACTAAATTTCAGTTCCCTCCACAGGTAACATTAGATACCGCCAAATTATTTTGGATTCGTAGGCAAATGACAACGATATAAAAAAAGGGTAACCGTGACATTATTTGGAATGTCGCTTCCAAACCCTCTCCGCGCTGGCTCACCAAGGGGACGGGACGGAGCCCGCGGGGGGAGCGGGGCCACGAACCTGCCCGACACCCAGCCACGCTCAGCCAGGGCACGGGTGCTGCGAGGCGGTTCCCTAGCACGGGAATTCAACAAGATCTCTTTCTTTGAGTGCTTGTACGGCTACAGGTGACTGCCTCTTCTCACAACGTAGAACATGTCATTAAAGTTACATGGAAAATGGCAGGCTACATACGGTATTCCCTGTTAAAAAAAAAAAAGAAAAAACAATACGATACAGAAAACCAGTTTGTTCTCATTTCAACATTTCAGATCCCTTTGACGTTATGCTACACTCCAGCCTTGTCAGTAATGCAGAATTCTGCAAAGGAAAGAATCAAAGATGTGCAAACAAAGCAGGAACCCAGGGACATGCTCCTATGTGCTGACACGCAGCTGCACCGAGAAACAGAAGTACGGACTCAAAGCAGCGCTCCAGAGCCTACCTAGCAGCTTCTGATACTGAAAGCACGGTCTATGGTTTGTATTGGATGCTTGCATAGTTAGTAAGTGCATGCATTTGGGTACAGCGAGAGAACTGCCATGCAAAACTGCCTTTATTACCGAGAAAAAAAGGTTGATCATGCTCAAGTTTCAGCTTTGGAAAGCAACCAACCCTGCAGGTAAGACGGATGAGGGCACTTACAGTGGGATAAGTGTACTGTAATTAAGCTGCTAACTTTCTATCCTAAGCATTTTTTTTTTTTCATTTAGCCATATTTGATAAGTTTGAAAGGGTTAACAATTTATACACCCAAAGTGAGACACTTACAAGTTACAGAGAACTGCAGGCACCAAATTGTCTATCAAATGTGATTAATACAAATAAAAGGTGCCTCTTCAATACACATCATTGAAAATGTGCTTATAATTTGTATACTACTAAACACTATCCAAAAGACGCAGCCCAAAAAGGGTAAAAATAATTTCTTTAGGTGACTCCAGCAGGAATCTAGCACTGGAATGAAGGCACTGCTTTCCTGCGCCCAGAGGGCTGATTCCAGGAACAGGAGCAAGTGTCAGACTAGAGATGTGGTGTGAAACAAGAGCTACGTGGCCGATGCAGGTGAGTTCAACCCACAGCCGATTGGAAACACACCATAAAACCCTTCAGAGGACGCCAAGCCTGCTTTCCCTTGGAGCTCGCACGGCTGTCTGAGGGCAGGGACAGCGCTGGACCTGCCCCTTTCAAGGCATTTCTCACCAGCGTGAGGCTGCCCTGGAAACCTTTGCTTGCGGGTCATCGGCGCCGGGGTCCCAGACCCCGCCGCCCGCCCGCCAGGACAGCTCACCCCGCCGGCGGCCACGCACCGCAGCCGTGCCTGACTGGCAAAGCAGACCCAGGCACCAGCCGCTCCCGTCCCACTCCGACGCCCAGCCACGAGACCTCCAGGCCCCACGGGCCGCCGGCCAGGGGCAGGTGGAGGTCCCTAGCCAGCGGTGACCTTCGGAAGATGGCAGAGCCCGCCTCCTCCACAGGCACGAGCGCGTCTGAAGCCAAATGTGAATTTTAAGAAGAGAGGTGACCGTGTACAGACGCTGCTTCAGAGCAGCCTCAAGCCTTCACTGCTCCGGGGATCAATACACAGAGCCAAGGTGGTGCTGGCATCTAGGACTTGGAGGATCCCGCTCTGGTGTGTTCCCTAGTACCGTGCCACATCCTTACATCTGGACAACGCGATACACGTGGACAGGAATTCCCGTGCACGAAAGGGCTAAGAAATAAGTCTGCTTTAAAGGAGAGAAGACTGATGTTTCTTTTCCCCAAATCACTTTAAGCTGGGCCTGCAGCTTACCTACATTCCTACATTCACTTTTAGAAAGATTTACTCTACGCCACTGATGGAGCCATGATTTTAACAGCAACAAGGCTTGGCTTTACACTCGTAACAAACCTTGTTGTTTCCTGGAACCACACCCTTCAGCCCTCTCCTGTGCAAGGGAGTTCATATACTATTGGAAATCTGTGATACCAAAAAGTAGATGCCGAGTGGCAGCAAACAGCTGCTTTCCAAACTGCTTTGTTACCGAACCGAGGCGGCCACGGAACAGCGGCTGCACTTCCCAGGTCCTGCACAGGCCTGCTTTGCACGTTTTGCCCGGTGTGTCCCTTATATTCAACATGAACTGCAGCGCACCCTTGTTAGTCAAAACATTTTGCTTGAGGACACCCTCAGTGAAGCCCTCCTGAGCCAGAACACACGCCACGTGCTGGCAGCCCACCGCAGCAGGGCAGCATCCTAAGACAGGGCACTGTGGGTACAGCCCCTTCTGCCTACCCCACGCTCATCTGCGGAGCCTGTGCCCCAGAACTGCTCTTTTCAGAGGGACAGGTAGGAAATCCCGTTTGGCAGCATACACAGAGCAGATAGTGCTGGAGCTGGCAGCACCCTCCATCAGGAATTACGGGGAATAGACAGAAAGAGAGCTAGTCTACGTATCATGGGATTGCAGAGGTTCGACTGCTTTTAACACCAGCTGCTGGAACACTTGGCACCAGGACCTCCCATTTTGTCCAAATGCGAGCTCTATTGATCATTCTCATGCCCCAAATACCAACATATTGAACTGGTGTTCACTAAAATACCAGTTTGGACATGGCTTCAAATTTCCTTCAGTCCAGGCATGCAGTATAGGAGCAAAAACACCTCAAAAACCATATACCAGCTTCCAGTTTAAACTTCTTCAGCGAACAATGGCATGAAAAGAAAATGTCATTTGATAAAAATAACCTTTCACAAATTTCCCATGGTAAAACGCACAGAAAACTAGGTTCTGTCTATTAAAAGATACCAAACCAAGTTAGCGCTAGCTACCAGAATTACATTCTTGCTAGAAGAGCTGTTACAAGAGAAGAGCCAACACAGTGCAAGACCTTAATACAGATAAAACCTTAAACAAATACTTCAACATCAACATTTCAGGGAGTAATTTAAGTACTACAATGTGAAGCAAGTCTTATCTGCTCTGCTGGATGTAACAAAAAAAATAATCCAAGAATAATCCAAGTCATGTATTTAAGAAGCAAGTAATGCAATCTTTCCTTCTTGTTGCTGCAATAAATGAGACTGAAACAATACCCGGGAGAAGAAATGCATCAAGACGACGGTCGCGTTCACGCTTAAAAAATAGCCCAGGGCACAGAGTCCAGCACACTGTAAAAAAAAGAAGCAGGCTACTGGCATTGCTTCTGGGTTGCACGAAGGTAAGCGCTGCAGAACGTCATGGGGACAGAGCAAGGGTTACGCCGCAGGTGGGCTCACCGCCACGCGCCGACCAGAGCCCCGGGGCACCCCCAGCTCAGCTCCACACACACGCTGCCTCTTCTCCAAGGTGTCAGCTATCCCCAAAACACTTCTCTCCAAAGCTAGCTGCAGATGTGGGGTGAGCCAAGCACAAAACGCGATCACGGAGCAGCCACGTGCCCAGCAGACGTGGGGACAAGGCTGCTCGCAGGGTTGTCACACACCAGCTCAAGAGAGGAGCGGAACAGACTAGTTCAAAGTCACGACTTCTCTGAGGGCTGTTTGTTTCGGTGACAGAAGAGACGTACAAATAGGTCTGTCCACAAGCTAAGCCTGGAGAAGCTTTGCCAAACACAACCGTATGACAGGCAAAGGCCGCACTCAGAAGACAAGCGTGCCCAGCACACTGCCCAGCTGCTGCGTGTCGGGACCTACACAACAGATTGCTGCTGTACATAAAGGATAAGCAGCACATTAATAAAAACGCATAAAATTTAAAAAAAAAATTACACCATGTGTGTAAGAGGACTTGAGGAATCCACCTTTTAAGAGGAATCTTAAAGACCTTGAGGAATCTCCCCTGTAAGAAGGGCATGTAAACAAAGACGTCACTAGATGTAGTGTTTTAACCCTGATAGAGACTGTCACCCAAACAAGAGCGGGGATCGCTTCGCTAAGAGGCGCGTTAGCCAGACCCGCCGGGGAAGGTGGCAAGCATGCTGAAGGGAGGAACATAGCAGCGCTCCGGAGAGCGTGAAAACTGCCCCGCGTATTTTGGTACAGCCCCTCCAACCCGCACGAAGAGGCTTGTTCAAAGCATGCTCAGAGAAGGCAGAGCAGACAAGACGACACTTGGCTTATCTAAAACATTACTCCTATAAATAACAGATGCTATATTCACACCACTACAATGAAGCATCTGAGCACATTAGGAAACGCTTCTTCTCGGGAGTTTGAACAGGGTCCCGACAGCATCGCTGCCGTTCGGGTGCATGAAGACAGCTCTGCTACGGCACTGCAGCCATCTCCCGCCCAGCACTTTCACAGGCACGAGCTGGCAACCAGCTGCTGCTCAGTGATTTCTTCTGTTGCTTAGTATAGTGTTTCAGAAGAAAGCAAGCAATTAAAGAGGACAGGGTAGAGGTCACCTTAGGTATGGACAGAACAAAACTCTTCATAGACACAGCAACAAAAAAAATGCACGTTACATTTCATGGGGGAAAAAAAAAAAAACCAACCCAAACCTTTCTGCTGTTGGAACGCAACAAAATCTGTTACAGACACGCGTACACACGGACACACAGGTACATTTCTGTCCATCCACTAATGCTAGTCCCTCCTATACTGGCTGAGTATATACCTGAGAAACAACATTAGTGTTGAAATATTGCCCTTTAGAAAGCTTGAAAAATGGAGGGGAGCAAGGAGAGGGGGTTGAGAGAGAGCATAAAGAAGCGGCAGTCTCTCTTTTCCAGTTTCCTTTGCATCCTCCACAGCTCAGAACAAGGCCACACACCAGCGTGGACACAGCCTGCTCAGAACAAGACCAAAGGAATATCAGTTCACAGCTCTACAAAGCACGCTAGTGTCAGTAAAACTGGGCTTCAGATTTCAAACCTTGAATCTGACGAAGTTGTTGCATTTTCTATAAAGAGACTCCTGTACAAGTGCTATGGGACAGCTGCATTCGTGTTCAACAACGACTCCAGCTAGACTACTTGCATCAGTGCTGGCTGCCTGTGGCTATTTGGTTTGATGGCAGAATCAAAAGGCGCTTTAACAACTTGCAGTTAACTTCTCAAAACATACATTAGGCACATGAACAAAAAAAAAAAAAAAAAAAAAAAAAACAAGAGCTCAGAATAAATTAGCTTCTCAGCAGAAAAGACACCTGGATTGCAGCATTTCACTGAGGTTCCAGAGAAGGCCGTACAGACACCTGCATGCTGGAAGGTAATTTTTTCAGCGGCTTGTCAGCAGACTGCTTGCCACTGGAAGGAGGAGACTGGACTCCGGGATCTAGCTGGGAAGACTTGGACTTGCGACTGGATAGCAGAGAATGTTTGTTGGGTGCGGCATCTTTTGGGGCAAGTTTTTCTTTTGCAGTAATGTTGGCATTGGTGTGAGAGGCTGGTGGGACAACACCTTTCTCCGATTTGTCTTCCAGCACAATTTTACTGCCTGACTTGGAACTGCCACTTGCTGTCTTTTTTGAGAGCATCGTCGTCTTTCCCAGGTCTGCGGACCTCCGAGTCTCCTTCTGCCTTAAGGCTGATTTGAAGAAAGACAATCCTTTCTCTTCTGACTTGCTGTCCCTCTTCAAACCAGAACGCATGCCAACATTTGGAGACCGCAGGTTGGCCATAGAGGAACTCCTCACATGCTTGCTGTCTACTGCCCTACTGTCACTCCTCGAGTGGCTTATCCGCGGGGAGCTTGTTCTTGAACTGCTGGTAACGCTCGTTTTGTCCGACCCCAGACTTATCTTAGAGCCCTCTCTGCTGAGGCTTCGGTCTGAAGTCCGGCTCTTCCCAGCAGAAGAGCCCTTAGTCAATGAGCCTGATGGGGTTTTCTTGGCAGCTGTGGAGGATGGAGAGGAACCTGACTTTTGCTTCTGTTGAGCCGATGCGACAGCCACCTCAAGGGGCTTCGTGCTATGGTCCTTCCTAGCCTGAGTGGGAGCAGGAGACCCATGTCTCCCACTGGCCCTAGAGGAGTCTGCCTTACTTCTAGACCGGGAAACTTTCTGGGAACTCTTTAGTGGAGGAGGAGAAGAGTGAGAGACTTTGGTCTCTTGGGTAGATAAGACTGTCCTTCCCTTCCTCAAACTTTTGTCTGGCTCAGTAACTCCCTTGGAGCTGTGAACCTTCTTAGGGGTACCATCTGCCTTCTCTGCAGCCAGCCCTGTCCCACTGGGGGCTTTCACCTCCTTGACTGGAGAGCTGTCCACAGAATCACTCTGATCAACAAAGGCGATTTGATTGTTGTTATCAAAAGGGTCCAAAGCAGGGTGACTCCTGTCTGGCTGCCCAGAGCTTTTACCATACCCATCTGAAAGATCTGAGCTAGATGTCCTTGCAACAGACTCTTCCCTGAATGCCCCTTCCATGACAGCCAAGGGGGCTCTGCGAGCTGTCCTGTGCTCTCGCCGACTACTATCACAGGGCTCCAAGTAGCTGCTAGAGAGATTCCTCAGGCTGCCAAAGCAAGAGGTGGAGACTTTATCATCAGCAGCCTCCCCGATCTTCTCCAGAGTGGAAGCAGAGGTATGCACAGGGGAATCTCCAGAGAAGCGCGACGGAGAGTTGGAGCGCAGCTTCAGTTTTGCAGAAAGCGACCACGAGGGCCTGACACCATTTTCACTCACTGCCAGCGGGCTGGTGACAGAAGATCTAGATGACAAGCTCTGACGCTGGACACTCCTTACAAAGGGGCGAGTTGAAAACCCTCCTGCAGAGAAAGAAAGCGACAGCCTCAGTATGAAAGCCAAGCCTGTAGTCGGTTTATTCCACCCCTCCACAGATGCTGTTTCCCTGAGTCAGGCAGCCCACCTACACCACACTGGATGCCTATCTCTTCATGCCTGGTGCAGGCACAGCCTCCTGCATAAAAGCTGAATAAGGAACTCAGCAACTGTTACTTGCTAGTGGCCACCCAGAAATAACTCCCTCGGAAGCCTATGACTGAAAATCCAGATTTTCTTGTCACCCGCAAGCAAGAGACCAAACACAGGTTCTGTACCTTAGAAGTCCTTGAAGCAATGAGTTCACCAACTATGATTATACTCCCAGAAATACATTTTCTGGATGAAAGATTATTTTCCCATACCATCCTGTAAAAAGCAAAGTAGGATTCCTACCTCTTTAGGTAAAGAAATTTGTCTTTACAAACACAAAGTACAACAATTAACATTTTAGAAATGTGACTACCATGGCTAGATCTGACAGTTGCCACACCACTTCTGCAGGGACATCTCTATACCCACTTCAGAATGCTTTGACTGATCCCCCAAACTCCACGTTTTCAAGAATTATAAGGCGCTATGTGGAGAAGCCAGGCAAAGCCAGGAACTGAGGAGTTATTCGCGCACACAAGTGAATTCGCATGTCTTCACACCTCTCTGGGAGCAGTCAGCTACGGCATGGCAGCAGGCGACGAGTACCTACATTAAACTGTACCGACACGTCAGCCTCCCTGCAAAGGTGCTGCAGCGAAACCCAGGAAACACAAACACCAAAAGCTCTTGATTGAGAGTTTTAGGTCATAGAATCACAGAATGCCCTGAGTTGGGAGCGACCCACAGGGACCATCGAGTTCAGCTCCTGTCCCTGCACAGGACACCCCAAATTCACACCGTGTCTCTGAGGGCCGTGTCCAAGTGCTTCTGGAACATCGCCAGGCTGGTGCCGTGATGCCTCCCTGGGGAGCCTGTGCCAGGGCTCCACCACCCTCGGGGGGAAGGACCTTCCCCTAATGCCCAGCCTCACCCTCCCCTGGCACATCTCCCTGCCGTTCCCTCGGGGCCTGGCGTTGGGCACCAGAGAGCAGAGACCAGCCCTGCCCCTCCTCCTGCCCTCGGGAGGGAGCTGCAGAGGCCATGAGGCTGCCCTCGGCCTCCTCTGCTCCAGCTGAACAACCCCAGGGACTCCAGCCGCTCCTCGTACGGTTTCCCCTCTAAACCCTTCCCCAGCTCCGTGGCCCCCTCGGGACACTCTCCAGTACCTTTATACCCCCAATGTCCTGCGGCGCCCAACGCTGCCCACAGCGCTCGGGGTGAGGCCGCCCCAGCGCGGGGCAGAGCGGGACAATCCCCCCCCTCGCCCGGCTGCGATGCAGGGCTCGGTGCCCCCCAGGGCACAGCTGGCCCCCTGGGCTGCCAGGGCACGCTGGGGGCTCGTGTTCAGCCTGCCGTCGGCCAGAGCCCCCGGGTCCCCGCAGAGCTGCTCCCCAGCCCCCCGCGCCCCAGGTGTCCGTACATCCAGGGCTGCCGCGCCCCAGGGGCAACACCCGGCGCTTGCCCTTGTTCAACTCCGCGCGGCTGGTGACTGCCCAGCTCTGCGGCCTGCCCGGGTCCCTCGGCAGGGCCTCGCTGCCCTCGGGAGTGTCATCAGCAAACTTGGTTACTATTCCTTCAAGTCCTGCATCCAAGTCATTTACAAAGACATTAAATAGTACTGGCCCTAAGCTGGATCCCTGCAGAACCCCGCTGGTGACTGGCCACCAGCCCCATGTAACCCCATTTACTGTGACCCTCTGGGCCCGACCCGCAGCCCATTGCTCACCCCCTGCATTACGTGTTTACCCAGCCGTGTGCTGGGCACTTTTTCCACGAGGAGACCGAGAGACAGTAGCAAAAGCTTTACCGAAATCCAAAAAGATCACGTTGACCGCCTTCCCTTGGTCAGCGAGGTGGGTGACCTTGTCACAGAAAGAAGTTAAGTTTGCTAAGCAGGACTTTCCCCTCATGAACCTGTGCTGGCTGGGACCAATGACTGCATTGCCTCTCAGGTGTTTCTCAATAACTCTCAGAATAATATTCTCCATAATTTTGCCAGGCTCAGAAGTGAGACTGATGGGTCTGTAGTTACCGGGGTCATCCCCGCTGTCCTTCTTGAAGATTGGGACAACATTTGCCATCTTCCAGTCAACTGGGACCTCTCCAGTTTCCCAGGAGCATTGAATCATTGAGAGAGGTCTTGCTATGACATCAGCCAGCTCTTTAAGTACCCTCGGATGAATCCCATCAGGCCCCATCAACTTATAGGGATCCAGCTGGAGCAGCAAGTCCTGCACACACTTGGGGTTGAATAGGAGTTTACCATTCCCACAGTCATGGTTCTCTAGGTTCTCAACACCATCATCGGTGTTGAAGACTGAGGCGAAGAAAGCATTAAACATCTCTGCTTTGTCTACGTCCCTGTTTGTGAGGTGACCATGCTCATCAAGTAACGGACCAATGTTATTTCTGGTCTGCCTTTTGCCATCAACATATTTAAAAAAGCCCTCTTCATTGTCCCTTTCAGTACTGGTCAGCTTCTACTCTAATTGAGCTTTGGCTGCAGCCGTTTCCTCCCTGCAGTGGCAAACAGCATCCCTATAGTCCTCCCATTTTGCCTGACCTTGCTTCCACTGGCCATATGCTACTTTTTTTCTAGAAGATCCCTGCTTAGCCAAGCCGGCCTTCTGCCTCACTTGCCTGACTTCCTACACTTCAGGACTGCCTGCTCCTGTGCTCTTAGGAGGTGGTACTTAAAAGGTGACCAGCACTGGTGGACTCAATCACCTTCAAAAGCTTTTCCCCAGGGGACCTTACTAAGCAGTTCCCTGAGTAACCATAAGTCTGCTCTCCTCATGCCCAGAGTTGAGGTCTTGCTGGCAGTTTTCCTCCTGTTACTAGAGATTTTAAACTTGACTGCTTCATGGTTGCTGTGGCCAAGGCAGCCACCAACTGCCACGTCACCCACAAGACCCTCTCTGTTAATGAGCAGCAAGCCCCGGAAGGCACCCTTCCTGGATGGTTCCCTTAGTGCCTGCACCAAGAAGTTATCACCCAGATGGCTCAGGAATCTTCTGGACCTGTTTGTCCCACTTCTGTGGTATTCCTTTCTCTGGATTCAGTTGATGATATTTCTGTTCTTTGAAAGGATCCTTAAGGTTCACGCCCTGCTCTCCTCCATCCTTTCACACCAGAGAAAAACTCACCTGTGCCAGAACCCATCTATTCCTACTGGGGGACACAGGCACTGTGTCAGCTGCTAGAGAAACTCTTCCTTCTAACTACATATTTTGCAGCTATCTTAGTAGGGATCTTGTAACACAAAGACTAGTTGCCCAATATCCCACACACCCTGCAGTGTTGATACTCACCATCATCTTCACTCCTTTCCCCAGTCAGCTCTACTGATTCTGAGAGCGAAGCCAGAGACGTGCGCCGTGACGATGCTGCCGAAGCAATGCTGGGCTGTTTGCTACCAGGAAGACGGCTGACCCAGTGCTCACAGAGCGAGGAGCTTGTGGAGCCTGCAAGGAATCAGACACAGACATCAGGCCAGTAGCGTGCAGCTGCAGAACACGTGAAACCTTGGGAGTCAGATACGTCCTGCACTGCACTGGCTTCGGCTGACACCTGGAGCCCGCAGACACTGCCAACAAAGTCTTTACACTTACGCAAATAGTTAGGGTCATAAGTGAAAGAGAATTGCACTTGTCCCAGTATGCTGTGTATCAAAAGTGTCAGTGCAGCACGCAGGCAGAAGGCAGCCCATGAGCTGCCACACAAATGCAGTGCAAATCCTTTCTTTTCCAGAGGCAAGTCACCAAGCCTGGATCTGCCCCAGCTCACCCCAGATTCAACCAACAGAGTCAGCCTCTGGCTGCCTACCCGAGACCAACAGCACTGCTGGAGGGAATGAGCTAGACACACTTTTATGTCATGGTTTGGACAAGGGCAGCTCTGAGCAGAACCACCCATGGGGGTGGGGGGCTTCCCCCATAGCCACAGCCCCTTTGCCACACCTAGCCTCAACAGAAGGCTGTTTCCCACGGCCTATGATGCACAGCAGCAGACTGAGACAAGCCTCGCTGAGTTCTGGGACAGAGAGTGGGGGCTTAAGCAGACCTGGGCAGGAAATTCTTCAGAAGGACAAACTATCCACGAAAGACAGACTACAGGCACTCCTTGACAATGCCAGCGGGGCTTACCTGCCACAGAGCTGTTAGCAGACCACGACGGGATTGCTGTGCGTCTCTGATAGAAAAGAATATAAGCTGTCTGCTTGCAGACTTCGTTTTCAGAAAGTTGCTGAACGTCACTGTCATCAAAGCAGTACCACTGGCCATCAACTGAGTTTTTGCAATATGCTGAGAGAAAGTACATTACTATTAGACTTTCCTCACTCCTACTACTCTCAGGTTTGCTGTATGATAACTTAAACATGACCTTATGTGCTCTGATGGACTCAGGTGAGAATGCAAGGACAAGATTTATTTGTGGAACACATCGTCCTCCAGTCTGACTGACAAGATGGGGGCCTGAGGCCACCAGAATATAACAAACAGCTCACATTTCAGGATTTTCTTCACCCAACATTACTGCTCAGAACAGAGCACCAGCTGGGGTGTCTCCATTCACTTCGCGTTCTGTTACTTGTGGCAGTCTGCCTCCATCAGTGAATGTCCTTCTGACTGAGCCCACCCAGGGCAACTCAGCCCAGAGACAAATCAGGAGGCAAAACTGGACACGCACATTTTCTGGGCTGCTGTGTGAAGTCATACAGATCCTAAGAACCACCAAGCAATTCTGTCTATCTCTGGCTGCTCTGGCAGCTGCTGGAACAAGCAAAGGGGAGTTCATAAACTGGCAGTGCACACAGGGAACGTGCAGATACTTCCTGCAAGAAGTTGCAAGAGGCTGTTATACATAGAAGTTCTGTGTTGAGTGGCCAGAAGCATTTCTGAAACGTGAAAGGCCACTTATGTTACTCTGAAGGAAAAAAAACGTAGCAGAGAAAGAAACGTACATTAAGACATTTGGGGTCAACAGGCATTGTTCCATTCCTCAAAGTCATAAAAGTTATCCCTCCAGTATTACATAGCCAGTCCTTGTTAGTAGGGTTCGATCCTTTTGTCAAGATGAGGTAGTTGCAGACACTCAACAGAAAAATATAACTGTTTTCTTCCTGAAAGGATCCAACATACATAACATCACAGGATACTTGCCTGTATAGTGTCCCCCTTGCATGGTGCCATGATGATTGCAGACAGCGTACAGGTCGTAGATATAGTCCTCAGGATCCCTTCCGAGACCATAAGGTCTCCTCCAGGGTGACCAGTGAGACGGCAGACTCCAGCTGCTCTGACTGCGTTTAACAACATGAGGAGTCATGTCCAAGCCACTCAGGGGGAATTTAACCATGTTTTGAAGTTTCATCCTTCGGTCTCCTTCCTGTGTAAACAGAGAATAGCACGAGCTGCAGCGAGACCACCATGCCTGGGGAAAACAAAAACCCAGGACAGGAATGCATAAGGCAGAACAGCTGCTTCTGAAGAGGTGGTCTAGTTGGGTCCCTCCCTGGCCCAGCAGCAGTCCTCCAGCATCGCTGCAGACATCCTTACCTGTCTAAACCTTTTGAGATGTATGATGAGAACATCGGGTAAGGTCCAGAGGCTCAATGTGATGCTACCCTGCTGCAGCTGCTTGCAGTGTGGGCATCGCCATGCGTCATCTGGGGCAAGCTACAAGGAAGAGGCACAAGTGGGTATCAGTTTCCAAATTCCAAGGCAGCTCTTACTACACCGCTGTTCCTCTGCTGCCCCAGGCCCAGTGCAGACGCTGACCCCTGCACCCCATCTACCTCCAGCATTTATCAAGCTCATTGGAAATGCTTGGTTCCCAGCAATGCTTTTCAAAACTGTGACAAGCAGAGAGACATGTGCACCTCACGCAGGAGGCACTTCCCACTGCAAGACAGAATTCAGCTAGTGCTGCTGTGCAGGGAAGCTGTTTCCACCTAACAAACCCCAGTCCCTTTGAAGCGGGGGAGAAGAAAAAACAAAGGCAAAAAGCAGGCAGGCTTGGCAGCCTGAGTAGAAGTACTCTCACCGGAAAACCAGCAACAAAGAAAGAATCAGAACAGAAAGACGACAGGTGTACTTTGAATTTCATGTCTGACACCTCGCTGCCCTCTGGAAACGCTCTTCCTCCCTATGTCCCAATGGCACAGACTTACAAACTGCAGAGATTTTCACTGTCCACCAAGGAGAACGTGTCTTTTCAAAGACCCAAACACAACACACACTTCCCTCCACAGCCCAGTGCTCAGAGAACTCAGAAGCCAGAGAGCTTTAAGCTGTCAAACAAATTTTCCCTCACCTCTGAAAGAAGCAACAAGAGAGGCTCCAAAATTATTAAAGCTCAATCACGGGTCCGCAGTCCTCTAGGACCATCCCTTTTTACAGCAGATTAGAGACCTCTGGCAAAGAAATGCAGATTGCTTATGCGTTCCAGGCAAGGGCCAGATCAGACCCATCTCTAGCCTGCCCTATGGCACACCACCTCTCCTGCCACTTCAGCCTCCTCACACCACGAGCTGAGCTAGAGGAGAAGAGCGGCCACGCTGCTGGAGAACTGAGCTGAGCCGTCACTGCGCTGCTGTTCGGGGGGGTCCCACTCAGTGGGGGTTGCCTTGAGCCCACCCCAGCCCTGCTCAGGCTTGGAAACACACAACTGCTCCGAGACAGAGCAGTAAATTCCCATGAAGAAGCCGCACTGCCCTAACCCTTTATAATGTATGCCAGAAAGAGACATTGCTACTGCAGAACAGAGGAGTAAGTTCTCATATCAACACGTGGGGGACAAAAAACCCAAAAGCAGTACCTCCTACAACTTTCTCCTCACTGCAGAGAAACTCCATTAGCACAACACAACTAGTGTTGTGTCACAAATTTATTCCTCTGTCTCAACAAGTCAGTGTTTGCCGGAAACAGCTGCTCCGCTGAGCGGGAGAGTTCAGGCAGCACGTGCACCAGCCAGACCTTCCGAGCCTCGCTGCTGCGCAGTCTTGTCCCTACCTGTTCCTCTTTGGTGTACAGTTGGAAACACTGAGATAAAGTGCAGGTCTGAGGTTGATGATGAAGCTCTCTCTGCTGGCGGACGCTTTCAGAGTCTGGAATATACTCCTCTTCTGTATTCACAAACAAGCTGCATCAGGGAGACAACACATTTACCAGCACATCCACCCACTCCCCACGCTGCCGAGGAGCCATCCTAAAGGTAAAAACAGCAGCTCTTTCCTGGATCTGTCCCGCTGCACCTGAGCGAGAGCTGACTGGCAAGAGATCCCACCAGGGCAACACAAGTGAGCACAGGGGTAGACAGCTCCAGTGGGCACCCGCTCCAGTTCACCTCAGACAGAAAAAGCTACTCGCTGCCCACAAACTTTCTCACACAAATATGATTTGTGGGGGAAGGAGCCACAGGCGAGACACCTGCTCCATAATGTAAAACTCTGACTACAGAGAAAAGGACTCCAACTCAGAACAACGCTAGCGCGCCCAGCCCCGGTCGTCGCTGCAGACGGGCCAGGGTGTGGGGTGCAGTTTCTGAGGGGTCTCATGTTTGCTGGAGGGTGCTCAGTTCACAGGGAGCCCAAGCATCGATGCCAAGGTCACCACACTTTAAGGCTTTCTACTTCATACTTACTAATCTTTAGTTTCTTTGTCCCATTCTACCACTAATTTCACATGAGCAGTTCCCCCCTGTCCGCATGACTTCAATGCCCTGGAGAGAGAGGAGCAGACAAAAGTTAGACTACCTTTCAATCTGAAGCCTTTGTTATCTTTCACATGCGTATAATTTATCTCCACTAGCCCTTCATCCTTCCTCCACTCCCACACAGGTCAAGTTTACAAAGGAGTAAAAGGAATTCATACAGCAAAGAACATGCCAAAACTGACAAACTGCATTTACCCAGGTACATTAATTCTGTAAGTAAACGTGCACTTATTTACAGAACAGGCATCTACAAAAATTTCTAAAGAGTAACAGTCACTAAAAAAAAAAAGTGGGGGGAGCAACACTTTCATCCTCTTCTCCATTTCCAAGGAGGACAGACTCCAGCTGTAAGGCATGACACACAACTGAGCTCCTTGAGGGCACCCCGTTGTTTGCCTGCTCCTCAGGCCTGAGAGGTCCATTCCCCACACCCACACCAAGACCGTCCCTTTCTGTATGGCTACACGCCGAGTTCCCAGCCGAGAAACCTCTCCACTCCCGGGAATGGGGACTAACCCACCTTTCCACTGTTGGATGGCAGAGGGGTCGCTCCTCCTGAGGTAGCAAGTACGTTATGCCCACGACACTGACCACTCGCAAGCTGAATGGGCAAACCTGCGGAGGGAATAGAAGCCATCTCAGTGACACAGACCCAACTCACCTACGTGCAAACCTGCCTTCAGCACCAGCTGACATGTACTTCATCCTAGAATGTGTGTTTTACATAAGAAAGCAGATGTACAAGGTCTCAAACACGCCTATGCCAAGCAGCTAACAGAGGGGTGAGGTACAACAACTGAGGCTTTGCACCCAACAACTCCTCTGTGGTGACCAGAAACACCCCCCTGCTCTCAGAGGGATTTCTCATCAGAAACACGCACTCACTAAGCAAACATTTCAGCTTTTCGTTTAGGCAAACACCACCAACCAGTGGATTTCCAGTGCAGACAACAGCACTGATCTCTCAAGTACTTCTTGGGGGTAAGGAAGAAAATGAAGCAAGCAATTTCTTCACCTGATCAGTCTAATCTTACTTGTACCTTTCAGCAAATAGTCAAAAGCACTGAAGAGGTGGAATACCAGACTTGGGCATTATTGCACAAGGAAATATTGGGAAGCCATCAGTTCAGCGTGTGCAGCATATTTACTGCCCCAAGCAACTGGCTTCCCTGTTAGTTCATGTCACACAGAGCTAGAAGTCTCAAAACAGATGAGCCATTTGCCTCACCTGCATGCAGGCTGCAGGCCGCAGGAAATACTGCATTTTCTCCAGAATCTCCTTCTGCAGAATATCCCAAGCAATTGTTTTTTCCAGGTGTAACACAAAGGGCAAGCCAAACCTACAGGAGGAGTAGCATTTGAAGGAGCAATTAAAAGATTATTCTGTTCAGCAATCGGATCCCCAAACCGACGGTGCCACACTCCTCACTCAGCACCTACAGAGATCGGCATGCTTTGGATGAAACTCCCCAGAAACCAGGCACCTAAAAACTTGTCTCCAGAGGAGAGGTGCTTAACTGTGAGGAAACGCTGTTATGGCTGCCCAGGCAGAGAGCGCTTTGTAACAGGCTGCAGCCCTGCTCTCTGCTCAAGCAGCTTGCTTCAGGCTGCGGAGCTCTACAACCTGGCTGGGTTTGTGAAGCAATTTGTGAAACAAATTTCAGTGGCTGAGACAGTTCTCAGTCCGTGGTTGGTACAAATGCCTTTGCCGTGGTCGTTTCTCACTTCCCCCCACCCACTGCTTGCAGCCCAATTTAAAATTCCTACACGTCGCAGGATCTGGTCAGACGCGCTCGCTGCTCTCAAACTAGCCGGCTCTATTGAGAGGCGGTGTGTCCTTCCGTCTGCTCCGCATTCACCACTTTCCAGCAACACTGGACTATTTGAAGTTCACCAAAATTAGGAATATTTTGCTGCATTCATTAATGTGTTTTGATCAATGTGTTCTTCAGCACCTAACGTAAGCTAGGAATGCAAGCCGTCGCTCCTTCACCTTGTGTTATGACTACCTGGTAATTAAAACCCATGTCAGTTAAGGAAGCAGCCAGAAGAGTAACTCTAACCGTGAAGCTGCCAGTCACCTTTTGCTCTGCTGGCCAGTGCACGCTCTGTTACACACCAGCAAGACAATCTTGTCGTTTGCTGCTGGTTTAGTGGAGGACTGTTCCAGTTTTCCAGACTTCACTGCTCCTTGAGAGTAGGATATTGTTCGGGAGTGCTCAGTGCTGCATTTCAAGTTATTCAGGTTATTGTTCACATGTATTCCTGAAAAAAATCAGAAGAAAGGAAACATTTTATGTCATGTCATTTGCCTTTAGTGCCCTGACACCCCCGTCAAGAAACCCTCTTTCGGCTGCAGAGGAGCAGGTCAGGATGGAATCAAGACCAATTTTATTACTTGTATGAAGGCTTCCAAGAGCAATTACTTTTCATAGTGACTATTTCTTTACAAAAGAAAAATTGTATGGAAGTGCTTGGCTAACTGATTTTTCACAGTAATTTCTACAAGTACTCATAGCTTTGTCTGCCTGCAAGAAAAGCTAAAGTGACATAAACCCTGCTTGTTACTTCCAATAATAAAATTTGCCTTTGATTATGCTCCGTCTACCCGGGAAGAAATTATTCCCTTTCACTGAGGGAGACGCAGAGAAGCTGAGTTTTTTCAGCCTTGAAAGAGAAAGTGTTTGTTCATGCCTGAGACTGTTTATTCATCACTGGCAATCTGATTTTAAATAACACAATTTCAGTGGCTTCATCTGGTCCCTAGCAGATCTTTAAATTAAGCCTGACAACAGATTTCCCATTAAGCCAGCCTGGCCTGCAGAATCAGCCCCGGGAAGAGGAAGAAGGGAGTGTACATCGCTTCTTGATAACCTCCCGGCTGACAACACCATTAAGTCTGCTGGAATAAGTCTGGACAAAGTCAGAGTTGAAATCAATACGCCAGAACATCAACTACTTATGGGACTTTTATTCCCAAGTATATCCTTTTCCAAGACAAGCCTCCCTCACCTAGTCAGCTGAGGTGGACATTAAGCAGAGTTATCGACTTACCTCTCTGACTAAGGATACCCTCGGGCCGAAATATCTCTGGGGTCTCAAAGGCAAAAATGCAGTCGCTTTCATGAATGGTGTCCAGGTCATCAGTATCACAGAAGGAACGGTGAAACCCGTCATAGTACATCTCCGTCAGCACAATCTAGAGTCAGCAGAAGCAAACCAGAACCTATTAAACCACCCATGCCTGGTCCAGCTGAGCTGCCCCGTCTCTCAGCTGGGATTTTCCTGCTACAGGAACATTTCTCAAAACAACCTGGCATCGGCCAGGAGCAAGGAAAAGGGAAAAGGACTGCCATAAAGTAGAAGCTGGGGTAAGGGCGGTATGTGAAGCTGTTTTGGTGGGATCCAACAGCGTTCTTGAAGCTCTTCCTACAGAGGAGTTCCTCCTAGGTGCCCAGCAGTTCCCTCACTGCCAGCACGCACGAATCACCGGGTGATGAGGCAGAAGGTCCTCATGCTCCACAGGTGGCTATCCCGACACCACTAGGTTTCAAAAAGTCAATGCGTGGACAAAACCATGACCCAGATCATCACCACCCTGCCTCCCCCACTCAATCATGGGCAGCAAACTTCAATTCCTTCATTTCCACAGGGGATGAAAGCCTCCGCACTCCCTCCCCCTGAAGGCAGGAGACACGGGTGATGAGACCAGCCCGTTACCTGCTCCGTGGGTATCTTGGTCTCTGAGGAGACGGCCTCCCGCAGCCTGGCCACCGTTCCGGAGACGGGCACTGCCACTCCGATCCGCATGCAGTGGGAGCACTTCCCCTGGTACACCACGGTGACGTAGAGCGGCCTGCGAGAGCACGGGAGGCTTTGCTGGGGCTGGGCTGAGCGTTCCCTGGCAGCACCCTGATCACAGTCAGCCCAGCCTGGGGGCATCCAGCCTGCCCGTACGCTACAGGGCCATCTCAGCAGCCCGGACCCACCTCGCACTGGAGTTGCACTCGGCCGCAGCCAAATACATTTGATTTCCAAAGACTCCTTGCCTACTGCATGGACTGGTGTCACTCGTTCCCACAAGCAAAAAGCCTTCTCAAAAAAAGCCCCCCAAAGTTAAAAATAAAGCTCCCTATTGCAAGGCAGTTGTGATTTTCCAACAAGGGTCCTGTCATGCAGCTTAGGACAGCCCGGGGCAGCACCTCAAAGCGCTCAGAGCGCGCTGCCGCTGGGAACAGCTGCTCCGGGCTGTCTCTCCACACTCAGTCCTGCCTCCACCAGCAACCAGGAGGGCCGCCTTGGGGAGAGAAGAGCGGGGCAGCTAGCCTACCCGGGACACCTTCCCTGCAAAGCCCACCCAGCGGCGGAGCAGGGACTTCTGAACCAAATGTGACATCATCATACTGAATATGTTCTTCCATTACTTTGCTCCGTTGCTTCTTGGACCAGTACAGTTTTTCTGCACCCAAAACATCAGGTGAAGGAGTTGCTTATTTATACAACGGGTAGTTTTGCTGTTTTATCTGGATTTTTTTTCTCCCTGGAGTTTTTTTCTTCATTGGCAACATCTGTCTTTCAAAAATAATTTTAAAAACCCAAAACATTTTGCAGGAAAGCTTTTAACTTCACTTTTTGAAATTGGAGCAATCAGTGAGACTGTTCTAAAGAAAGTAAAAAAAATGTTTCATCCTTTTCCCCTTTTTAATTTTAAAATGCTATAAATTAAAGTCCAAAGCAAAATATTTTGGTTACCCGAATCAAAGGTATTTTTTTTTCTCCCCAAAACAAATTACATAGGAAGTTAAGGGCGGGGGCGAAGGGCCATTCTGAAACAAGTAAAAGGCTCAGTTTTCCAATTTACCTGGAAAGCAAAAAATTTAATCCCCATATGGTCCTATTTATCTTTTTTTAAAGACTTACTGGAGAGATTTTGCTGACATCTCTCTTCCTTCTGTGGCAAATTAAACAACACTATACACATGGGAAACAGCCAACGTTAAGTTCAAAGCAGTTACTTACCGTGTATGAGGCAAAGGAATCGGCAGAGAGATGCAGAGGAAAGGGTCAAAGGTGTTACTCTGCTTCTGGCAATGAGGGCACGTCAGAGAGGACCTAGTGCAAAGGTCAAGAACGAGACAGAGTTACACCTCGTTTCTTCAGGAATGGATAATTCATCAAATCACGAATAACAGCCTTCGCATGTCAACCTGGCTGCCCCTTTCTACTCCTGTTTCTCCATACAGAGCTGTATAGACACAGCTGCTGCAAACGATGGACTCCCCATTTCTAGATCCCTTTAAAGTAATTAGTCTCAAAGTTCATCACAGGAAAAGACTTCAGTCACTGAACTCGGCTTTTAATAAACATTACTGCAAGATTAGTAATTCACCAACAGTAGCTCCAACGTGGAAGACCTGAAAGGATTTTCTCTTTGAAGAGAAGGGAAGTGGCAGGAAAAAGACAGTGACAGTCAGCACTGCAGGTGTACGGACCTCTCTTACTCAGAAGGGAAAAAACTCCAGACAATACATCTCTCACATTCAGAATTAACCTGCACCCTGCACTGGCTTTGCGTTTCATACCAGGCTTAAGGCTTCTCCTTTCAAAGGAAGCCTTGCCAAATATTCGGGAGAAAGCCCAGCAACTAAAATTCTTATAGCTGCACAGATACAAGCCATCGAGGAGCACTGGAAATTAGGTTGTTTTCTTGTATTGCTTCTGAAATTAGAAAGCTCCCTTCCCAGGAAGTATGGGAAACTCATGGGAAAACCCTGAAGGGACAGTGAAAGATTCAACTCAGAATGCCCAAGTGCCAGATAACGGGATCTCTGCAAGACGCCCGGGATCCGTAACTCCCCAGCAGCCTCCAGGCACCTCCAGATCTTGCCACAGGCTCTTGCCTCTGAACAGCCAGGGTGAGCCCCACAGCACTGAGTCATCCCGAGTCTTTGCTCCATTGAGCACTGCCTTGCTTTCAGGATGCACCAGCGCCAGTGAAGAGGGGGTACATACTGTAGCTTTTCACAGAATATACCAAATGAGAAGTAGTGAAAATCTCTCTCTCCTCCGGAGCAAGGTCTTAGTTCAGATCTCATTCAGCAGGAATTCAGAAACAGCTGTTAACACAATGACACCAGCTGCAACCATACTGGGAGCTAGCAACAGGATAGAATTATACTGGGGTCACCAGCACATGCTGTAATGCCTCAAAATTTACAGAATATCATACCTGTACTGGGCTTGAAAGAGTTCCTGCACAAAAGTACTACTGATTGGAAAGGCTGGTCCCTCGAGCAGCACATCATCCTCCAGCGGTGGCTAAAAAAGAAGAATAAACCCTAGAAGCACACCCAAGCACGGAGGTGCACCACGTCAGATGGCTCCAGTACCCCTCGTCAAATCTGGGCCCTCCTTGCCCAAAACCACCAGAAAAATGTCACAAGATTTGTAAGTAGCTCTGCTCACACAGGTGGTTATGCAGGAACGCGAGGCAGCTAGGGCAGCCCCGGGAAAGGCAGGGATCTCACACCAGATGATGCGCCTGGCAGTCCCTCCCCTGTAATGCCTCCCAGCTCTTGCAGAGCAGTATGTGGCCATTCACAAACAGCTGTATTGGGGCACACTTGCCAGGAATTAGTTACATTCACAGGGCCAGGAAGAAAAAAAAAAAAACAAAAAACAAAATTTAATCCAAACTTTTGCTCCATAAAAAACTATCAGAACTGAGAAGCCAACACGTCGATTAAATTTAAAAAGACAGACTGTATGCAAAGTTACAGCTACTGTCCCATGTTGGGTCCCAGCAAAATCCCTTACCTTGAGTGGAGGCATACCGCTGTAATTCACGACATTGTTCAGATCTTCATGGACTCTGTCCAGAAGCCAAAGCAGGAACTCCTGCGCATCGTGCTGGGCATTCCCGCGGTACTGCATAGCGTTCTTGGACACAATGTTCTGCGGAGACAGAGACAGCGTACAGCAAACGCACAAGCTCTTCCCTTTACCGAGCCCTCACAGACGGGCACAGTTAACAGCACGCCCAAACCCAGGGACTGCCGACAGCTCTGAACGGGGCGTTGCCTTCCCATTCCACCTGGGGACGGGCCAGGACCCACCACCACGTGCAGGACCCTCCGCACAACTTGAGGTAAAGCAGCAGCTGATGCCTTGCTGGGCAAAGAAACGCCAGCTGCTCTCAGAACAGACCAGAGGGGTTACGGCAGCGGTTGCAGAGGAACTGCAGAAATGTTTATAGCAAACTTGGGAATCAGTTAGGCCAAAACGATCAACCTACAATACTTTCACATAGGTCCAGAGCGAGGCAAGCTCACTTCAATCCACTGAAACCAACATGCAGCATTTCCCATGCTAACACAGAGCAAAGGGCATTTTTAATCATACCTATCCATGTAACACAGGGTCTGAAACTGTTCATTTCCTAAAACATATTTGCTTAAGCTGAAGCAAAACAAGTATTTAGTCTCCTGATGTCCACTCATCCTGTCTAGCTCATTTCTGCTTTGGTGAGGTAACAGATTTCCCAGAACCTAGATGCAGATGCTCAGTGCTAATATAGGTATCCCTTCCAGGAATCAGCCAAAATCAGTACATCAGAACTGCAGATGCTTCTACAAACTGACCATTCCAATAATATGCAGGTAGAACAAACTTACTTTGCATCAGACACCCTCTTCAGCACATAAGCCCTACAGTCTCCACGTAATTTTCTCCACTAGGTTACAAGTACCCACCATGCACAGCTTGCTCATCCTAAACATCATCCTCTGTTGCCACTACCCGGCACAGAAAACTCACTTAGGACGGACCACTGAGCAGGAGGGAAAGCGCCATTCGCGTTGGCATCGCACACCGTTACGAACGACTGTCCCAGGCAGCCAGACGAGGCTCTCCCTGTAGCTGGGGCGAGCACAAGGAACCCAAGCGTCCCAGGACGACCGCCACCAGAGCAGTGCGGTACCTGCCGGGTGCTGCTGGACCGGCCAACTCCAAACGAGGGAGGGACTCAGCCACCGGTGCGACGAGCACAACTGGCACTGCTTTGGATATGTGCTAAGAGCCTGGGGAACGCATCTAATTTACTCTTGAATTTCCAGAAAAGCCATTTCAGAAGGACACCAGCACACCCAAGGGATTTGCCCAAACCTGTTTTTCTTCTGGACACAAACAGAAAGGGCTTGAAGCTCACCGGCAACTGAAAGCTGCCCTTGGCAGATTTGTCCTTTCCCTGCAGCTCTGGGGACACCTTTCATAATGCTGAAGTTTGCTCTGAGCCCTCCAGCCAGGCCACACGCGCCCCTTCCTCAGGATGTCTCCTCCCCAAAAAGCCAATGGGAGACCACAGCCGGGTTTGGTAGGGCATCTTCCTCACCAACAGCCAACATCAGGAAACACTTTCTGTGCTCCAGCTCTCCGACCCCACTTTTACCCCCACAAAAACACCCGAATGGCCAGCCAGCACTCATCACTGTGCACCTGGGGACACGGCACAGGCTCTGGAGGACGGGAACCAGGCGCCAGCATCTGCATTCAGCAGGAATACCCTCTGGAGTAACGTGCTATGGTGGGCTGACCCCAGCAGCTGAGCCAGGGCTCCCTCCTGAGCAGCATATGCCACCACGGCTGTAGAAAAGCCAGCACGTTCCACTTCTTCGAGGAGGCACCAGGCTGCAGCCAGGAGAGCCAGCCCGCTCCTCCCGCTGCTCACGAAACAGGCAGGAGGTTCATCTAACATGTGGTCACGGGTCAGCTGCCCCCACCAGTTTTAACCACAAAGTCAACACCAAGGTTTTGTCTGTAAGAAATAGGCTTATGGCAAAGCTCACGTCAGTCGCGCAGCTGCTCCCCAACCTTCCTGTGCTGCATACTACCAGGAGAAGCAATCCTGATTGGGATGTGGTGCACCTACGTCCTTCAGTACACCCGCGGAGAGACAGAAAGTGCCTACACGGGACTCGAACTTGTTTGAGCAGGGTCCCCAAAAAGGGGCAGTGGCACCAGCAGGGACCAGAGCCACGGGGCAAGAGCCAGGCGGGAGGGCTGCGGCAGACCAGCCGCCCCACGGAGCGGCGAGAGGGGCCAGGCAGGCTGCACACGCACAGCTCCAGAGCTCCTCCGTTTCTCTAATCAGACTTTGCAACAGATTTGAGAAATGAGGTTGGGCTGCCTGCTTTATCCCTCTCAAAATGGGGTCACCAGAAGGGGGGGGATGATGAAAAAGAAGGAAAGGACTGATAAACATATACTCTCTATCCTCTATAATCTGTCCACCTGCCTCAAGGCAGCAAAATAAGGGAAAACAGAAATAATCTGCTCTCATTACATATGTGCAAGCCCTTCTGACAACAGATTTAGTGCCCTTGCCTGTACAGGGACCAGCACCTTCCTACATCTCTAAACACAGTTTTAAGCAAGTAGCAGTCCACAGCAAATGCTCACCTCCACACCACACAGGTGCAAGTGCCGCACACCCCTGCTTGGTGCTCACCGTAACATGAGCTTGGGACGCTGCTGCAAGCCAGTTTATTGGGAAGAAAAATCTGGAGAGTCTGTAGGGACTTGGAGATTAAGGGGGACCAAACAGCCTTCTCTGCTCCTAGTTCCCATTAAGCAAAACAAGATCCATTGGCAGGAAAAAAGTGACAAAATGTGATAAAAAAAATAATCTTAAGCCTATTCAGGTGTCAGCCTGATACCCCTTGCCCTCCTTCAGCAGAAAGCCTAGTGAATTATTCGTGTTGCACCAACATATAACATTTAACACTAATCCCTGAAAATACAGTAAACATACTTCCAGTTCCTGGTCTGACACCTAAACACTCGGCATTCACCCAGCAGATATCAGGACAAGACGGCAATGACCTAGAGAAGCCTACTTCAGCTGTGCTAGAAACCCCCCGCCCCCGAGTCACCCCTGAAGACAGACCCTTGTCGTTTCACCAGCTGGCATGGACTGGCCTAGAGACAGGCGCTCTCGTAGCCAGATCTCTCCTTCGCATCACCAAACATCCTTCCGCCGAATACCATGGCACAGGGTCCCGCTCCCACCAACTTTAATACAATTCCCCGTCGCGTACTTCTCCCATTAGGTTTACGGAACACTAGTTTCTTGATTGGAGCACCATGCATTCTTTTATTTTTAAGCAAGCTCCAGGCTGGCCCATCGTAGGGCGCTCACAAGGCAGCTCCTCGCTGTTGGGTACCAGCAGGGTCTGGCAGCAGGTCTTGAGGTTGGATATTAGGAAAAACTTCTTCACCGAAAGGGTTGTCAGGCATTGGGACAGGCTGCCAGGGAGGTGGTTGAGTCTCCATCCCTGGAGGTATTTAAAAGAAGGGTAGATGTGGCGCTTGAGGATATGGTTTAGTGGTGGACTTGGCAGCGATAGGTTAGCGGTTGGACTCGATGACCTTAAGGGTCTTTTCCAACCTTAACGATTCTATGATTCTATGAGGAGCACTGCTCCGCAGACCCAGGCCCTGCCGGGCACCCTCCCAGCCCCACGACACCATGACTCGAGCCCCTGGTCCCTGCTAACAGTCAGCCGATGCCGACGGGATTTAGTGGGTCATCTAGAATTAGGAAAAATTAACTTTCCAGAATATCCAAAACTTCCATAGCAAGGAGAGAAGGCTGAAATTCACAGCAGCTGTGTTTAGCTGAATGCACCCAGACAACGGTGTAGGGAAGAATTTAAAGACAGATGCAGAGACTTCCCTTTACAAACATTACCTTTGTTCAAAAAACAATTACACTAAAAATTAAACTTAGCCCTTAAATTACCGTGTCAAGTTCCAAACTGAAGATCAATCACAGAAGCGTGAAGCAGAGATTGTAGCCCAGTTTTACGTGGTCTCTCTCTACATCTTTTCTCTAGAACTGCTATCCATGCCTCCACAGTAACACACTTGCCTTTTAATGGCCTTATTCATCCTTCCCATTCCCTGCTGCACCCAGCTCAGCACGCCAAGGTGACAATGTGCAGTACCACCACCGAGGGAGGACGGCTCCAACAGCAGCGCAGGGCGCAGCACGGCCAAGCTCATTCTCCTCCGCATGAGCTGACCGAAAAGGGCCAAGGGAAAGAGAGGTGCCACCCCTCTGCCCCCAGCAGTGTGTGGTCCTCTCCACACTCAGGTATAAAAGGGTATGATACCATCAGGCCAGCATTAACCCTTTTCAGTCAGCATGCCAAGAGCCGGCAACAACCACGTGCCTTGGGCCGTATCTGCATCATTCCTCGTCGCAGAAGCATCTCCACGATAACGGTTCTGGTTTCCTCGACACTCTCGCAGCCAGAGCGGACCAAGGATGAAGAGCTGCCTGTGGATACAGATCACAAGATGCTAGAAGTGATTCAGGAAGCACTACAAAATACCAGATGCAATTCCCTCACAAGAGGCTCTGCTACAAAAACACTCCAGCAATAGCAGCGCGTTCCCAGCGTTACTCATGCTTCCTGCCGTCGCTGCTACAAGTGGGCTTGTTATTACTTAAACCTCTGCATCTGCTGCTCTGTGAAACGCTATGTGCCTTCCTCCCAGCACACTCCGAGATGCTGGGGCAGCACGGCGATCCGAGGCAGGCAAGGTGTAAACGGGGAGCAACAGACATGCAGTGCGGAACAGTCAGTGCTAAGGAACACAATTAAATCCGAGCGAGAGATAAAGGCGCTGACTCAAATAAACAATTTAACAATCTGAGAAAGATACCAGGAACTCCTGAAGTGCAGCCTCCGCTCAACTAGCCGGCTCAGCAATCAAATACAGCCCCGCACCTCCCCTGTCTCCAAAGGCAGCCCCTCACTCAGGCGGAGGGCCGCAGGCTGTGTGAACAGGGTGGTGGGCACCCTGCAGCCCTGTGCGATAGGTGGGGACTGCAGCCTCTTGGCGAGCCAGGCTGGCGACTCCTGAACAGCTCCGCTAACATTTGATGGGCAAGAAGACAAAGCGAGCACGTATCCCACATTAAGCATCATCCACCCTGAACCTCTTTGTATTTATTTTCTGAGGCTCCTCTTGCAGCTCGTCAGCTGCAAAGCTGCCGCCTGGCTGCAGTGGGTCTCCTGTCCTTGCCCTGGAGCGTGTGCTGGCCTCCTCGCAGCACAGGGCTACGGTAGTTCAACTTAGTCTGTAACGGTGCAATCCAGGTGACATACGTGCAGCTCGGGCAGAAACCTCAGTTTAGATGAGGCCACAATGGCAACAGCCCCTCAAAATACCTGCTCAGCCGCCCAGGCTGCAGAAAGACTTCTTTACACAAGGACAGGTATAAGTCAAAACATAACCCCAAACTTTGTGTCCTCTTTTGCTCACCAAGAGAAGACGACGCCTCGTTTTGCTGGTCCTGCTTATGCTGAACCCGCTGCAGCAAAGCGACAGCAATCGCAACTGGCTGCGGATACAGAGTTAAGAAGCTATTGGTTTAAAAAAAACACACGTAAAAAACATTAAAAGCACCACATTTACCAACCCTCCACAGCCTGTAATCCTCTGCCCCTAGTCTGAGTCTGTGGTAAGTATAGGTGGCGCATCCAAACAGGCTCCATCCATCACCAGAGGGCATTAAGAGCCGGCCAGGAACGATTTTGGTGCAGCTGTTTCGGCTGTGACACACCAGGAGTGGTCTCCGAAGCGCCCTTCCACAACTGTACAGCCATGCACCTCCAGCCCCTCTCCTCAGCTCAGCCCCTAAGAGCTCGGCAGAAGGAATGAACCCTTCCCTCCCCCAGATGTGCAGGCGGCAGCACGCAGGCACCCTGAATGGAAGCGGCACCATCAGAGGAGATAAGAGGGGGGAAATCATAATTTCCTATTGATCACATACACTTACCTAACCCCCTAATGCAAGCACCCTATAACCAAACAAGTCCCTGTCCATCTTTAAAGCAGATTTACGGCAAAGACACATTATCATTTTTATCAGCCCACTGAAAGTTTAATAATCATTCATCTATTGCTCTAAATAGATGCAATAAATAAAGTCAAACATAGCTGAACTACTGGCCCCTCCTTCGCTGCTGTTATTGTTCCAGATCACAAAGACAACTAAAGGAAAAATGTCAGTCTCCTATTTTCCAGTGTGCCTCTGGTAGGAAGCAGCTGTGGAAAGGTTTTTGTACGTGAACGGATGAGGCCAGCTCATTAGAGACCTGACACAATGACACATGTGAGCAGGAAAAAAGCCTATTCTTTATCTTTCATGCTCAACTGGATTTTTTTTTCTCTTTTTTTAAACCCACAGGCATAGTTCTGTGTCTGGGCAACTTCTACAGCAGACGACTCATGAAGAGCATCTACCTAAACGACTCGCTCCGCTCACACACAAAAGCAGCGATTTCCCCTCCCTGAAGCGGGATGTTCTTTTCTGGGGAAAGCAATACCTGGCACACAGCATGGTTCAGACCTCCTGTTCATCCCCGGGGACAAGGCCAAGGCCAGCAGTGACCCTTTGCCCAGGTGGGAGTGCCAGCAGGGAGGCTGCCAGCAGGGACCATCACGCTCTTTCCTGGCCAGGGCCCTGCTGCTGGCTGCCGCCAGCAGACCTGCACAGCTTCCAGCACTCAGGACACGCCAGCGCAGCTGCTGCAGGCCGCACACAGCAAAAAAAAAAAAAAAGAATAAAACTAGGGAGACTCAGAGCTACGAGCCTCCCCCCTCCAGACAGGCTTGCAGCGATGCCGGCTGCCCCCCTGCAGCAGCACGCAAAGCACCGGCACAGCGGCACCACCCCGCAACCCAGCCTCATGCCGGGAGCCGGGGATTCGGCGGCAGGAAGCCTCTGCAGCATCTCCCTGCACGCACAGGGCCCAGCACTGCTGCGGGGGGCAGCGGGGCTCGCGGCCCCCCGAGCTCAGCACCTGCCCAGGCTCTGCCCGCCTGCCTCCCATCCCGCACCGAGGACAAGGCGCTGGTCCAGCCTGGGACAGACAAGATCTCCGCCGCCTGAGCCCCACCACAGCTCTCCAAAAGGCAGAAAAGGTGAGTTTTCAAGTCAGCAGCTCTGTCGAAGCAGCTAGGGCAGGACAAAACGCTCCTCCTTTGCCCCATAGGGCAGCTGGGAGGCGCTGGGTCTCTGGAGGCAGAGCGTGGTGTCTCCACAGGCAGCCAGCCATCCCAGGGCCGGTGCAGAATGGCTCCCCGCACAGCCAGCCCCTTGCCCGCTGCAGCAGGGGAAATAAGCACAGCCATTAATCCACTTCAAAAAGTAAAAACAAGAGGAGCACGGCAGAGTGCAGTATGCCAGGATGAGAGCAGGTTTTCCACCGTATTTAACAAGCCCGGACAAGAAGCATCACCCCACCGGCCCCTGCCTGACATCTGTCCTGCGCTAGCAGCTAAGTCTGACCCTTCCAGGCTGAAGCCTTAGTTAATCCTGATTAACCACCCTCCTTCAGAATGTAAGGAGAGAGTGAAGTCTGTAAAAATGACACTTTCCAGGGTTGCTGTGCACACATGGAGCGCTCCCTCCTCCATGCAGGCACCGCAGGCAGAGCCGCCGGCAGCTCCCCGACACAGCGGGCCACAGCAGGGGTGGGCAGAGGGCTCACAGCCGGGGCCAGCGCCCCTCAGCCCTCTCTCCCACGCAGGAAAGAGACCCAGATGCGAAAGGTGGGTTGTTGGGTGCTGTGCTCCCAAACAGGCACGCTCCTTCCCAGGCTCTTCGCAGAAGCGCAGTCACGCCTGCCAGAAGGCACGGCCGGGAGTGGGTGCTGAATGCCGGGAGAATTCGTCCTTATCAACAGCAGAAATACAACTTTGTTCTGCAAAAAGACTTTGTTTTCTTGCTACGCTAGCAGAGCGACCAACTGGATTCAAAAGAGTGAGGGATGAAGGAGCAGGGGAATGCCACAAGCGTGAAGCAGTTCAGCAAAGAAGAGTCAAGAAACGCTGGTGTACTGGACAGACTCCAGGGCTGGGCTCGGGAGCCCAAGGAGCTCACGCTCCAGCTGCACACCCATGCCTCTCCTGCTCTCTCCAAGTTTTGCCTCAGGTCCCAAGTTAGAGCACGGGCCCCTGAGACAGGGATCTGATCGCTGCTGCTCACAGGAGGCTCCCTGTGCACTTCAAGGATGCTGCAAAACAAAATTAATTTCACTGACACAATCATATGCAAAGGAGTTCATTAAAGCAGTGCTTTGCAGCAGTCATGCATTCAGATGGAAGCACAAAATGGGTTTACTTGCAATCAAGCGTGGCCATTTATAAATGCCAGCGTGCACTGTGGGGCACGGAGCAACGCACAGATCCAATTAAGCTCCCTAAGAACAAGCATTGCCTCACCACTACCACAAGTTGCCAGACATGACATGGTTTTCATACTTTCACCATTTGTACTTCTGTGGAGGCAGCATGGAAATAAAGACCTCAGAATTCAGAAGACCATGTGCTTTGGCAACCACGTGCAATCGCCTTCGAGCCCTGGAGAGGGTCCATCCAGCCGCCAGCACCCAGGACCATCCTGCAGCAGGGCTGCAGAGCTGCTCCACATTGGGGTCTCTCCCCCTTGCCCTCCCCTCCACTCATCTCCTGGACTTCTGGAGATGACCAGCCGCATCGCTTCTGCTTCCCCCTCCAGCAGAATCCCCTCAAACCAGTGTCCAATGTCTGGACTCTGCAGCTCGGCTCTCTGCTCCCCCAGCCTTCTGCTGCGCTTGCTCAGATCCAGGTTTGAAGTATAACCCAGAAATCCCCAGAGAAGTCTTTGGGTTTGACAGGTATATCAGACAGCTGCTTTAAGGCAGCCAGGACCTTTCTGCAGGAAACCCTTCTCAGGGGGTTTATGTGAAAAGGAAAAGTGTTAAGAAAAATACACTTCAATTTTAAGGAAATATACATAAATAATAGAGTAAAATAAAGCCAAACCCCTACACACACACAATAACGGACTTGCATCTTATTGATCATTAACATTAAAAAAGAAAAGTCTAACTTGGAAAGACTGCCAAAGACCTTTGTGATCCCAGTGAAGAGAGAAGCACATTCCCACGATGTCAAGCAGTGTCGCAGTAATGATGTAGAAAATTTATAACCCGCTTTTTGTTTCAAGTAAAGCGTGTCAATTCCAAATCCCAGAGCAGCTCTAGGACAAGCCTCCCCATTGCAGTGCCACCACTGGGAGCACCTGGACTGAGGCACTTCACGACCCCTCGTTACCTGGCCCTACGCGAAGCCCTTTCAGATGAACACAGGAACTGAAACACCAGCAGCTGAGAGACGAGGGACCGGGAATGCAGGGTGGAGGGTCTTGCATTTCTTCTTTCACGTCCCATTCTTCCACCTCTTTGTGTAAAGAGAGGACAGCCTGCTCTCTGCAGAAATATTTTAGGAATGAGTAGTTGACACTGTCCAGAATAAAATAACTGATCGCTGCACTAGCCAGAGAGCAAGATAACTTAACGCGATCCAGGGGATCCTGTTTCACATATAACTGGCCCCGTCAGCAAAGCACAAGGGCTCTAGCGAGTGGAAGAGCTCGTGGCCAACAGCTCCGAGCGCAGGACTGACGGCTTCCAACGCCCAAACTGCACCAAGCAGCCCCGTGCTGAGACCGTCCGTCATTTAATCCACAACAGGAGGTAAAGATACTGAGTGCGTCAATACACTGCAGAAATCCCTTCATAATTCAGAGCAGTTGAAGCGACCACAGTTGGCGATCGCTTGTCCCAAGTGCGGTATTTACACCAAGCGCATTTCCAAAACACGAGCACCTTGGAACTGTAAGAGTCACACACAGCTACTATGAAATCTTACACTAAACACAGGTTTAAAAATAAATAAATAAAAATGGAAGCGGCACTATTAACCTGGCACAGTAATCCCTGCTCTACTAACAGGGACTCTTTCCAAGTTCAGATTAGTTCTGATAATCCAACTCTGTCCAGTTCTTATGATTCTGCTGTATTTGCTGCACACACTGCAGGTCATAAAAATAAGGCAGTTTTCATCTTGTAGGGCAAAAACAAAACAAAATAAATCAATGCAGTTCTAGTGTACAAGGGGTCTGTTAAACACCCGACATGCTTCAGTGTGCAACTGGTTTAGCTACAAAGAAAGTCTCAAAAGGGAAAACAGCCTCATCATCCACAAGGGATCAGAATGCCTGATCAGAAGGCAAAGGTGGAGGATTTGGGTAAGCATATAAGATTTTTCAAGCCCAATTAGTTTAAATAAAACCCCTTCTCGCTTAAGACCCCCATCATCACCTCCGAGCGTCACAGCCCTATTCCCCATTACAAAGGGCGCTCTGTCCTCCCTATCCGGCAGTTGCAGGAACTTTGCAGGCAGAACGGGACAGCTCCCTGGAAAACAACAAGCCCAGAGCACAGCTACTGCTTATACAATAGATGTTTGTCACCATTGTCACCCCACCACAAAGGGGAAAGAGGAAGCACAAGCTGCAATATTGACCCTTGTTATGAAAGAAGCAGCAGCTCTGTTTAGGCAGGAAAATAAAAACCACTGAGCAATCAGAAAAAAAACGATGGTTAAAACAAACTGCAGATGAGCACAGGACCAACAGGAAAGCCATCCAAAGCAGAGACAAAATCCAACACCCATCACCTCCGCCACGGTGCTCCAGTATCATCTCCATGGGAAGGGCTCCCTTCAGCTCCCAGCCCCAGGGCTGCTGCCCAAGGAGACAAACCCCTCTGCTTCCAGGCCCCAGTCAATTCCTTCTCCGACCTTTTCCTACTGCTACGGCCTTCTAGACCTCCTGCTCGCCAGAAGCTTCCCACCGCTCGCCCAGCTCTCGAAGTCGCACCTCCCCATGCCCTTTGGCTCCTGCTAGCTCAGCCTCCAGCACCCGCAGCAAGCGAAGCTCGCGCCCCGGGGGGCGATCGCCTCCGTAGCAGGAATAGCAGAGGATGCACACAGCTTTACACACAACTTCCACTGCACTTCAACCACGGAAAGCAAGAGCTCCCAAAGTCTCCCTCGGTGCCCTTTCCACAGCAGACCCTTGCCCCGAGGATAAGGCATTGCAAACGCTTTGGAGAGCGCCCCACACGGATCCACGCTGCAGACCCGGATGAAAAAATTGTTTTTAAAAAATTTCTCATGGCAGACAGAAACGTCAGGTTTAAAATGCAGAAACTGGCAAAGATCCTTGTGTTTCAAGCAGATCTGACCAGAGATGATGTGCTAGCTGCCGGCCGGGTGAACACTTCACCTCCCCTCGCCGTGCATTAGCTCTCTTGCAAGGCTCTCTCGGCCCTGCAATTACAAGACAAACCATTTTATACAAACCACTTGTTTTAATTGCATCTTCCTTGTTTTCAGCAGCAGGCCTACATGATTCATGAACCTGTGGGATGGGTTATTTCTTACAGAACAACCTAAAAAGGGAGAAAACACTACCAAGAAAAAACAGGTAAGAATAAAGAACACCTCCAAACTCACCCCCCTTCAAAAGCCTCTGTCCACAAGGACTCAGAGACACTGTCTCCTGTAAAGAATTTCCTCTGCCCCAAGAAAAAAGGCTGCAGATATACGAACGAGCAAGAGGCTAAGTATTACCCTTTATCCTAAAATACGCTTAGCGTCTGCAGATAAGTATTTAGGAATCAGGAAGTGTCTTCACTCAATTATATTCAGTGCCAAAAGAGGAGGAAAACACCCAAACCCAACACACATGGATTTCTAAGCATGCTGGCTAAAGAGCTTTTTGACCACCAAGTAAACATTACTGTTGGAGTGAAAGCGCAAAACGGCTCTCCTGAACACACTTTTCATCCCTAAAAAAATTAAAGCAATGAAGATAGCGAATGTTCCACCCCCTGCCCAAAACGAGCTTGGGGGATGTTCGTCTTGTTTTGGGGAAAAGCAGCAGTTTCCAGAATGAAAACACCATCTTCACCTTTCTCAAACCTAAGCCTGTTGTTTACATCTTTAGATTAACTGTGCAAATCTGCTGCTGAAAAAATTTTTAATTAGGAACACTGAATTTAATAGCAGGTTCAGGCTACTTAACTGTCTTTAGAGGCATTAATTTACTACTGAAAGTAATTGACCCCCGTAAGGAAACAGCCGAGTACTTGACATAATGACAAAGTCCCTCCGAGTCAGACGCAGGCTGTTGACATTGTGCAGCACTAAAAAGGACCTGCTGGGACAAGATCCCCCACAGCAAGATGCTTTTTAAAGTCCTCCAGGGGACCTGGCAGGTAGGAGATTGATGGGCTCCTGCTACATCAACGAGTAGAAAAGCGTTCGCTTACCGTTAATGACGCCTGCAAATAAGCAACGAAAGTTCCACTGTAAAAAGCCAAACTTGGATCATGCCCTTAATTTAATCTACAGACCTGTTTCTCTTCCTCCTTCTGTCACTCTTATCTGAGCACCTCCACCACAGGCCTGCATAAACAGCGTATCTTGGCCTAGAAAGTGGTCTGCTCTCCCCTTCGATTTTATCAGTTACAGTGGCAAAAGATAAATCTGCTTTCGCAACCTTTTATTCCTGCTATTACTCAGTAGAAATCCACAATTTCTTCTCCTGCCACAACGCCTCTGGAGCGGTGAAGGATTACGATAAAGACAAGTGCCCCGTGGTGCTGCCGGGACTGGACGCACCGAAACCGCAGCTGAGCGCATCGGCTTCCCAAGCGCTCCTCCGTCAGCACACGCTTCCGAGAACACCGGAGCCGCGCACGGACCCTACCCCGCGCCCCTGCGGCCACCTGCACCAGGCACCCGCAGGCAAACAGCCAGGCTCCCCAGGGAACCCCCCCCACGGCAGCGGCGAGGGTGGACGCAACCGCCTGGAAACACACAAGGGAAGCAAAGGGAAGAGGTGCCGGCCGTGCGTCAGTCCGAATGGCTGAGGGTGCCAAAGACCACCGACCGCTCGGAGGAGCCTCTCGGACATCCTGCCACCCAACAGACACCGGGGGAGAGCAGATGCTGGCACCCGTGGTCTCTACCTGCTGCCGCACCCCATCCGAAGAAGTGAAGGCAGAGAGCCAGAGAACGCGTGAACTATGTTCTTGCCGTATTTTCATTCATCTGCGATCCCCTCCCCAACTCATTCTGCAAGAAAAAATTCCCTAAAGCAAAGGTGTCTAGGTTAACGGTGTGGAAGATACCACCTGCCCTCTCATTCTTTCACATGGCCAAACAGTTTTATATGCCAGGGAATCGCTGTTGCAATAAAACTTCACAACATCCTTACTGTTTCCAGAAGCAAGTCAGGCCTGGGGCGCTTTCAAAACAGTTGTGTTTTATTGCACCCAAAAGCATTGCAGGGAATTTTTTAAACCGTAGGTGCAAAGACCATGCCCTCTGCTACAACAATTCCTGGGGCACAGCACTAGGAAACACGGGGCAGGGCAGGCGACAGCTGCTGTCGGACCGGACCGCGGTGCGAGGGCTCCAGCAGGAAGAACGCCATGGTATTAACCACAAATTAGTTACGATCTCATACTCCTGCAACTCATTCCCCACACCAGCCCAGACTCCCAAGTGCTCGGGGGAGGCCGGGAAGCTGGGCTGGGGGTCTGCTTCTCCTGAAAGATGCCGGGAAGCCGGAGCAGCTCTCCAGAGCTACCGGCACACAGCTGGCGAGGCCAGAGGGCTTCTCGCACCATTTAAGCGCTCGGACCAGCGATAAGGCGGTGCCGCGCCCCGACAGCTAGAGCAGCCGAGCGGCCCATGGCGCCAGCGTGGCACAGGGCAACGTGGGCCTTCTGGTGTCACCGCCAGCACGGGCCGAGCAAGCCTCTCCCACCGGCCTCCGGAGCGGCACGCGGAGCCTGGCCCCGAGCACGGCGGCCAGGCGAGGGGCACCAGGCGGCCGTGCCCTCCCCACGCCCGGGAGGAACGGGCTTGAGGGCCGGTTCCGCGCTGCTCCCGGGCGGACGAGGCCAGCACGGTGAGGCTGCCTGGCGCTCGGCCTTCCCGCCTCGAAGGGGCGAGGCGGGCGCCCCGCTCACCTTGAAGTCGCGGCTGTGCTGCGGGGTGTACTCCAGCGTCCAGAGCGCCCGCACCAGCTGCGCCAGCTGCTCGGTGACCTCGCCGGGCGCGGGCGGCGGGCCGTCGGCGGCGGGGCCGGGGGCGGCGGGGGGCTGCTGCCCGCCGCGGAACTGCTCCAGCGCCAGGAACTCGGCGAAGAGCTCGGTGTTGCTGAGGCACTGCAGGATGGCGTTCATGAAGCAGGTGTTGCCGTGGTTGCGCAGCCCCGCCACGCCGGGCACGGCCTCGGGGCCGCCGGCGGGCCGCGGCGGGGGCTCGGGGCTGCGCGGCGGGCCCGGCGGGAAGCAGCTGCCCAGGCCGCCGGCCGCCTGCGGCGGGGGCAGGCGCGGGGCGTGCGGGCCGCGGGGCTCGGGCTCGCTGCTGTAGTGCGAGAGGGTGGAGAGGGTCTTCAGCACGCGGCTCATGAACCCGCCGAGCGACCGCCCGGAGGGGGACGGGGACGGGGCGGCGGCGGGGGCCGGGGCCGAGCCCGCGCCGCCGCCCGCCGCCCGCCCGCGGAAGAGCCGCTTGCTGAAGGAGCGCTTCTCCTTGGCGCTGCCGGCCGGCCCGGGGCCGCTCACCCGCGACATGGCTGCGCGGCGCAGCGCGCATCCCCGGCCGCTCAGCCCGCCGGCCGCCGCATCCCGCCGGGCCCGGCCGCACCGCCGCGGCTCGCCGCCTCACGGCGCCGCCATGCAGCGGGCGGGGCGGGGCGCGCCGCCACGTGACCGCACCGCCACCTTAGCGCCGGGCGCCGCCATCTTTGTCGAGGGCAAGGCGGGGGCGGGGCGGGGGCGGGCGGCCGGGCCCCCGCCCCGTTCCCGCGGGGACACGCACAGCCCCGCGGCCCCGCAGGACCCTGCCCGGGGGTGCCGGCCCGGCCCGGCCCCGCCGCACCTGTCGGCCCCGCCCGAGCCCCGGCGGCCGCCGTGGGGCGGCGCTGCGGGGCCGCGGAGCGGGGGCGGTGGCGGCGGCGGGCCGGGGCGGGCCGGGGCGGGCCGGGCGGGGCGGGCGGCGGGGGTAGGTGGCGGGGCGGCCGCCCGCCGCGCCATCGGCAGCGGCGCCGGAGCCGGGAGCGCAGCATGGCCCCGCCGGGCCCGGAGGGCGGCCGAGGTGAGGCGGAGCGGGGCGAGGGTTCAGCCGCGGGCTGCCCCGGGGGGCGCGGCGTCCCCTTGGAAAACGCCGGGTTGGCGGCTCAGAGGCGCGGGGGGGCGGGTCGCGGGTCCGCGGTCGGGAGCGCTGAGGCGGTGGGGAGGGCGCCGGGGGGCCCCCTCCCCGCCGCCGCCCTCAGGCGCCCGGCCGGTCTCTCGGCAGCCGCCGCCGGAGCCATGGCCCCCGGGAAGAAGATCACGGCGCGGATCAGGAGGACGCTGCCGGTGAGGGGCCCGCAGGCGCCCACGCTGAGCGAGCTGATGAGGTGGTACTGCCTCAACACCAACACGCACGGCTGCCGGCGCATCGTGGTGTCGCGGGGCCGCCTCCGCAGGTTCATCTGGATCCTGCTGACCCTCAGCGCCGTCGGGCTGATCCTGTGGCAGTGCGCGGAGCTCCTCTTGAACTACTACAGCGCCTCGGTCTCCGTCACCGTCCAGTTCCAGAAGCTGCCCTTCCCCGCCGTCACCATCTGCAACATCAACCCCTACAAGTAAGGCGCGGGGTGCTGGCGGCGGGGCGACGGTGGGCTGCAGCCGGGCTCCCGGCGAATTCCTCACCCCCTCGCCAGCCCAGCACCAAACCCCTTCCCGGCCCGCTGCTCCCCCGCTGTCTTTCCCGACCGAGGGTTCTCCCTCTGCTGCCCTTCGAGTAACCCACCCACCTCTGTGCTGATGCTCTTCAGACACATGTGGACTGTAATCACGCCCTTCGCTTGCTGCCTGCTGAGCTAGACTCGGTCGATTTAGTTTTCTGCTCGAGAAAGTCCCTGGTTAGCTCCGTGGTTCTCTCTGAATTCCCTTCTTCCCAGGACCAAAGTTCCGGGATTACAAACAACGGTGTCTCCCGAAGAATGGAAAGGGAACGTTTGTCACCCCTCTGTTGCCTCCTCCTTTCCTTATAGGATGCTTTGCCATCAGTCAACAATACTTTTTCTCCTGCCAAATTACACTTTATGTTGATGTCTCCGCTGCCGCCAGCTACCCACCCCGGCCCCTGCAGGCGATCCAGCTGTCCGGTGCCTCTTGGCACAGACGCAGAACTGTTTCCACATGCGCTGCCTCCTCGGGCTTGCTAACACAGCCTTCAAGGAGCTTGGGAGTCTGTGAGGGCTTTCCATGTAGTTCAGTCTGCTTTGCTTCTTGTGGTCCTTGCTCTGAGACCTCCCCGTGGGCACAGCTGCGCCTGCCCACACCGGTGTAAGTTGATGTGGTAGCGAGATGGGTGCGGGTCCGCGACAAAGAGTTCTGTCCTGAGCAGTGAGGCTCGCAGTGCCGCAGGGGAGACACCGCAGCTCGGCGGTGAGGCGAGATGGGATTCACTTTCTGTCACATTGTCTCCGATGCAGGTACAGCTCCATGAAAGAGTATTTATCTGAGTTGGACAAAGAGACAAAAAAAGCTTTGGAGACTTTCTACGGATTTTCGGAGGGCAAGTCCAAAGTGCGCCGGTCGGTGGATGAGTGGAACAGCACAGGGAGCGACTTCTTCAAACAGATCCCTCTGCTGAAGTTTGAAGACTTGTCTAAGACAGCGACTGACCTTCGTAGTGGCCAGAAGAGGAAAATAGAGGGCAGTGTCTTTCACAAGGATTCATCCATAGTGAACTCTGGGGATTCAAATGATATCATTGGCTTTCAGCTGGTAAGTGTCACTCTTCCTTAGCCAGCAAGTTCAACGTGGGGCAGCAAAAGGGTGTTTTGGGTTGGTATCCCTCTGGCCAGTTTTATTGCTGCCTTAGGTGGCTCTATAGTGAAATAAAGCTCCCTCTGCTCTTTTGCCCATTCTGCCATGCCTCCACGGCTGCCTGCAGATTCATCGCCAGCTCTCTGGAAGAGAAATGCCTTCCTGAAGTCTACCCAAATAGACGTAGTGCTTTCCTTAGACTTAGTGACCTGTCCTTCAGGCCTGAAACAAGACCTAGCCCTGAATGAAAGGCCTTTAATGCCCCTTTGTCCCCTTTGCGCTAGTATAACTTCACACGTTGTTATTACTGTGGAAGAGAAACGGTATCACACATGATTTCATTTCACCTGAAATGCTTTTTCCCCTTTGTAATTATCAGTGCGACGCAAACAACAGCAGCGAGTGTGCACTTTATACGTTCAGTTCTGGTGTTAATGCTATCCAAGAATGGTACAAGCTGCATTACATGAACATCATGGCACAAATTCCCCTGGAGACTAAAGAAAAATTGAGTTATTCTGCTGATGACCTTCTACTGACATGTTTCTTTGATGGCCTATCTTGTGACAAAAGGTCAGTGCACAGAAAATACCTGCCAGCTTAACAGCTTATTTCTAAGTGCATAATTCATGGGAATTGAATATTTGGTATTTGCTGTATTCCAGCAGGAACTGTTTCTATTTTTAAATGAAACCAAACGTTTGCTTGCATGAACTTTAATTACGCTCCCTAAATTAATTTGTCTTAGTGTTTTGCTGTCCACACTTCAGATAGACCCATGGATTTTTGGCAGAATCAAATCTACCTGCTTATGATTGTGGCAGTGCGATTCTTGTGCGCCCTGGTAGCAGGAGAGTCATCCCTTCGTGCTGGGGATAACGGCAGGGTTCCCCTGTGCAGCTGTGGGGCACACTTGTACGCGGGTTTAGCCGTTTCCCCGCTGCCACGCACAAAGCAAGCTACACGGGAACTCTCATTGATGAAAGCATTTTGCTTGCGTCTGTCATCGTGCAAATGCACAATGTCTTCTCTGGGAAGGAAGACGTTTGCTTGAGTGGGAGGGGATGTTCACAGGAAAGACATGAATGTGCTTGAATCACGAGGGTGTGCCCTCAGCCTCCCCTGCATGACAGCGGCTGTGACATCTTTTCTGAAAAATTAATATTCATGCTCCTTTAGACATTTGGCTGTCAAATGAAAGAGGTCTTCACCGCCTTCCTGCTGGTTCTGTAAATCCGCTTCCCCCATCCTCTCAACCTTCATTCCCTCGTGAAAACCTCCTAAACTTTTCATTCCCTGGTGCTATTAAACCAGATCATATTTCCATGTAGTTTCAAGATATTAAGAAAAAAGCCCATACTTTGCAGCAAAATAAATTGCTTGCCAAAAAAAAAAAAAAGAAACATCCAGTCTTATGTCTCTGCCAAAACAAAAAGCCCAAATCTGCTGATTTTCTCCCACAGGCAGTTAAAACTGCAGAGGGCAATGTAACGATATTTGATTTCTTTCAGGCACTTCACTCGTTTCCATCACCCCCTGCATGGCAATTGCTATACCTTCAACAGTGGGGAAAACGGGACGGTCCTGAGCACCTCCACGGGAGGCAGCGAGTACGGTACGGAAACTGAGTTTGCAGAGGAACTATTAGATAACAAGCGGTCCAGCGAACTGGATCCTACTGGAGGGTGATTGATGTGTTGGCTCTAGATGTGCAAGCTGATTGGGGAAATGCTTGTTTGAACTAGTGCAGACTATTGCAGAGAATACAAAGATAATATCATTGCATCACTAATGTTTTCCATCTGAAATCACTGCTTCCCGGTTATATAACTTTTTAAAGTAGGTCTCAGCCACGTTCTATGGAGACATTATTTGTTTGCTGTACTTGGGGCAGCGGAGGGACGTTGCTTGCTGCAGGGGTCTCAGCCTAGCGCTGCAAAGGCTTTGCTTGGTTGTTACAGTTCTACTTAAGGCGAGATAATATTAAGTAAGCTGTGCTGCCCTCCCTGACCAGAAAAAATGGCTCTGGCTTCTGGTGTAACTCTGCTCTTGCCTTGTCTCTGTCCTTCAGGATTGCAGGTCGTTCTGTATATAGATGAAGCAGACTACAACCCCTTCCTGGTGACATCCACGGGAGCCAAGATCATCGTCCATGACCAAAACGAATATCCCTTCATTGAAGACATTGGCACAGAAATTGAGACTGCAGCGGCCACCTCCATAGGGATGCACTTTGTGAGTGACAGCGACCTTGTTTCCAGGTGCATGGCACCATTTCTTTGAAACAGATTTAAATATGAACTGGTACAATGCTTGAACCGTGCTTGAACGTAGCCAGTAGCTGGAAGGCATCTAGCACCTCACACTTGAACAGCTGAAGTGCCCTGAGGAAAATCCTGTGATAGCACTTTTCTGAACAAAGTTGTCCTTTGCGCAGAAGCTGTTGGAAAATTGGGTCTTTATAAACCAAACAGCTACTGGGATTTTGTTGGTTCTCCCTTTTATCCAACCCTTGGCTTTCCAGGGGATTTTGTTTTGTTTTGTTTTCACCGCAAAACCCACAACCACAGAAACGTGTTGTCAAGTGCCCCGTTTCCCTTTAGCAATAAGCAGCCAAGTTTGCATCCCATGCAGGTTCCAGGGGAGGAAGAGAACGAGCTCGAGCTGTGGGTAACCCACGTTAGGGTCAGGTCTGTAGCGATGACTGCAGCGCAACCCGTTTAACTGTTTTGTGGGCGCAAGTCTTGTTTTCTGGGTTTCTTGCTATCCCAGCCGTAAAGAAAACCTCATGGGCAGCGACTCTGCCTTTTCCAGCTTAGCAAAGCATCTTGCCGTTGCAGTCAGTAAGCGCAAGGAGGGCTGCAGCTCCAAATTTCCCCAATTAGTATAGTGCAGACAAAGCATTTGACCCAAGGGGCTTCTTTCCGTGGTAGGGAAGTGAAAGCAGTGCCATCAGGCAAGCCAGACTTTCCCCTTTCATCTGGATGGGCTGTGAAGTGAGCATTTTAGTTCTGCCCTTTCTTCACTGATGGCTGGGTCAAAAGCAGCAACCAGACGGCTTATCTGTCCTGGCTGGGTGTGCCAGATCTAGATAGTCCACGCATTAGAAAAGGGATTAAAAACAGGCCTGATGGTTTTAAAACGTGCAAATAGTTAACTATCTTCCAGCTGTCTGGAAAGCTGTGGCAGCCACTGCTCGGTGTAGCCAAGCGGGGGTAGATGCTACCTAACAAACAAAAAGTGAACATAAGGTATCGGAAGCAGAACGGTGTAACGGAGGCAAAGTCTCACAAGAATACTTGTTTTGTAACTATTACACCATACAGGAAAAAGTCAGTGCCGGCAGAGTCTCAATATTTAATGTAATTTTTTTCCTGGCACAGTAGATTTGGACTGTTGCATATAGTATAAAAAACAAGACTGAACACATCTCGCTGGCTATGTTTAAAAGATTTGGCATGAGGAAGTGACCTGATTGCATCCTACTGTACCAGCCGAAACAGAAGCTGGACGCAATTTCTGGACCCAAAACAAAAGCTGGCAATCACTGTACTGCCAGTCAAGGAAGACTCCAGAGAGCCTGCCGAGGGGGAGTCACAGCCGTCAGGGCAGGGCTGCACCACCAAGGTGCCGGATCAGTCCTTGTAGCCATGTCCAAATACACAAAGGAGGACCCAGCGGACCTGTGCCACACACAACGCTGCTCACTAGAGGCCTGAGCGTGGCAATCGCTCTTTCCCAAATGCAAACGTCAGTGTCTAGGTTATCGCTCATGCATTTCGGCTGTGTACCAGGACTCCCCCCACCCTGGCCTCCAAAAATATTCCAAGATGTTTGGAATGCAAACAAGGCATTGCTTGGCAGGAGTTTCAGTGCTTTAGTTAAATATTTAGTTTGGAAATTATTTCTGTACCTGAATGAACAAGTAAGCTTTTGTAGAGGTATAAGCCGTGACAAAAAAAATTCTATACAAAGGATGTATCATCTGTTAGAAGGTACGGCGGCAGACTGAGGCAGGCATTAGATTGTCTGCAGAAGTTAAAAAAGCTGGTTTCATTCAGTTTTCCGAAGTAATACATCTCTAATGTTGAAATTGCATAATTCTCTGTTCTCTCCAAAGAGAGATTTGAGCATCTCTCTGAAAGAGCTGGCTTGCCCCGTACATGCCCGTAGTCTTCTGTTGCTGCAGACAGAAGTGGTAATGCTCGCTCTCAGGTTTGACCTCAGTAACCTGTAGATCTGTAGCCAGGGCCTCCAAGGTAAGCAGGCGTTCCTCAGGTTCCTACTAAATTGGTCCTTTGTCGGATCAGCCCCTAATTTTAAACTCTGTAGTGAAAGATGGGTGAATGGATTCTTAAATGCATAATATTTCTTGTCGTTTCAGGCCACTTTGTTATAAAGTGGATAATTACTGCAGAAAGATAGCAAGGGTTTAAGGGCTGAGCGAGGTAGGGCAGTCTGCAGGAAGCAGAGGCAGCACCCTGAGTCAGGTCTGGTGAGTTTGAGGGCTCCCGGCCCTGGTTTCAGCAGACCTTGCAGGCACAGCTCGTGGCATTGCAGAGCGCTTTTCTCCAGGCAGAGACTGCAGAACAGGAAAAGGTGTTAGCGTTCATCGGCTAGGAAGGGTCAAAGCAGTCCCTGGAAAGAGTCCTGAAGGAGCTACAGAGAGGGGTGCTGTTGAGCATTAGCGGAGCCTGAAGTGCTGTTTTACCCACAGACCAGGAGCAGCCTGGTTGGGTCTTCACAGAAAACAAAACCAACAACCTCCCTTCCCTCAAAACGCAAACACACATCCAGGATAAACGATGCATAGCCTCTAGGACTTTGCAATGAGAGAAAACGTAGATATGAATTACTGCGCTTTGAAAAATCCTCACCGTTAAGATTATATCATCTCTGCATTCCTGCAGAGGTTTTCAGCACAGACAGCAGATGATCCAGCCAGAGCAGTGTTTTGGGAAACGGACATTACAAACAAAAAACCCCTCCTTGTTTTGACAAATGATTGACAAGTCATTTGAGATGGCAAGAGGTAAACGTGCTGTTCGAACCTGCCCCATCACTGACAGTTTCAGCATTGTGATGAACTGCCACTAAATCCTTCGGGTTCTCTGTGAACTCCAAAAACCAAGATCTGTTCTTTTCTGGTTCTCAGACTCGGTCCCGCAAGCTGAGCAAACCCTACAGTGACTGTACAGAGACTGGTGCTGACATACCAGTAGAAAATCTCTATAACAAGAGCTACTCGCTCCAGGTAAATCTGTTACATTTGTTTTTATCAGTTGCTTGAAAACTACCCTCATAAGCTTTACAATATTCTGTAGTTCAGGATCTGAGATGGTGAACAGTCCAGGCGCAGCGTCACTGCTTTTAACCACTGATGTAAAATACCACAGCACTTTTTAAAAATCCAAGTTTTATTCTAAGTGGTTCATGTTTGAAGTTCCCTTAGGCGCTTGGTTAGATAAAGAGAGAACATTAGCTCGTTAGGCAATTTTCAAGCAATGTGAGACTGGAAAATATTGGCCAAGTAAATGTTGCAGCTTAGTAAGCCTTGAAGCCAGAAATTGTGACCTTTAGGACTCCAAGAATAACAGATACCATCTAATCAGCATCCAGATAGCAGGATGTTTGTTTACAGAGTAAGTTTCCACTAATTTTGCATGGTTTCTGTAATTGGGTCCTCTTGGAGAGTGTCAGTTGTTCTTGCACTCTCCACTTGAAGAATCATAATTATATTAGCTGCTGCCTACTGCAAAGCCTGTGCCTAGGCTGGATTTTTATTTTACAGGGCATTATACTGAAATCTGCTGTGATGTATTGCCAGGTAGGATCACACCGGCATTATCTCAGGCATTTAGTAACAGTATTTCACTGAAACTCAGGGCTTAGAAGGGCTGGGACTGGGACCAAAAGGCTTGACGACTGGGATTTCAAGAAGAAGAGTTCAGTTCCTGCGCGTTCCAACTGATTAAGTGTTTTAGCACAAAACACTGACTCTACTGCCCTATTAATCCTTACAACCAGGTCTCCAAACATGCACCAACACAATTTGGTCAAAGCTGTGAACATTTTCACTAGTGAGTCACATCCCACACCTAGATGTTGATTCATGGACCACGCGCCATGGCAGACCAAAAACCTTCTCCTTGGCTGTGGGAAGAGCAGCTGCAACACTCGAGCTTTTGATGGCTGTATGGGAAGTGGGGGCAATCATAGAGATGCCCCCTCAGAGAGGATTATATTCTTTCTTGCACTAGAGCCTAAGCCCTCCATGGCACTTTCTGCTTGTATTTATATTCACTAGCAACAGAGCCTGAAGGCCCAGGGAAATGGGTGCCCATCTTATTGCTACTATCACAAACAGAGGATGGTTTGACGTGCCTGCGAGCCTGGAGCTTGGCGCCGCGGAAGCGCAGCGGCCTGTGCTTCTGAGATACCAGCTCTTGCTTTATCTCCCCTAGATTTGCCTCCACTCCTGCTTTCAGAAGGCCATGGTGGACTCGTGCGGCTGTGCCCAGTACGCGCAGCCCTTACCTGCTGGAGCAGAGTACTGCAACTACAAGAAAAACCCCAACTGGAGTAAGTGTTCAAACACCTCCTGCCTCAGCTGCCCGCAGCCGCATCCCTCCGCAGCACCATCCCCAGTCACACAGTGCACCGGGAAGAGGCGAATCTGCCTTAGCCCACTTAAAGCCCCATGCTGCAGAGCCTGAAGCCGCCTCTCTCGTTTAGATTGACTTGTTTCTCACAGTTGCCCTAATTGCTTCTCATTTCCACACACCACAGAAGTGTCGAGTGGAGGACTCGACCGGGTGAGGCAATTGTTCGTGCCTTATAGCAAGTGACAACCACTTCTCAGAGTATTTTGCAATATTTATAGGGCAGATTTTTTTTATCCCCACCACGTAGGTGATGGCCACAAAGGCCACCTACACCCCAGAAGTGCCACTCCAGCACAGGTAGCAAAAGATCATTGCGTTTCTTTCTGGCTTCTCATGCACGTGCCCTGCTCCCTTGCAGTGTACTGCTACTACAGACTGCACGAGAAGTTCGTGAAGGAGCAGCTGGGCTGCCAGCAAATCTGCAAAGATGCCTGCAGGTAAGTCCTGCCCACAACCAGAGGTAAAATTCTGCGTGGGAGTTCGAGCTCACCATTGACAGCCTGTGTCTCTCTCCAGCTTCAAGGAGTGGGCGCTCACCACCAGCATCGCCCAGTGGCCATCCACCGTGTCAGAGGTCAGTTCCTAATTGCACGCCGGATGACAGCAGCATGGCACAGCAAGGCATTAAATAAACCCAGAGGTTCAGCAGGAAGCAGGGGGCCCCTGGGGTATTTGTTAGCACTTCAATGATGCTCCTCCCAGAGGCTCAGTCTGTAGGGTCCAGGTCAGGGCTTCCCCTCCAGCAGTTCACCATTAAACTAAAATCTGGCTTGTGGGCCAGGAGATCCCCTCAGGGACAGCTGGCCTGTCACAGCCATTCAATTCTGGCACCCAGGCTGGTCTGAGGAGGCACAGAGCATGAGCTCCCTTTCCAGGGGGTTTCTACACAAGCACACACAGCTATAGCAGTATTTTCTGTCTTTTTTTTCCAGGACTGGATGCTTCGAGTTCTCTCTTGGGACAAAGGGCAAAAAATCAACAAGAAGCTAAACAAGTAAGTTTCCATGTATATGTTTCCAGCTTGCACCTCAAGCTCAGATATAATCTCAGCTGCCCTAATGATGGCAATTGGGGAAAAAGCTCCCTTAGAGCGGCCCAGCCCTACTGGTCCAACTGGTTATTTGCATAGTTTTTCAGTATGTTTCATGTTATTGTTTTACTAAACCCTCAGCCTCCCCCTGTTTCTCCTCTCAGGACGGACCTCGCAAACCTCATGGTGTTTTACAAAGACCTGAACGAGAGATTCATTTCAGAGAATCCTGCCAACACAGTAAGTGAGCACAGCGGTTCCTGCTCAGTACCAGGAGGATGCAGCTCTTCCTCCCAGACAGGCTGGATGTTTTCGTCCTGCCAGGGGAGTGGTCCCATCCAGGCAAGGGCAGGAAACCGCCCACGGATGATGCACCCCAGGGCGCCCGGTCCTGCCCTCTGCAGCCCTTCTCAGACTGTCCAGTCCCAAGCCCTGCACCGGGATAGCCTGTGGGCTGCCTGCAGTAAGCGCAGCGCTGAGCTCCCGCTGAAGCGGAGCGGGAGGGATAACGCAGGCGGCAGAGGAAGGGCCCACCGCGTTCGGTAGTCTGCTCACAGCAGACCCTGGGTGCCCCAGCTCGGTGCAGCCTCCCCACACACCGTAACAGTGCTGTGGACACGTGTCCGGCGCCCGCAGGAGCCGATAACCTCGTGCTCTCTTCTCTTGCAGCTCGTCATTCTTCTTTCCAACTTCGGAGGCCAGCTGGGCCTTTGGATGAGCTGCTCGGTCGTTTGCGTCATTGAGATCGTCGAGGTCTTCTTCATCGATTCGCTTTCCATCGTAATGCGGCGCCAGTGGCAAAAGGCAAAGAAATGGTGGAACGACCGAAAAAGGGACCAGCTGGGGAAGGCACCGCAGGCCAGTGATCTGGAGAGGCAGGGCCACGATAACCCGGTCTGCATCGATGAGGACCTGCCCACCTTCAACACCGCCCTCCGCCTGCCGCTGCCCCAGGACAGCCCCTTGCCCAGGACTCCCCCCCCCAATTACAGCACTTTGCGGCTAGAGACTGCGTTCACAGAGCAGCTGCCCGATACGCTAGAGGCTGGGCAGCACTGACGCTTATTTATCCACCCATCCAGGTGCCAAAAAAAGAGGTGGGTGCTGGACCCGTGTGTTCAGGGGTGAAAGGCACATATCCAAATGAGCACTGAAGGGCTGTTGGGTCAGACCCTTATTCAGGGGTTGAACTTGCAGTCAAAGCTTCTCTGAGCAAAGCTCAGACACAAAAGCCAAGGGCTCTGAGACGTTAGGAACTTCAGGCAACATCAATTCTCAAGTTAATCATTGCAGGAGATGGCTGGAGCAGGATGTGGCACTGAGCTGGGATGTCTTGCCAGACAGAGGCATACATTAGCAACCGACTGCACACACCCCATTGTAAGTGGGCAGGAATTACTCCACAGCAGAAGATTGATGCCACATTGAGTATTAACACTAATTGCTCTCGGCTGTGCGGCTTGACTTGTGGGAAAAACCCAGGGCTTTCAGGAATGCAGCATGACATTTGTAGGAAGGGGCATGACAGAGGCTTGGGAAGAGCACAGATTGCTTAAAAGGAAAGCTCTGAAGCTGAATTTTCTTTAGGAACCTGATTCCAAAGGTGTCCTGAGGATCTCTATTCTGAGATTAAAAGTTAGGATAGTCACAGGCGTCCTTGTAGGGCAAGTTATTACATGGCTTGAGTAGGAGAACTTAAGTCATCCCGAAAGAAACATCTGAGAAGGGCATGAAATCTAATTCAGCTTGCAGTGATGAATGGCATACTCTACAAGCTCGATTCATTTTACATCACTCAAGCTGGCCATTAAACAGCACCTCAGAGGAGCTCGTTAAGCAGTGCCTGGCCTTGGCCACACGTGACTTCCCAGAAGCCTCAAAGGGAGCTGGCTGCTCTCTTCCTGCTCAACCCCAGGCATGGACTTCCCTCTGTGGCCACCCAGTTCACAGCCCCGGCGGTGCCCAGGGAGGGGACGGAGCCACACGGGGCTGCAGCGATGGCCGGAGCTGCCCCGGGCTCCGCTCACAGCCCTGAAGGGAGGCGGCCAGAGGATACATCTGCCGCACCGCTCAGCTGCCCGCCTTGCTTACACCCGCTCCGTCCCGCCGTGCTGCATCGGCACCCTGCGTTCTGCCCCCTCGCGCCGGCCGTGCTGCTGCACCGGACCCTCCTGCTGCTCGGGCCGGCCGGAGGCTGCTCTCTGCGCCCGCACGGCCGCGGAGCGCTTGTGGGGAGCCTCCGGGGCACCCAGCTGCGGAGCCAGCGCCCTTCCCCTTGCCCCCAGGCCTGCACATGACTTCCTCCTACCCTAGCCGAGGCTTAGCTGCCTAGAGCACGCCGTACAGACGTTGAGGACGAGCATAGCCCGCACCGGGTTGGCTGCTTAGGGTTTCTGTAGAGCAGGAGCGATTGAGAGCGCGTGCGTGCGTAAGTGTAAGAAGTCTCTCTTTTCCTTTCTTTATATAAACTTATTTTATATATAGGACGGTGAGAATCCATAAAGGTTCTTTTATGTGCAATAAAACATATTTTAACTGGATTATTTAAATAGCTGATAAACTGAAGAAATAAAGATATATTTTTTAGTAACTGCCTTTTTTTCTTTTTCAATCAGCCCTATGCAGGTTACTTCCATGCAGCCATCCCGAGAGATTATGGGATGTCCCTGCGCTGCCAAACGCCCTGGGCGCCTCTGCAGAGCTGGGCTTGTGCTGCACAGTGCTGCTAGGCCTGGCTTGGGAGCAGGCTTTGGGGAGCCGGGGGTGCAAGCGGGTGCATGGTGAAAATACCTCTCAGTAGCATTAGCCAGCAAGGTGACCAAAAAGGCTGGCACCTCGGGCGTCTCCAGACAGTGCCACTCCTGGAGAGTCCTTTGGAGACCGCAGGGGAGCGAGCCGGGTTTGCTCTCCCTCGGAGCCCCTTCTCGAACGCACGAGGGCGAGGTGCTCGGAGCAAACCCTTGCTTGTCCCCATCGCCCCTCTAGCCCAGCATCAAATAACCACACTCATTGCACTGCACTTGCCCCACCTGCAACAGCGACAGAGAGACCTAGAGAAAAACACTGCCGTAGCCACGAAAGGCACCGGGGCCGGCTCCCCCTTTGCATTACAGGCACGAGCTGTCGCAGCTACAGCGGTAGTGGAGGTAGCAGCAAACTTCAGAGCTAGATAGTGTCTTACAGTAAGCTCCTTCCTTTCCAGTTTGTTGTTTATTCATACAGGAGGCAGTTTGGCTCAGTAATACCTGACTAAGGACCTTCTTCCAGATGCAGGTAGCTGCTAGGGTCACTTTTGACTCTAACTCTTCCAAAGCACAGCCTCCTATGAACATTGGGAAGGGGGAAAAGACCCATCTCCCTGGGAAAAAGCAAGCAAACGTTGCAAAGCAGGACATGCCACAGTTGTTCTGTTCGTCACCTGTACCCATGTGGGCAACAGTGCTTGACAGACCGTGACACCGTGCAGGAGCTCCAAGGTTTGCTCCCTCCTGCTCACAGCAGCACCGAGAAGGGCCTGCAGGAGCTCAGCTCCCTGCTGGGGCAGCACAGAGCCCCGCGGCGAGCCTAGGGACCCCTCTTCCTCTCAGGCTGCGCGAGTGACCCTGCCCCACCCCCAGCAGCCCCCAGCACCAGGAGCACCCTCACCCAAGGGCCCAATAAGCAGGTGCTAATCATGCAACCATCCCCCCTGGGAAGGAAGGAAACCCCCTGCAGCTGCTGCCCAGAGCATCCTGCTGCACCTGGGTCCTGCAGCACAGCTGGAATCAGGATCACAGGGTGTCCTGAGCTGGAGGGGACCCAAGTGAATTCGCATGTCTTCACACCTCTCTGGGAGCAGTCAGCTACGGCATGGCAGCAGGCGACGAGTACCTACATTAAACTGTACCGACACGTCAGCCTCCCTGCAAAGGTGCTGCAGCGAAACCCAGGAAACACAAACACCAAAAGCTCTTGATTGAGAGTTTTAGTTCATAGAATCACAGAATGCCCTGAGCTGGAAGGGACCCACAGGGACCATCGAGTCCAGCTCCTGTCCCTGCACAGGACACCCCAAATTCACACCATGTCTCTGAGGGCCTTGGCCAAGTGCTTCTGGAACATCGCCGGGCTGGTGCCGTGACGCCTCCCTGGGGAGCCTGTGCCAGGGCTCCACCACCCTCGGGGGGAAGGACCTTCCCCTAATGCCCAGCCTGACCCTCCCCTGGCACATCTCCCTGCCGTTCCCTCGGGGCCTGGCGTTGGTCACCAGAGAGCAGAGACCAGCCCTGCCCCTCCTCCTGCCCTCGGGAGGGGGCTGCAGAGCCCATGAGGCTGCCCTCGGCCCCCTCTGCTCCAGCTGAACAAACCCAGGGACTCCAGCCGCCCCTCGTACGGTTTCCCCTCTAAACCCTTCCCCAGCTCCGTGGCCCCCTCGGGACACTCTCCAGTACCTTTATACCCTCAATGTCCTGCGGCGCCCAACGCTGCCCACAGCGCTCGGGGTGAGGCCGCCCCAGCGCGGGGCAGAGCGGGACAATCCCCCCCCTCGCCCGGCTGCGATGCAGGGCTCGGTGCCCCCCAGGGCACGGCTGGCCCCCTGGGCTGCCAGGGCACGCTGGGGGCTTGTGTTCAGCCTGCCGTCGGCCAGAGCCCCCGGGTCCCCGCAGAGCTGCTCCCCAGCCCCTCGCGCCCCAGGTGTCCGTACAGCCAGGGCTGCCGCGCCCCAGGGGCAACACCCGGCGCTTGCCCTTGTTCAACTCCGCGCGGCTGGTGACTGCCCAGCTCTGCGGCCTGCCCGGGTCCCTCGGCAGGGCCTCGCTGCCCTCGGGAGTGTCACCAGCTCCTCCCAGTTTTTTGGGACAGGCCGCGGGGCACAGCCTCGGGGGGTTGCTGTGTCCCTGGTGCTCGCCAGCGGCCACGCTTCCCGTCCCGGTGGCAGCAGAAGTTGTGTCCTGTGGATGCCGCAGGCTGGCTCCCAGACCTTTCTCTGGGGTGTCTGAGAATTCACAACACAGACAAAACCTTGCAATCATGTATTTGTTACAGCAGAGCCAGACCTCGGTGAGAGCCGTGAAGTGGATGACGCCTCAACCAGGGCAATTTTAGAAAGTCTTGTACATTTAAAGGCTTCCTGGAGCAAAACAAAAGGCTTTTAAAATAAACTTAAGTGGTGCCAATCCTGCAAGGAAGCGGTTGCATTGACTGGTCAAGCTTTATACCTGATAACTGTGGTTCTAATAAGGAAAACATCATTTGATTGAGAGCAAGGCTGCTGAAGCAGGGCATTCCCCTGCAGCGTGCCTGCAAGGCCTCTCTGGTCCATAACCCAGGCACTTTTTAGCTTGAACACTCACTCTAAAGTCTTTGGTAAAGCACAGGTTTTCTGTAGGTGCTTTTTGCCTTTGCTTCTCAGGGCAGGTGCAGTACCTTTTCTCCTTGTGTGAATAACCCTTGGGAGGCAGAAAGCCACAGAGTAGCTACAGAAATGGATTACTTCATCGTAAATTAAATACTGAACCCTTCTGAACTCCTGAGTCATCTTAAAAACAGAAAACTACCCAGGACACTACCCAGGACAGTACGAGAATCAGGTCGGACACACACTAAACATCATGAACTCAAAGCGTTTGAGAAACTCAGCTTGGAGTTTATGGGAACAGGCAGTAAAATCTGTGGTTCGGTGACATCCCCTCCTCCACTGCTGCAGCCGCTGCTCCGAGGGCCAGGTGGGATCCCGGCCTCTTCCCACGGGCACAGCGTTCCCGGGAGACCCGTAGAACTCGGTGGGAGCCTGGCGAGCCCCAGGCAGGGCTCGGGAGCAGGCAGCCCCCCGCTCCCCCGCTTGCAGCCCCCTGCTCGCTGGCACCGCAGGGCTGCAGGGCAGCAGTGGTACCCGAAAACACGGTGAAGGCGCAGGTGGCATCGCAGGCACAGCGCTGCCTCGGCGCCGGGGCGAAGGACGGGCTGGGGAGAGGTGTCGAAACAAAGCTGCAGCAGGCAGGTGCCGGTGACTCACGGGGAAAGGCTGCCTGCACGCCAGGACCGGCTCTTCGGAGCAGAGGAGACGCAGCGGACGAACCTCGCTCAGCTCCCAGCAGCAGCCGCGGCGGAGGGGAGAAAGCTGTGGGTGACGGAGGAGCTGCTGGGGGGGCAGCTGAGGAGGAGGAAGATCCAGCTGCACAGAGAAGGTGTGCTGGGGGTCAGGAATCCGCCGGTGCCTCTACCAGCAAATGATGTCCAGGCAGAAATGGGGTTTGAAAACACACGGAGCCGCCAGCCCTTCTCTGTCCCGCTGGGGAGCGGACGCCTCCGTACACCAGGTTATGGAGCCTGGTGGCCATACGCAGGGCTTTGTCTCACCTAATAGACAATTACCCCGAAACAGCCTTCAGGGGCATGGACCAAACCTGTTGTTTCCAGAGTAACCTTCCCAAGCAACCCTAACCCAAATGGCTCAGGCGTTTCGCCTGTGGGCACCTGATTTCTGTAGTTACTGTCCTGAGCTACCCCCACCCCCCAAAGGAGCACTGCAAAGGCTACGTGGGCTCTCGTCCTGCCACAAGGAGGCTGGAGGTTGGTTTGTCCGAGCTCTGGTGGAAGCACTTACAGAGCAGGCATCAGTCCTGCCCCTGCCCTCGCCTGCTGGTGGCTTTCCCAGTGTTCCCAGTTCCTTTGACACAAGCGTGAAAACACCTGCTGCGAAAACCATGGCGAGAGGGGCAGCTGTGCAGAAACAAACTCCAGTCGCAGTGGCAGGACTTGCTGCTTAAGTACTTTTGAGAATCAGAACTGTTGGGCAAAGACTTTTCCTGGGTAGAAAACAAGACTCTCACCCTGACGCTGCTTATTTCACTGCTCGGCATGAACAGCCGGCACAAGGGTGACTCAGGTGATTTGGTGTGTCAGCCAAACATGGGAAGGATGTGTGGTTTCCCTATCAGACAGAAGTTCACCTGGTAATCCAGAGAAAAATGGGAGTACCCGCCCTCCCAGTCAACAGGGATGTAAAACTTGCCCAGAACGTGACAACGAACAGTAAGACACAGATTCCTTGGAAAACACACCTGAGACTCAGCCTGGCCCCATCCTGATCCCAGGTGGCCACGGCATCACCGCCGCAGCCCCACGGGGTGCAGCAACCCGGGGATGTCAGCCTGGAGGGGTAACTCCAGCCTCCCCCAGAGCAAAGGGATGGCTGCCCAAAGCCGCCCCCAGCAGATGCAGCCAGGCAGCACCGATGGGGTTAAAGGCTGCCCGGGCCCCCTTCCACACTGGGTAACATTGCAGTGGTCCACAAACAGGTTTGGGAGTTAAATACCTCATTAATGTAAATGGGGCCGGGCTGGGGAAAGGCATCTCCAGCACATGCCTATGGAAAACCCTTTCAGGCTCTGAGCCGCCGCCGCTTGTGCCCTGCAATAAGGTGCAGCTCGGGGTGGGGGGGGCCTGGACATGGCTGGAGACTGTGGATGGTTTAATTTTACCCTTTCACCTTCAAGGCCAGGTGAGCCGGCTCCATAAATATCAGCATCGGGAGGCTTCTCCTCCAGACACCCACGAAGGGGCTCACAGGGCTACGGCAGCTCTGCTGCTGCTGTGTTCTCCAGTCAGACCCCCCAGGAAACACCCCAGCGAGGGGCTCTGCCCCAGGAGAGCCCACCCGTGCCTCCCGCTCAGCGAAGCCCCACGGTCTGGGAAACCAGTGTGACCTCGCCGGCAGCAGCCGCGGCTGCCACCAGCCCCCAGCAGCCCGTCGATGACACGCTAAAGCAATGGGCGTTCTCGACACGCAGCAGCGACTTCCCTCTGCTTGGAGCTGCGGCCAGCGCGCCCCAGACCAGTGCTGCTCCCGGGGCTCAAACCGGCCCAGGAGGCTGCGGCGGCCGGGCCTGCGATACGGAGGGTGCCAGCCGGCGGGTACTTTATTGTAGTAAAATTGTTTCCTTGGCTTGAAAGTCCCGTCTCAGGCGACACCGCGGTGGTGAGCACCACGCAGCCGGAGTTGGGCAGCTCCCTGGAGCAATCCCCCACCGCCAGATGCCAGGTCTGAGCCATCCCCACCACCCCGGCCCGTGCTCGGCGCTTTGCGGAAGCGTTTTCGAGCAGCCTCAGCCCCGGGAGCATCCCGAGCACAGGCCTGAGCCGTGGCAGCGCCGGAGCAGTTTCAGGCAAGCGTGAGTCAGAGGTTAACCCACGATTGCGGCAGCTGCCCTCTGCAGTGACATGCCGTGACACGGCTCCGGCACTAATCCCAACGCCGGCATCTCCCTGCGAACAGGACGGACCGGGAAGTGTGGAGTCATTGCCAGTTCCCCACGCCTCCGCCGGCACACGCGGGTGATGCCGTCAGCGGGGCTGCGCAGGCGGTGCTGGCCACGGCTGATGAACCCCGGGAAGAGTGAGAGTTGGGGCTGGCCGTGACCGATGCCTAACGAGGGGAAGGAGGGAAGAAATCCCAGGACAGGCTGGGCAATCCCATCTGAGCAACCCGACTCCCCTCCTATGCAGGGGGAGCCTGGAGCTGCTGCCCTGGCCGTGGGGCAGTGCTGGCCCTGGCTCGTCGCCGTCTCCTCGTGCCCCACACCGTGCCGGCGGCTCAGTGCCGCGCTGCTCCCAAGGGCAGCACCAGCACAGCCATTTCCTCCGCCAGACGCCCCGGTGCGCCCGCCCAGCCCTGCCTGCACACCAGCGTGTGCTCGCCAGCACAGCCCGGCGGCACCGCGAGCCCCCCGAGCCCCGCCGGGCGCTGGGCTGCCCGTGGCCACGCGACTGGTCCCAAATTGCGCGCCGGTCTGCAGCTCCCAGCGCTGCACGCACAGGGCGCTCGATGCTGTCTGAGGAACAGCACAAGTATCCAACCACATCACTCCGGAACAGCTTTTCTCTTGGGACTGACGCTTTCTGGCAGCAAGAGCACCCTGATCCCTTGGGGTTTTTAATGAAATCTCTTTCACCATCTGTCCTCCTTCTTGCCAAAACCAAAGGCTCTTCTCCTGCGCCTCGCTCATCCCACTCCAGAGCATGTGGGGGGGCGTCCCGCCCACCCCTCGCCAGAGCAGTGGGGGCTCAGGACGCCCCAGCCCGGGGATCCGGGGGGCGGCGGGCAGGGGCTGTGCTGGCCGTCCCTGCGGCGCAGCGTGGAATGCCACGCGGCGGGTTCCCGCAGCGGCCGGCCGCGCTGCACCAGGGCTCTTCCCTTCGGCCCAGGCGAGAGCAGCCGTGGGCTCGGGGCGCTGACCCGGCCGCCGCGCCTGCTCCCCGGCCCGGTTGCAACACAGCCGGAGGTATAAACAGGTAAACACACCCCCCCTCGGGGCCGCAGACAACACGTTCCCGGCGTTTTGTCCTCTCTTGTATCATCACCCGTGCTTTGGCACTTCCCTGTCACACTCCCGTGCCGCCTTGTCTCCCAGGCTTACACTCCTGCCTCAGTTCCCCTTACAGAAGGAGCCGGGTGGGAGCCGCATCCCCCCGGGGGGCCAAGCCTCCCAGCGCTGCTTGCACTTGTGCACTTTGCCCTAATAAGTTTCTGTATCGGGCAAAGGTTTGGCAGTCTGTATAGATGGAAAAACGTGAGTATTCACTAGATTTATTCACCTGCTATTTAAAACGTGCCGCAGTCACAGGGGAGATGCGACCACCGCGAAGCGTGGCTGGATGCGGGTACTGGCCAGAGCCGCGGTGAATCACACTGTTCCCACAACGACTTTTGCTGCAGAACCTTCTTGTGTTTTAAGACCATCTCACCCAAGTTCACATAACGAACCCTGAAGGGTACAACCTGTTCCCCTGGATAATCACAAAGGGTAATCACCCCTCGCTCTTGTTCTTGTTAGAAGTCATCGCTCAGAAAATATTTCACATTTCCCCCAGAACATGGGAGAGGACCATAAAGCACGGGCCCATGGGGATCTTTACGGTGCTCTGTCCCGGCCGGCGCCGCGCCAGCGCTCCCTGGCCTGTGCCGGGGCAGTGTGGCATCCCCGCCGAGCCCACCCGCAGCCAGCGCGCCCTGAGACACTGGAGTCGTGGCAGGCCGGTCATCTGTTCCGCTGAACTTCTACAGCAGAAAAGGCAAATGAGTGCGACTAATTCCCCATCACACCAATTAATTACGGAGCAGGTCTGGGGAAACCCCACCGGTGACAAACTGCTGCCTGAACGCGCAGCCTGCCGCGGCCCCGCGCCGAGAGCCCGCTGGGTCTCCCCCACCGGTCTCCCACACACGGAGGAGCGCAGCCTCGGCGTGGCGAGTCGGGATCCTACGATCAATGCCACTGACGCTCAGGCTGAAGGGAGCTGTGCCTGAGCCGGGTTTTGCCCCATCCCTGCCGCTCTGGAGCCAGCAGCGTGGCTCGCGGAATTGCGCGGCGTGGTGGTACCCGCGCCCCGGCACGGACCGAGCCCCTCGCGGGGGCCAGGCTGTGGCCGCCGGCTGACCACGCTGTGCCAGGCACACAGGAGCCGGGCCTCGGGGGGCCGCTTCCCTCCCCTCTTCTGCTGCTTGTAAAACAAAACCAGTCTCGGTTTTACTGCCTGATCTTTGTAACGCAAACAGAGGTCAGTTAAAAAGGTTTTATACGCGGCGGTTACCGGTGTAGGTTGGCTGGTGAGATGCTCGCTGTCATTTGACTGTGATTTTACTGGTCACAACTAAATCGCTCTGTTTTGTTTCATGACAGCGTGTCTCTGAAAGTGTACCCGATAAACCGAGCAACTCCAGTGCTGAACGAGCCTGTTTGCACCCCGCATGGGGACGGGTGATGCACGGCTTCCCTCGGCAGAGCGGAGCAGGAGCAGCCTCCCCGACGCGGGTGAGCGGCGGCGATGGGGACGGGCGCGCTCCTCCCTCGCAGCAGGGCTGCTGCAAACCCCAGAGCCGTCTGACTGGAAGCCAAGCTGCAGAGGTGACTAATGTTTAGCACGTACATCTCGCAGCTCCTGCTAAGTGGCAAGCTAATTAGCGGGTGCGGGTGCGCTGGCGGTGCCCATCGTCGGCCACGGGCAGGGCGGCTGGCCACGCCGCCCCGGCACCTGGGCGGGAAAGGGGCTGCCCGGGAGGGGACTCGAACCAAAGCTCCCGTTTCTGCAGCCCAAAGAGCCTTTTCCAATCCTCATGAAATCCCTACACACCGAGGAGTGACCTCGGGCCCGACAGCCGCCACCGCGGCAGCGCCAGGCTGGGACCCCCCACCCGGACCTCACACCCCCCACACCCCCGCACCGTGCCGAAGGGCATAATTTGGCCAAAACCAATGCAGATTTACACAGAACCAGATATGGACGAGTCATATGTTTTTTCCAGTGACCTGAACTCATTCCTACCAACAGGGCCGTGATCTGGGGCCGATTTCCTTCCTGCAGAGCTGACCTCGGGTCTCTGCGTCGCGCTCTGGCACCATCACCTCCGCTCTTTGTCTTTACATACAGGCCTAAAAACCAGCCCAGAAGCCTTTGCAGCCTTCTTTGTAGCCGCTCCAGCCACCACCAAGTTTTCACTTTACCGGATAAATTTAGGACCGGTTGTTATTTTCGAAACACTGCAGCTCAGACCAATGGAGCCATTTTCTGGGCTGATCTGCCCCGCGTATCCAGTTTCTCAGCTGTATTTAGCTGCTGTCAGGCGTGCATCACGCCAGCGCAGCACCCCGACTCGGTACACAATGCCTGGGGTGCAGAAGAGCTTTCCACAGTGTTTTTCAGCTGTATTTTTAGCAGGAGGTTTTTGCTTATGAAATAAACTTTCTCATGAAGCGAGAGAGACAAGGCAAAGTCAAGCCGAATTCAAGGTCGTTTGGCTTCACAGCTGGTGTTGCAAACCACTGAACAAATGCAGCCTGCTCTATTTTCAGCGTTAGGGCTGCCAGTGCTGGTAACAGACATTGTTCTCCGAGGAAATAAGTAGTGATAGAAGGGCAATTATTTTGACAGGACAGAGGTTAGAAACTGGGTAAGTCCTGGTACTCACCATCAAACCTGTTCGTTCTAGCTTCGCTTGGAAATACTGTTTAAACACAATCCCGCATTCCACTTCTGACATAATGGGAGGAGGTACACTTGTGCAATTTAAAAATAAAAATCCCTTTTGTTCCCAAACTACGAAACACAGGGACATTTGGGAAAGCCTGACCGAGGCCTGATCGAACAAGAACCTGCGATTACTTTTCCTAGCGAGAGTCAGTCGTTACCTTTTACAACGCTTTGCCGCTCTGCCGTGATTTATAGTTCCACGGAGGTTTATACACACTCACTGTTGTGTCATGAGGAGTTACCGTCTCCCACAGTTGCTCAGGACGCTCAGGGTTTTGCCTCTAAGCGGCGTTTGCACGGTAGCGGCGGGCTCGGGGCTCCCACCCGCGGGGTGCAGCGCGCTGGCCCCAGCCCAGCAAAGCACAGAACACAGACTGGGGGGGGCGCGCGTCTCTCCAGCCACCCCGAGGGATTATTATGTGATCAGCGGGAATCAGTGTGCAAGACACGTAAGACTGTGATTAAGATATAAAACGCAAAAGCGCGTGCTAACCGCCGTGCAAATCGCGGACAACCGAGCTACGAGCGTGTTCGCGAGGGCACCCGGCCCCGTCCGCGCTACCAGTGTTCCGCCCTCAGACGCAAATAGAGGAGCTGCTTAGTTGTTTAATTTCCTTGTTGTTTTATGGAAGCGGAGCTCGTTTCTCCCGGCAGGAGGCCGGCACCTCTCGGACTCAGCCTGCAGAGTTCTGCCCCTCCTATTTAAGCATCAACACCCTCTGCAGCCCGCGTTTCAAAGATGTGTGGTGTACAAAACACTGCCAGGAAAGCGTGCCCAGCAGCAGCCTTGGTAGTAAACACAGCTGCTCGGGGAGACCTTTTCTTTGGGGGGAAAAATTGTAAGTTCTTATACTTCTTTAAAAAAAAAGGTTACACGATCTTCAGTCAAAACCGGATTATAAAACTGTTTCAGAATACGAGTGCAGTTCACCTGCAGTTATTTAATCTGTGTCAGAGGCCTGTCGTGGGGGGTGGTTGGCACGAGGGAAGCCAAAGCCGCGAGGCGATGTCCTGGCGCCTGGGACGTTTCCAACCAGGCCGAGAAACGCGCCGTACATCGCTGCGGCGCGGGGGCCGTGGCCGCGGCCCCCGGACCTGGTCCTGCTGCGAACCTTCCCGGGCACTGCCGGCGGCCCAGCGGCGGCCCGAGCACCCGCTGTTCTGACGGGACTTTTTCTGCTTTTGGGGAGAACCCAAGGGCAGGCGCCGGCGCCGTGGCAGCGGGACGGAGGCACAGCTTCCTCAGCACGGCGCGGGAGCGGGAGCGGGCGGCGCGACGGGGGCTTTGTGCCGCTCACCCCGCGCTGCCCGCGGGCTTCGTGGCACCGGGGCAGGCGCAGCACGACGGAAACCTGCACGGTGCTGGGGGAAAGTTACCGCGGGGCTGCAGCGGGCCTGGGCCAGCCGCCACTCGCCGGGGAGCGACTGCGGCCGAGGGAGGGAGGGCTCAGCTGCACCGCCGTGCGGTGACGGGGCGGGACGGGCGCCACGGGGCGGGGAGGCGGCGGGGCCGGTCCCGCGTTCGGCGGGGCGCGCTGCCGGCGCCGGGCGGGCGGCAGGTACGGGGGGCCCGGGGGGGGGGCTCCGGGGCGGCGGGGGGAGCCGGGGGGGGGCGGGGGGGGGGCGGGGAGGCAGGTCCCGGGGCGGCGGGGGGAGCCGGGGGGGGGGCGGGGGGGGGGCGGGGAGGCAGGTCCCGGGGCGGCGGGGGGAGCCGGGGGGGGTCGGGGGGGGGTCGGGGAGGCAGGTCCCGGGGCGGGGGCTGGTCGCTCCCTCGGCATGCGAACGCCCACGGGCATCCCCCGGCGGGGCTCGGGGCCGAAGGCACCGGCGCGGTGGGGCAGGACCTGCGTGGGTCAGAGAAAATGTCAGCCTTTAAATGTTACTACGTTTTTCCCCCCCCCCCGCTTCTTGCAGCGGAGGATGCGGCTTTAAGGCATAATATTCTTTCTAGAAGGAGGCAAATAAGGAGAGTCCTTTGCTGACATATTTTTTAGGGGAGGAGGTGGAATGAAAACCTTTAACTGGGGCACGGTGTCGTTCTGCACCGGCACCGCCGTGAACTCATCCCGTCTTTGCAAGGTTTTGCAACACCGGTGCGGGTTTTCGTGCCGTCAGTTATCTGGATGTACGCGGTGTGCAGCCAGGCGCAGTGGCGCTTATTTCACTTCTGTTTACACAGGGTTTTCTTTAATTTCCCCAACAAAAAGGTATGGAAGCGAACCGCAGCTTTCTGAGTAATTCACTGCCCGTTTCCTTTGTTGCGGGCAACGTGCCATCCACCCCAGGCTGCCGCCTCCCGCGGGAGGGCAGAGGATGCTCCCTCGCCGGGACACCGGCCTTCTGCAGCATAAGCGATCTGCCGGTGGGGAGGGAGCTGCTGGGGGGGTTTTGCTCCTCGGGTGTTGCTCCTCTTATGCTCCAAGATTCACGTTGTTCATTGCACAAGCAGCAGAGTTAGCTCTCAGCAGCGTGACCTGGCTGGCACGTGAGGAGCAAGGCTTGTCATCGTCCGAGGAGACGGGGCCGTCGCGGGGAACGCGGGGTTCGGCAGGCAGGGGAAGGCGGGGTGGCGCCTCTGACATACGGTACGGAGAGTCAGGCAGATGCTGTCTAAACTTCCACACCGTAAATACTCCTCGAGTGCTGAACGCGTGCCTGTCGGGATTAGAGACCCGGCGGCGCCTGCGCGGCTCGGGCGGCCGTGGGCGTCTGGGCCGGCGGCCGTGCGCTCCTCACACCCACCCGCAAGGCAAAGCGTCTGCTGGGTGCCCTGTGCTGGGCGCGGGAAGGGCTTCCCTGCTCGCTGACACGTTACTGCCCTGCGTTACTTTTTCAACTGCCAACCTGTACGCTTGTGATGTAATAAAAAAATTTCCTCTGATTTGCAAAAATACCGCTAGATAGCATAAATCTCTCCTCTGGGAAAACAAGGTCTTTCCATCAGGCTCTGGAGGAGCTGGCAGATGAGCGGCGGGTGGTCAGAGGAAGGACTGTTGCGTCTCCCAGTAGAGAAAGTCCTGAACAATTGCAGTATCAGGCCCAGCACTCTTGAAGTGGTTTTGCAGCTGAGGTGCCACCCTGGAGCCGCCGAGTGCGCTGAGTTTTGCTTATGTCTTTAATTCCTTTAAGTGGCACTTGCCCTAGGAAAACCCCAGAGGAGATTCAACACAACACAATCGTTTCGTAATGTGGGAGTCTGATCTCACCCGTAAGGTGGAGGAGTTTCACCTGGGATGATGCTGGGGTGATGCAGGGCTGGACTCGCGGCAGCTGGGGCAAGGTGAGGACACCTCCCTCGCAGCGCAAAGCAAACCACATTAGAACCAGGCACAGGTTGCTTTTAGGACGGCTTCAGTCATCACAGGGATGCAGGTACTGCCAGGAGAAGGGCGTGTGGCCCTTCTGTGCACCGCAGGGGTCTTGTGGCCCTGGGGTCGTGCCTGAAAGTCATTTTAGGTGACACCAGTGCGCTGACAAGGGGCAGCCCAGAGCAAAGCACAGCAGTGGGGAGGCAGCGAGGGAAGCAGCGGTGGTTCCCCCGAGAGGGTCCGGCACGGGCCGGCGAGGTCGGTGCTTGAGGGGCACGGTGTGACCTACAGGCGCTGCGGGGACCCTCGGGGCAGTTCAGCAGCAGTAACGCACCGCTGCAGCTCACCTGCAGAGGAGACGAAGGCAGTTCCTATCCGCACGTTGCAGACCGGTCCTGCAAACAGCGGTGTGACAATAAAAAATGCAAAGGAGGCCAAGGAGTGGTGGAGCCTAACGGGTGCGTGTTCCCCTTCCCTGACCAGGGCCTTGGAAGTGGAGCTGCCAAACAAGAAATAAAAATGGTGAGCGGCAGCTGGGAGCTGCCCAAACAGCCAGGCCCTCGAGCTTCGCACGCTGCACAAATAATGGGGTGTTTGAGGGCAGCAGCAGGGACAGATTTTTGTAACCGTGGGACTGCCCTGTATGCCACGCACCAGCAGGAGCCGCGCTCGTGTCCATCAAGGGGAAGCGCCTTCTAAGTCCCCAGCCTGATCTCCTCAGCTCCTGTCCCACCGCAGCCTCCGCTCCCTTTCTCCAGAGAGGGTTCTGGGAGGGGGTGATGGTTGTCTGTGTGCTGATGGAGGGTGGGTCTTGTCATCCCTCATTTGTCACCCCTCTGCTCCAGGTACTGCCCGCTGATGGAGGAGAGCAGGACAGGCTCCCGGCTGGCACCAGAACAGGTACCCAACCCCCTCCGAACAGCTACAGCGCCCGAGCACTGGGCCTCTGCGCGGGGGCAAGGAGCCCCCCGGTGACGGGGGCTTTGGCTTCCGATCAGGCAAGGCACCTCACGCAGAGTGGCTTTCAGCAGTGAGAAAGAAACGAGCAGTCTGTTTGGAAACACGCTGGAAATAAAGGTAAGAAGACAACTCTTAAAACGAGAAAAAGATTGAAAAAAATGTCATCTGAGTATAGTCAAGCACAGCTTTTGCTTAATGTCATTTCTTTTATCAAACGACCTTCCATTTAAAAGCACAGCTTATGCCTAAAGGAAGAGTAAACCTGAGTCTTTCACTCTGCTGCCATGTGAAGATGTCCCCTGCAAAACCTGTGACTGTCTGCTTGGCTGCGTTGCCAGCGCACCTTTGTTAACTTGGTTTTTTTAGTTTTGGGGTCCGTGTGTCTCCATGGAGGGACAGGGATGCTGCAGGCACCCTGCGTGGGGCAGCTCTTCCAGCTGACCCCGTCCCCGTCCCAGTCCCTGTCCCCATCCCCGTCCCAGTCCCCGTCCCCGTCCCCGTCCCCTGCCCGCTGGCTGCGGGACAGAGCAGTGCTTGCAAAGAACAGGTCCCATAGCTTTGACATTGGGGAAAAAAACATCCTGAATCAGTTTTATCTAAAAACTAGTTCAATCTTATTCTCTGCAGCATGGCCAGGATCTAACTTAAAAAATGTGAAAATGCTGCCCTTCAGCACAGTGTTTTTATGGTTGTTGAGCTGAAGAGATAAAGTGAGCTGGAAGCACTCAAATCCTGGCTTAAAACTGATTTGGAGCTGGTCTTCCCTTCCTAGTGCAGCATCTTCCCATTGGTGTCGCTCGCAAGCGTGCTGTGGCTCTGCAAGAGCGCTCTCAGGTTAGGTGCTTAAATGGAAATAAATTCAAGGTGGAGGATAAGCATATTGATGACTCCTGCCAAGCCATGAACAAGGATAAAGCAGCGTCAAAATTAGCCGTTCAGTATCTTTAGCTGTACTCAGATATGAGAGTAGGGCTTTTATTCTGCATGTGCTTCTGACACCGTAAGTATGTGCCTCAACATTGCCATCAGGATAAGAAAAGCTAAAGTTCAGCCTCAGAAAACAATCTAAAAAGAAATAATAACTTTTAGAGCAATGTCAGGTCGAAGAGCAGCCCGCACAGGTCTGCGTGACAAGCCGGGATCCCTCCGTGGCAGGTCTCGGACGCCGGCAGGAGCCCACGCTCCGTGTTCGGCCGGCGCGGGCTGTAAGCAGCCGAGCAAACAGAGGCTGCAGGGCATGCGGCCAGTCAGGTCCAGCCGGGCTGGATTTTGCCCAGTGCAGTGTAGGTGTGTTTTAAATTTTAATCTAATCTAAGTCTTTTATTGGATTTCTTAAAAGGCGGAAAATATTTACTAGTTTGCCTTGCTGGTCTCTCTGGACTTAAATGTATTTTGATGATACCGTTTATATAAAGCAGAGACCAATCTTGGGGCTGTGTCTTGAACCGGGTTTGTGTTCACACCTGGCAGCAGAAGACTCGGGCGGAACGGCCACGCGTTTCGTGTCTTCCCTTCAGCCACAGGTAATTAAGCAGAGGCTAAGGTCGTTGTTCCCGTTTTCATTATAGTCCTGCCCAAAAGCCAGCAAGCATCTGATGCAGTGTACGCTCCCCCGTGAATAAACCCTCTGCAGGCAGCTGTGGGTGGGAACCTCTGTGGCACGAGCCGACGATGCGCTGCTGGGTTGGGGGTCTGGGAGGTCCGGAGAGTCCGGGGGGTCCGGGATGTCCAAGTCCCAGGACACGTGTTCCTTGGAGAACAAAATGCTTTCAGATGAGAGTAAAGCCTGCCCTCAGATCTTGGAGGAAGCAGCTGGAGTTTCTCCTTTCCAAAGCACTCTCCCATCGAAACCTCATGGTGTCAGGCTACGTCTAACACCACGTGTGATAGGGCGTGCAATGAAAAGCATCCTTCATGGAGTGAGACGTCATAAAAATCCATTGGTTCTGTACTTTTATCAAACTTTGTATACACTACTCAGGAGATTTTGCAGATCTGGCCAATAAACCGATACATCAACGAATCAGTATTATCTTTTTTTTTTTTTTAAGTAAGAAGGGCTCAGTTGCTCCCCCTCCCCAGGAGGCCTGTGCGCGCCCTTCAGCTCCCTTTTGTACCTGTGGTTGTCTATCTGCAAGTAACTTCCTGCAAATCTAGTTCCTGCGTTGCTGAGTACGGGCCAATATTGGAATATTGCTGTATTACTTCAGCACTCTTTCTTCCAGGATGCTGAGTTATACGCAGCATTAATCTTTAATCCTGGTCTCCTACAGCTTAAATCTGAAAAATGTTCTAAGCAGCTGACTCAGGTTTGTTTTGAAATCCTGCCTCGGGATATTAAGATTTAGTAACACAAATTCTCACCTTAAAATAGCAGCACAAACTGTTCTATTTACTCACAATATGAATGTAAAATATGCAGCATCCCTCACATGAGCGGTGGAAGCATACCGATAGTATCTGAAAGGCAAAGGAATTTGGTGGAAAAAACCAATCCGTTGTCCTTCCTCTGGTGGGCAGCAGCACCACCATCAGCATTCCTGGTCCTGGGGAAGGTGCTGCCGGTTCCAGGTCCTCTTCTCCTGCCCCCTCCAATAGCCCGGTGCACTCTAGTACTTTTTACTTTTGAGAAAAATTGTCTTAAGCCCTGATTTACCTTGACTACTAAACCCTGCCAGCCTGAATTCTACCTGAAACCAGCTCCTGTGTGTACTGCTTGGTCCATCTGGTGTTGGCAGAGGTTCCGGGCTCTGCTAGAGACGAACCAGTTTGCACAGAAAACACTGACTTCCTAAAAAGTCGTCTTGTTATTTACTGCAAATCCGCGCAGCCCAGGGCCAGTGCGCCGCGGGTCACCGCAGGCACGGCCGTGTCCAGCAGGTCCAAGTCACCCCTACCTCTCGTGGGGCCAGAGGGGACCCCAGAAGGGACGTGACAGAAACGTTCACCGCTTTTGGAACTGCAAAGCACAAACCTCCCTGCCTGTGCCCTCCGAGGAGGTGAGGGGCTCCTCGCCACTTCGCTGCCACCGTGTGACCCTGCAGAACATCTGCTCTGAACCTCTCCTGGGTTATAAAATCACGGTCGTGCCATCGCGTAACCAATCCGGTTCTGCTTTGCTGACAATACGAGTACACTTGGCGTAATGCAAACCTTGCCTCTCAACGTAGCTGTTCTGATGTCTTTCTCCCACGTGCAGACAGCAGCATGAACCTGAAGAAGTACTTCATTCGGGCGCTGCACCGCCTGCAGAAGGGCCCTGGCTACACCTACAAGGAGCTGCTGGTCTGGTACTGCGACAACACCAACACCCACGGCCCAAAGCGCATCATCAAAGAGGGGCCGAAGAAGAAATTAATCTGGTTCTTCCTAACGCTGCTCTTTGCGTCTCTGGTCTTCTGGCAGTGGGGTATCCTCATTAACACCTACCTCTCCTACAACGTCACATCATCTCTCTCTATTGGCTTTAAGACCATGAAGTTCCCAGCAGTCACGGTCTGCAATGCCAACCCTTTCAAGTAAGTTTTTCTTCACCTAATTTACCAAGTCGTGCTTTAACACTCTTATTTATAAGGCTCGGGTTAGGTACTGTGGACCTGTTCCTGCCTCGGGTATCATGTTAGGAGCATCGATGGAAATGATCCTTTGACTCACCGAGTGGCACTAAAAACTAAGCAAAGGAGGGCAACATAAAGGCGAACGGCTCAGGTCCAGAGGAGGGTCCGTGTGCCTGCCAGTTTGCCTGGTTTTCCTTACGGTATCAGTTAATCTAATGATGGTTATTGCCTCCCTGTGAACTTTCCCTGGCTCGGGGAAAACTCGAAGTTCAACTCACTTGTCACAACCAGAATCAGTCTCTCGATCTTTCCCCACAATTCCTTTCTTTCTCCTTCCTCGCTGTGAACGTACCTCTTATCGCTTACGCTCCGGCCATTAAGAGCTGGTTAAACAGTAGTATCAGCTGGGACGTAACTTGATCGAAATTTCAAAGGAATAACTGATTTTTGTTAGAGTTGCTTCAAATTTATACCCATAGTGTAGCCCGAGGCAAGATGCTCTCAGCTGACACACAGGAATTACTTTGGTGCTTTTTCGTCTCTGCTTGGTAGAGTTTTTTTGTATAAACTATAGGGAATTACTGAAATACAGCCAATTCGGCTCTGCACTGACAGAACACTGTTCACCGCCACTGCACTCTCTGTTTATCCTCCCACTGGCTTTCTGCCCGGTCGCAGGCTGCTGGGATGCCCGTGTCCGAGCTGGCTGTGCTCTGCGCGGAGGCTCCCGTGGCTCTCCGGTAAATCCTTTGGCAGCGACCCGAGGTGCCCGGGAAGGTCCGAGCCAGCGGAGCAGCAGGCAAGCTGCCGCAGACCCCCACTGCCTTGACACTGCCTGGTACCCGCCCTTTGTCCTGCAGGTACTCAGAGGTGAAGCATCTGCTGAAAGAACTGGACAGGCTCATCGAAGCGGCGCTGGAGAGGATCCTGCAGCCCACGCCGGGGAACAGCAGCGAGAACTCCCCGCCGCTTGACCTGGAGCTCTGGCACCAGATACCCCTGGTCCTCATCGATGAGCACGACAAGGACAACCCCGTCATCCTGGACATCTTTGAGAGCAACCAGACTGCTGGGGACAACCAGACCGCCGCGGGCAACCAGACCGCTGCGGGCAACGAAACCGCTGCGGGCAACGACACTGCTGCGGGCAACGAAACCGCTGCGGGCAACCAAACGGCTGCTCCACCTGCCCCAGCCAACGCTACATCGGAAGAAAAGAAGTACAAGCTGGCGGTGAAGCTGGTGAGAGGGGTCCCGTGGGAGGCAGCCAGGAGGGGCGAGGGATGGGCAGTGCTGGGCAGGGGTGCAGCGTGGAGATCGGCGTCTCTCCTGCGCCATGGGGCTCTGGTCCGGCTGCGCCGGGGCCGGGGGCTGCCCCTGCTGGTGGCCTCCTCGGTACAGGACAGTTTGCAAGTTATGGCGTGGTATTTCAAGGGTCCAGAGCTGTTTGCTTGGTTTTTTGGAGGAAGGCAGCACACAATTATTTTAAGATGTTGTTAAAATTTCAGAGGGGGGTCTGGTCCCCTGCAGGTTTTGCAGACGGACATCCAGCTGAAGCTGCTGGATTTCTGTACGTGGGTCCTGCAGCAGGATCATACCCTAAATATAATTCCTTAAATGAAACCCAGCAAGGAGCCGTGTTAAGTTAGTCCACGATGAACGCAGGTAGCTGCGTAACATCAGAAAGATCAGCAGTTTCCTCATGGAAAAAGGGGCTGACAGCACGTAGCAGCCTAGCACGGCATCAGAGGTACGGAGCGGATCCTGCCAGCGGGTCCGCCAGCCTCCGGCGAGAGGGGTGCTGGAAACGCCGGGCAGCAACGGAGCTGTGCACAGCGCTGGGCGGCGGAGCCTGCCCGCACCGCAGGGGGCAACGCTGTGCATCCCCCGGGGCCGCCCAGCGCAGCCCGGCTGCGGGCTGAGCCCGGGGCAGAGCCCGGGCAGAGGTGCTCCACGCAGGCTGTGGCTGCTGCCCCTGTCCCTCTCCCGCTGCGGTCCTCAGCGCAGAGGCACATGGTTTTCTTGCGACCCCCCACACTCTGGTCCCGCAGAGGCGTCAAGGACCCTGCCTGAGCAGACCTTGGCGCTGGGGCAACTCCAGCCTTAAAGAATTGGCCAAAAAGCGGTGTTTTCTGTAAGCTTGTGGGGGTGACAGCGGGACTGATGGAGAACCCGCCCAGCTGGGAAATCTCCCCGAGGAGGGACGCGTCTGTGAACACGCGCAGATGCGGCAGCCGGCTCTGCGGCTCCCGCCTGGCCATACGCCCCTCGCTGCCCCGGGCGGAGCGGGCAGGGCCGGCACCGAGGCGAGCGGGCTCAGACCTGCCTGCTGTGTGTCCCCAGTGCAGCCATCGCGGCTCCAGCAACTGCACCTACAGGAACTTCACCAGCGCGGCGCAGGCGGTGACCGAGTGGTACATCCTGCAGTCCACGAGCATCCTCTCCAAAGTCCCGCTGCAAGAGAGAATCAGGATGGGCTACCAGGCAGAGGACATGATCCTGGCCTGTCTCTATGGGGCCGAGCCCTGCAACTACAAGTAAGCGCATACCGAGCTCCCTGCCCTTTGCTGTCGCGTCAGGAACGGTGCAGGACGCTAACGGCATGACAACCTTTTTCTTTCTAGGTATATACCAATTAATAAATAGGTTTCTGCTGGTCCTTAGCTCTAACAACGTAACCCAGAGGGTTGCTGGATGTGGTTGTGGGTGAAACGGGTTATTTTGGGGTAGTGCTGGCTTGAGTTTTAATTTTGGGCGGGCCGTGTTGCTCATGGCACATCGAGACGAACGGCATCCGTGGGACCTTCCCAGGGTGTTTGGCGGTCACCAGCTGCCAGCCCAGGTGCTGAGTCAGCACACCCCCGCACAGCCGTGCAGCCCCCAGTTACAGCCCCCACACCCGCTTTTTACGCAAGGCTCTGAGGAATGCATTTTAGCCGTCGTTGTGGCTTGTGGGCACCAAATTTATATACCCCGTTTTGAGAAACACGAGCGCACAGCAGCACCCCGGGCTGCAGGGAGTCCTGCCCGTTCTGCAGCGCTCCTGCACCGAGGGCAACAGAGAACTGCTATCGAAGAACGAGGTATAACACCGGCCAAAACCTGCGACCGTAGCTCAGACCAAGCAATTATTCCTCTCATCTGTGTGACGGACGATCCCTTTCCGTTCCAAGAGAGGGTCGTCCCCAGTGGCTGTGTCTCAGTACACACCAGTACCTTGCTTGGCTTTTTTTTTTCTACAGCAGATTGATTAAATCATATCAGCGGAAATTTCTATACAGGCATTCAACAAACGAAGCAATTTAAAGTGAATCCCAGACCTAACCACCAAGCACCGGTTCCACCAGGTGCATTATTTAATAACCCTTTTGCCCTCCCCAAGAGTCACAGGTTTATGTGCACGATTCTTCCAGGAATTTCACCCAAATCTATCACCCGGACCACGGTAACTGCTACATCTTTAACTGGGGCATGGACGAAGAGGCTTTGAATTCTTCCAACCCCGGAGCCGAGTTTGGTAAGAGAGCGCTCTGCTGAGAAAGAAGGAGCTAAGGGAGCAGAAGAGCTGGGAGTTTTCCTGTCTCTCGGTGGCCTTTTCTGCCAGATGTAACAGATTTACCATTTCTGTGTCTCTGGAGCACTACGGCAGGGAGTAGCGGTTTCCCAGGAGGGGATAAGGCCCCAAAAGGGAAACGTGCCACCAGAAACAAGTAATGTGACTACACGTCTTACTTTGCAGAAGTGTAAAAGCTGGATAGCCAAAACATCTGAGGCAATGTCTGAATATTCACTCGGATGTTTCCACCCTGTGCATTCGCCATCGTGCATATTTATGCACGTGCAAGGCTGACGTGACAGCCAGACCCCGGCTCTTCCCCCAAGGACAGAGATTTTTGTGCACAGCGAAAAGAAAATAGATTTATTTTTTTTTCCCCAAAGACTCATATTTCGATACAATTCCTGTTCTGAGTGTTTTGTCCGGTGTCCCAGGGCTGAAGTTAATTCTGGACATCAGCCAGCAAGACTATATCCCCTACCTGTCCTCCGCTGCCGGGGCCAGGCTCATGCTGCATCAACAGAAGAGCTTCCCCTTCCTTAAGGATCAGGGCATCTATGCAATGGCCGGGACGGAAACCTCCATCGGCGTGTTAGTGGTATGTGTGGCATTCCTCTAGAGCAGATTGTCTGAGAATAATGTTATCTGATGGGACTGCAACCAAGTTTGTTTTAAGTCTTGGCTGAACTGGCTCAAACCAAAAGAGTCAAGGTAAACGCTAGCTGCGGGCCGGAACAGTTTATAGAGACTTTTATGTAACTGTCCTGGCAAAGCAGTTTATTGAAGCCAAAATATTGAGCTGGGGTCATTGTTCCCTCTTCCCTTCGCATGTCAGAAGGTGCCTTGCTAAAACATGCTGCTCTTGAACACCTTCATCTGCCTCGTTCCGCCCTGGGGAATGGGCTGCATCTCCTTCAGCTCTGCCCCCTACGATTCTTGGCTCTTTTTCAAAGCCAGCAGGGAGTACAGGAATTACAGAGTCTAGAAAACAGGCACCAGGGACCTGGGGCGGAGCGAAGATGACTACTGAAGTTTGCTGTTTGGGTTTTCTTTCAGGATGAACTGGAACGGATGGGCTATCCCTACAGCGACTGCACTGTGAACGGGTCTGATGTCCCCGTGAAAAATCTCTATAGCCAGTACAATACTTCCTATTCCATACAGGTAAAACGCGTTTTTAAATCAAACAAGGCTGTTTAGGAAAAACTGTTAAAGCAGTTAAAATCTTTGACCAGCATGCAGGATTACTGGAGCATCAGCAATGATAAAGTAGAAAGCACAACCCAAGTACAGGAACCTTCTCTAACAAAGGAGCACTCGAGTCGGAAGACTCAGTAGCTCCAGGTTTGGAAACGATCCCGATGGATCCAGTGGAAGTAACTGGTTGTTGCAGGAGCAAGGCCTAACAATGCAGGTATTAGAAGGTCCCTCAAAAGATAAGGAACATCGTTCTGGCAGGCAACACAGTTTAGCGTAATCACCGTTTTCATTCTCACACCAAAACAGCTCATACGGCCAGGAAAGGGCATAGGAAAGGCATCCCTATCATTTTGATAGGGATGAAAGTGGTCATTTCTGTCGTTTTCTCAAAAGCCAAAACACGCCAAAGCCGCCAGGACCTCTGCTGTAACACGGGACCCTGCCATGGGTGGCCTTCCAGCAAAGCCCTAATGTGCAGACAAAAAAAGCAAATATTTTGACCTCCGTGCATGGGCGCAGTTCGATGCTGGTCCTTTCCTCCTGCCCTGTCCCCTCGGAGCAACGCGGAGGGTTCCCACTCGTGCTGAACACCAGACGGAGCGAGAGCAGGGTGCGCCTGGGCCCCTTGGTCCCTCAGGAACCGCTGCTCCTTCTGCTTCCCCCGCTTTCGGCTCCCCGAGCGGCCCCGGTCGCCGTCAGGCGCCGTCGGTTACTGCCTCGGCTCGGGGGCAGGACGGCAGCGCCGGCCAAGGAGACCTCGCGCCCCATCCCGCCTGGCCTCGCTGTACTGGTTTCACTGGGAGGTGCTGGGGACCGCTGGAGCCCCAGGGTGACAGAGGCACAGGGCAGCCCCCTCCTTCAGTGCAGGGGAGAGCGTCTGAAACGGGCTGAAGCTCCCAGTAGCTTTGGGTAATGCCGGTTCCTTAATAACGTAGGAGACACTGGGAAAGTCCTTCCGCCAGAGCGCCCAGCGGGGAGCGCGGAGCTCCCGTCCTCCCCGGGGCCCGACCTGCTCCCCCCGCGCCTCAGCCCCCCGCGCCTCTGCCGGCTGCCCACCTCGGCTGCAGAGCAGCTTTTCTCCTTTAAGAAGAATAACTCCTCCTGCCATGTCATTAAGGCAATTCATTTCTTTTTCAGCTGGGAGAATACCTTTTTTTTCCCTACCGTTTCCATGCTTGGCTGAAATCTTTTAACTACCGGTAGAGCAGCCAGCCGTTACCCGTGTCCAGCAGGCTGACTCCCCCGAGCTCACGGGGTTACTGCAGAACCACCGCGGCTGCGTGAGCCGCGGAGCCGGGGACGGCAAAGGCGCTTGTCCTCAGCAGCCGCAGGCGCCGTCCTGCAGCGGGATCGGAGGCGGCGGCTCTGTCGCCGGAGCTGTGCCGAGACGTTGAGGTGACACTTTTCACGAGACAGGCTGGCTCCGGCTGCTCGGGGCGCTCCGGAGGAGGAAAGCTCTCCGGAGAGCTGTTGTGCTCCGGGTTTTAGCCATGGCATTGCTCTAACGTGCAAAGCAGCTCGTACTTTGTGTACACAAGTAATAGTTATCCCTGACAGGCGAGGAATATACAGGAGGGATTCCTCGGCATTCCTACCCTTTTAAATCCTTTTCTCTTTAAGGGAACTAAGTCATTTTCACCCTGGAAATGCCAGCTTGTTCTGTAAAGGAAAGGAGGAGAGACCTTTGCCTTTTCTTCACTTTAAAACTGGGGTGAGAAAGTCGAGTGTTTGTAAACCTTGAATCTGTAGAAAAATACAGCGTAAACATGAAGCGCCGGTTAATTCGTAACCGACTATAACATACGGGAGAAGCAGTTCTGGAGGGTGAGATCTGGCAATAGGAAAACATCAAAACCATTCTGGGGGTTTTTAGCAGGGGTTTTTTATCTTTCTGCCTTTATATAACAACTGGCCTGCTTTACCCTGCTTTTTAAGATGCTTGTATAAGGTTGAAGCAGGTACTTGAAATGACTGCGTTATTACTTAAAAGTTGCTAAACGCTGACTGGGGTTCTATGCCCGCATAATTCACGTCACTTCAGAGACCTCTCAGCAAAATCAGGCTTTACCATCACTCCCCGACTGCGGTGAACTCTGTAAGCATTTTGCATCACACAGAAATTCTCGGGTTGTTCTATCGAGCTGGAGCTGTTAGATTTAATTATCCTTTCATAGGCTTCGCTGTTGCTTTGTGCACTGTTTCATCCAGAGCTCCACTCCAATCTCGGATGATTAACTTCATGCCTCGCTGAGCTAATGGCAGCGCTGCAGCCCGGCTCACATGCTGCCGAAGCCGCGGCCACAATCCTTTCAAGGAGGGAAGCAGATGCACAGATAAGATAATTCAGATTTCTAAAACCTGCTCTTTATGTTGAAGTATTTTTAGAGTCCCGGCTTTAAAGTGGAAACCAGCCCTTTGTCAGGATGTCATATAAAGCCTAGAGGCAACAGCAGCATCTATGGATGTAACAGAACATTTTTATTCCCTTTTGGAAGCTCCATATTACTTCCACAAAGCCCTAAAATACTTAAAAAACGAGCTGTTTCTTGTGCGACTGGGAGCAGGCACTGACTCCCTCCTGCCCCTGCGAGGTGACTTTCCCACGGGCAGCTCACAACTAGGATGCGCCCTAAAATTTCCAGGAGCGGCAATAAAAATGCATCATAAAGAAAGCCGTAACTGCAGCGCAGCTCTACGCATGGCAGCCTTCCCACCCGCCTCGTCTGGCCGTCGTAAAACCAGCGCCAGCGTCACCTGTGCCGGGCTTCCAGCGCCCGCGGCGGTGCCTGGCGACGCTCGGCGCCGGCGGCAGGACGGGACCGTGCCACGGCGCAGGGGTGGGCTCTGGCAGCGCCCGCTCCCTCTGCGGCTCGGGTTCTCTGTGTGCAGCCACGAAATCAGCTGCTCAGCGCAAAGGAGAGAAAATACCTTGGAGCCGAGTAATTCTCAGAGCCAGCGTAGACTCCAGCAGCACAGGGGCGAGCAGGGGGCTTCAGCCCACGTCTAAGCAGCTCCATGTTCCTTTTTCAGGCCTGCCTACGCTCTTGCTTCCAAAATCACATGATTGAAATCTGTGGATGTGGTCACTATATGTTTCCTTTACCTGAAGGGGTGAATTATTGCAATAACGAAGATTACCCAGGCTGGGGTAAGAACACGAACAAAACTGGTTGCACAGCCTGCCCGGGGTCCTGGCACGCAGGAGGGGCGGCAGCGGACGCGAACTGTATCTGTAAATGCAACAGGTGAATGGCTTTTGCCTACGTGAAGTCTCCCCGTGGCCACTCGGGTCAGTGCCGGGGAGAAGGGGCGAAATCTTGGTCCTGGCCGTGGGGCTGAGGGTCCTCAGCTTCCGCGGCGCCCCGGGGCAGGGCCCTCCCGGGCGGCTGCCTCCAGCCGGGGAGGTAACGGGAGCCACTGGGTACCGAGGGGACACGACGGGGTAATGCTCCAGGCCTCTGCGCCCGAAGGCTTCGGAGACGAGCTGGCCCGAGCAGGGGCAATGGGGTCCCGCAAGGATGCGCAGAGGCGAGGGGGGGTCTGGTGCTCCCCCACGGGCGGGCAGAGACCGGCAGCGCAGCCGCCCGCCGACCCCTGCAGCTGGCCAGGGCTGTGCCAAAACCACTGACGTCGGGCAAGCTGACTATAGAAACTGTCTGCAGAAAAAGAAGTATTTTAAACTTATTATTAAATTGTCTGATTGCTTTGCCTGAGCTTCTCAAGGCAGGGAAGGTTAGAGGGGAAGAGAGCAAACCTGTGCAGCAGGCTCCTACCTAAACATTTATTTTATTATATGAAATTGATATAATCCAGTACTTGGGGTCCTTATCTAAACAGGTGCTTTGACTTTTTGTTTTCACCAAACAGCATATTGCTATTCATCACTGAGATCAAGTATAAGACACAGACAGATTTGTATTGACTCTTGTAAGGAAACGTGCAAGTAAGTACCTAAGCCATTTCGGACAGCGGTAAGGGTGGAGGGGATCCTGCATTTCGCCTCCCATCAATTCTGACCTTTCTAAAATGGCAGCAAACCACGCGGGGATGCTTTTCTGCGTGAGAACTGAAGTTCCAGTGACTTCAGAGGAGGGCAAACTTCTGTGCCAATGTTCTCCTTTCCTCTCCCTAGCGACACGCAGTACAAGATGACCATCTCCATGGCAGACTGGCCCTCTGAAGCTTCGGAGGTAACACCGATTTCTTGTTTTGAAACATTCATTAATAATTACACTGTTCTCAGCCACATGAATCACTCAGTGTTTTCAGAGTTAATGTCCAGGTAGCAAGTGCCTCTTTGCTAAATTACACATTTTCTGCGTGCAAACACTAGTGCCTGGGCACGAGGCGGGAGGAGGGACGCCCCCATGGCGGCTCCTCCTCCGCGGGGGTCCTGCACCGCGTCCTGCAACTCCCTTGGTTCCTGCCCCAGCGGCGCCCAGAGAGGATGCTTCTGCTCGGTTCTGAATAAGTTTTTGTTTTCCTAGGACTGGATTTTCCATATTCTGTCTTATGAAAGGGACATGTCAACAAATGTGACTCTGGACAGGTAAGTGAAAGGAACAACCGCTTTATCTTCTCTGTTGAGCCCGTTAACATTAGATTAACGTGAACCTTGGCGACGGGCCAGAGCACACGTGAGCTACTGGAAAGGGAGGGCAAGACTTGGCACACGTTTGCCTGGAGGATACATAAAGCAAATCTGAGACGCACCTCATGCCTATCCCCGGCTCTCCAGAGTGACAGACTGGGTCAGACAAACGTGAGTTAAAATCGACCTTAACCGCAGCACTCCTAATCAGTTGCATGTACGAGTCTGGAAGCTCTGAAGCTGAGAACTGCCAGGGTCCAGCTCCTGGATCGTAACGTTCGTCCCTTCGTACCCACATCTCTGAATCTGCCCGCAGCAGCAGGGGGGATGCACCAAAATTAGGGTAACTGCTGAGTTCCCCTTTGAAAACCTAAACCTCGAATTAGTGGGAAGAGGGTTTTTTTCCTCAAGGGAAAAAACTAGAGAACCAGGAAATGGTTTCACAGATATTGGGTGATGTGTACCCATTAAGCCCCCTGTAATGCAGTCATTCGTGACGCAGGGACACGAGTGCAGGGCACCAGGGAGGGGCGACGGCCCCCCTGCACCAGCCAGGGCCGTTGGAAAAAGCAAACAGCCCCAAAGCAGCTTCCAGGTGTGCAAGTGCTTCGGGAGGAAGCTCAGAACCGCGTCTCTCTCTTCCCTTCGCAGCCAGTGGCACTTTTTAACTCCCTCCACGAGCCTGGCAGGTCTCGGTGGATGCTCACGAGCAGCCCTTCCCACGGGCGGGCGCTGGAGCGGGGGCGCGGGACGCCCGCAGCCCCGCTCCGTGCTGAGCTGCCGTTTGCCCCTTACAGAAACGGGATCATCAAGCTGAACATTTACTTCCAGGAGTACAACTACCGCACCATCTCGGAGTCTGCCGCCACGACGGTGAGTGCCCATCCCTGCCCTTCTGCCCGGTGCCGCGACGCGCTGCAAGCGCCCGGCGAGCAGGCGCCGGAACGAGTCACCCCGGATGCACAGGCAGGGCTCAGCTCCTCGGGGCCGGTCAGCCCTGGCCGGAGATGCTCCTCAGCAGGAGTCTGCCGAGCCCCTCGGTGCTGCTGCTTCGCCCATTCGTGGCAATGAAGCGGACGAAGCTGCCTCCACCGGCCGGTTCGCAGCCCCCCGGTTCGTTCTTCCCCTCCACCCCCCGTCCCCATCGCCAGCGTGGGGCAGGTCACCGAGAAGCAGCTCCCGGGAGCGCAGCCCCTGCAGAGCAGCACCCGCAAGCGAGGGGCTGGGCGGGCAGGGCCCCGGGGCAGGGGCATCACCAGCACACAGGCTGATCGGCGGGGGCTGAGCGGGGACTGGGGTCCGCCGCCTCGGCTCACTCTGCCCTCCTCCCCGCAGATCGTTTGGCTGCTGTCGAGCCTGGGAGGCCAGTTCGGGTTCTGGATGGGGGGCTCGGTGCTGTGCCTCATCGAGTTCGGGGAAATCATCATCGACTCGCTGTGGATCACCGTTATTAACGTGATCAGCTGGTGCAAAGGCCTGAAGCAGAAGCGGGTGCAGGCGCGGTACCCGGACGCGCCCCCAACGGTGTCGGAGCTGGTGGAGGCTCACACCAACCTGGGCTTCCAGCACGAGGACGCGGGTGCCCTGCCCAGGGACGAGGCGCTGCCCCCCGAGCCCGGCACCCCCCCGCCCAACTACGACTCCCTGCGTGTCCAGCCCCTCGACGTCCTCGGTCCCGACAGCGACGCAGAAACGGAGTGAGCAGCGCGCCCCGTTACCTCCCAACGGCCCCGACGGCCGGCCGCCACCGCCGTGCTCAACCTGCCACTTGCTGGGCGATCTACTCTGTCAAAATCAGGGAGGAACTAAAATGCCGTGGCTGTCCTCCCCTCCCCGACTTAGAGCACTCACGGTGAAGACGTGCTGTCTAATAAACCTTGTAATCAGAGTCGGCGTCAGGCTCTGGCTTTAGTACGTAGAGCTCGTATACATCAGTGCTGCCATATAATGCCACCATTTCTTTTAAACACGTGGGTGGGAAGCACTTCCTAGCAAGAAGAGCGGGGCGCGGGTGGCTGCGAAGGGCTGCGGCGGGGTCCGAGGTGGGGTCCGAGGCGGGGTCCGGGGCGGGGGTCCGAGGCGGGGGTCCGAGGCGGGGGTCCGAGGCGGGGGTCCGAGGCGGGGGTCTGAGGCGGGGTCCGAGGCGGGGTCCGAGGCGGGGTCCGGGGCGGGGGTCCGAGGCGGGGGTCTGAGGCGGGGTCCGAGGCGGGGTCCGAGGCGGGGTCCGGGGCGGGGGTCCGAGGCGGGGGTCTGAGGCGGGGTCCGAGGCGGGGTCCGAGGCGGGGTCCGGGGCGGGGGTCCGAGGCGGGGGTCCAAGGCGGGGCTGCAGCAGCGCTGGCAGGGAGCGGCGAGGCAGGCGGTGCTGGGGAGAGGCCAGGATGTCCCGACGGCAGATGCACGGCCACGGGCCATCGGATGCTGAGACACGGCCCGGTGTGCGCTGTGGCTGTGCTGTACGATGGGTCAGACCCTTGGGTTGGGAACCAAGCTATTTTTGACTTCTGAAGCCGCGGTATTTCCACCCCTGAACAAGTACAATGGAAACAGTGCGAAGGAAAACCGCACCTTTGCTTCTGGAGCCTGCGGGTGCTCTGTGCTGGCTGCGCAGGGTTTGTTACCGCTCGCGCCGCGGGTGGGTACGGCCGCTAATGTGCGTTGGAGGTAAATACTCCAGCCTCCGTAAAGATTCAGGTGTGGGGAGGAAATGCCCGGCTGTTTAACAGCACCACTCTTGGCAATAAATAAATTAATTATAACGTTGCCTTCAAGTTTCCTGTTGACAGCGGGTGCAGTTCAGGAGGCCGATGGCCGCAGCTGCAAGAAGGGGAGGTGCTGCGCTCGCCCCGAGGCGAGGGCGGCCGGGGGGCTTGGTGGTCCCTGCGGGGCTGAGCAGGGCACCGAGCTCACCCGGCCCCCGGCTGGTGCCGGCCCACACCTTTCCCAGGAGCCCAAAACAACCTCCCGGGACCTGCCTTACTGAAGTACTTTTGCAAAACTTCAAGAGGAAACAACGATCGCGTGGTTAAATCACGCGCCGGGGACACGGTGTTCCGGGCACGGCGCCCAGCGCGGCGCGAGCGCGGGGCGGTGGGGGCAGCCGCCGCGGCGAGAGGGTCCACGCTCCTCCGCTCGAAGCCCCCCGAGCGCCCGGTGCTGCGGTGCGGAGCTGCGGGGGCAGAGCGTGCCGAGGGTCCCCCCGTCTCCCCTCGGCGGCGGGGGAAGCGGTGGGTCGAGCTGCTGACCACCACCACAAGCAGGGCAGGGGAAGCGGGGGACAACCTGCCGGAGGAGATGCTGCCGCCGGCACGGCTGCCGCTGCCCTGCACGGGGGAACTTCCGTGCTCAAAATTCGCTGAGAAAGTCAAACCCTTAGTTACAGGTGTATAGCTGCTAACGCTGCTGCAGCTACAGCTCCGAGACCTCAACGTGCTAGAACAGCAGCAGTCTTCATTCCATAAGACTTGTTCATGAATTTTTAAAATTTTATGATTAGTGCCAAAAAGTAATGGCAACTTAAAATAAAGTTTAGATTTTCTATTACTTCTGATATCTGATTTTTTACAGACATTTTTCAGTTTCACTTGGTGATCATAAGAACAAGCTTAGCCAATTTCTTTAACTTAAATTCAGATTCTTAAATAATGAAGCCACAGCAGGAGCCAGAGCTACAAGCAAACACACCAACTGTGATTCGAAGCAGCAGCAGAAGCGGCTGCCACAGGTGGGCAGTTTTCTGTGTGCGGGAGCTATTCAGCTTTGGAGACCACACTCTCGGCCTGTTTGTGTTTTCTGCTGTTGAGAAAGGGGTGAGGATCAGGAGAGTCTGGTGCGGAGCCGTGGTGTGCTCCTTCACGTCCTCCTGGGCTTCAGCGCAGTGACTGGAGCCCCACCACCTCCCGCTCAGCACGCGCCGACGCTCGGAAATGGGCAAGCTCACAAACCCCACCGAGCCAGACGCTAGAGCTGATTTAGAAACCGTGCAAAGCTTTCACCGTTGCTTCAGCAACCCACCCGGCCGAGACTTCTGGTTCTGACAGTGCCCAGAAGCCGCGGCACAGGGAAGAGCCGCGGCCGCGGCACTGCGGAGCAGCCCTTCCTCTGGGGCTCTCTCCTGGCAGCCCGCGGTGCGTGGGCCTCCCGAGCCGGAGGCGGCGTTTGTGGTAGTTGCCACTGCTTGAAAGTCAGGCGAGAAGGAGGTGGTTTAGAAGCTGGGTGAGTAGAGCAGGGTCATCTGCAGAACGTCCTACCCATTCCACCAACTAGTGTCTCACGGGCTTTTTAGCATCTGGAGCGATTCCTCCTCAAGTTTTGCCTCACAAACAACATACGATTATCTTTTATATAAGAAGCAAGCAACAGACTCGCCAGATACATTACACTGGGAGAAGATGATGACACTTTCATCCTTCAGCACCGGATTCTTTATGAACTGGAACAGTTAAGTGAGGACTCAGCACACAGAACTCATCCCTTGCCACCGGCCTTCCTGGGCTGGTGAGGAACCATACCCGCCTCTGACCTTAACTGGCATGAGGAGTGGAAAACCAGGGGTAATTTACAGTCATCTGCAGCCAGAGAATACCTAAAATAAAGGGTATGAGGAATAAAAATCCAGATTCAGGGAGCACCTTCTTAGCAAGTCCACATGCTGCCCCCAGACCCTTATCTGTCAGCTGGTTCTCGTCTGCAAGAGCGGATGACCAACAGCCCACGAACACGGCTGCTCCTTCGGGAAACCGCCTGACCCTGGGTACAGCACGAGCTCCGCAAGCACACAAGCAACCGGGGCACTGGTGGGGCAGACGAAGGGCCCTGCTAGCAGCCTTGTAAGGACAGAGGAATCCAGCTCTTACAAACCGTCCTAGACTCTCCCTGCCCAGCTCCTCACTCCCCTTCTCCCTAAAGACACGCTTCCCGCCCTGACCACTGTAAACCCACGGTGCAGCCTCCTTCACGAGAAAGGAGAGTCCCCGTAAAGTGACGGCGCTTCGTCCCACGCCGCGGCCGAGTCAGAAACAGGCACCTGACGCCCTCCCCGCTGTTCAGTGCCCAGTGTGTGCCCGCTAGCCAATACTTGACAAAGACCTCCTTTTGCAACAGCGAAAAAACACTGCTCCCTGCAAAGGGACGATAGAGCAATTTGCTTAAAACACTAGGAAAGCTGAGAACAAAGACCTGGGCATCTATTCCCACGCTCTCACCACTGACAGCTCTGTCAGCATCACTACCAAGAAGTCTGGTCGCGGGGGAATACAAATAGCTGTTCAAACATAGAAGATACTGCTGAGACAGATACTTTTCCGCAGGGCAAAACCGCTGCCCCGAGCCTGCTCCTGCGCTGATGAAGTAGCGGTACCTGCCAGGAGCTTGCTGCAGCGAGAGGGGGAAGGCAGAGCTGTTTCCCCAAGGCCAGCCCTCTCCAAGGCGCTTTGAAAGGCAGCGCCTCGGCTCCTGACAGCCTGGGGAGGGCTCCGGCAGCTGCCTCGGAGCTGTGATGAACCGAAAAGGCAGCAGCAGGTCATAGGTCTCTCACTCCTTCAGCTGGGTGCCCACCCGGGGCCGTCTGCCCTGCAAAAGGCAGTAGCAGCACGCAAAGAACAGCCTCAGAAGTCCTCACCTTCTAGTGACAAGGCAGAGGGATGGGAGAGGCACAAACGGTGAGATTCACCCGTCACACCAAGGGCAAATTGGAACAGCACGTTCTTTGGCAGGACGCAGACAGTTCGCTATTCCGGTTGCTGCTGGTTTACAGAGGGCATCTGACATCTAATAAAAGAGGAAAGCGTCTCGGGTACTTGACTTCGGCCCTACCAGCTTGGCTCTCTCCCCCAGTGGACCGATTGCAGATAAGCGTAGGTGCGCGAGGGGGGTTTTTCCTGCTGCAGCAGCCGTTGCCGCTGCTGGAAGACTCAGCCGAGCGCTGCGCGGGACCGGGCCCAGAGCGGGGCACGAGCTCTCCGGGGGCAAGGCTCCACAAATCACCGCCACGCGACACACCCGAGAAGTCCCAACTCAGTACAGCACCAGCTCCCCATTCATTTGGGGATTTTAATAGACTTTTCAAAGTTGGAAACGAAAGAGTAAACATCTAACCGAAAACCTGGCCAAGAAAAAAAATTACCAGAAAACATTTTGATTCCCTGCTCTGACTTTTTTTTAGGTGCCAAAATTCACGAAACTCACAAACTGTTTATAAAGCACCTCTGCTCTCCTCACCTCCCCAGACTGCAATTTTGGCAGTAAAATGTCACCAAAGTCCAGCTGAGAGCAGCAAAGGAATCCAATTCCACTTAAAAAAATAAATAAATCGGTGGTATAACCTAAGCCTGTATTGGCTTGTTACATGTGTGCTATAAAACACAGAGAAGGTGTTGGTGGGACAAAATAAAAAGACCTGGGGCTGCCTAGAGAAGAGGCAGATTGGGCGCCGCGGCAGCTACGCACACGGTCACCCGGGGGAGAACACACCAGACTAACGAGTCCCGAAAGGAGGACGACGAATGCAGCAACGCTGGGACCAGAAACGTCAGCTGTCCCAAAGACAGAGGCTGCAGGGAAACGCAGGCTAAAGCAAAGACAGCAGGAAGATTTGTGGACCAGGCTAAACGCTGATTAGAGCAGCCCGAACCAAGTTAAGGAAAGAAGAGGCAAGAACACGGACACTGAGAAAAGGATTATTGCCCCGAGGCATCTGGTGGTGAAGAAAAGGAGAAAACTGCAGAAGTAGATGCAGATAAGGGGAAGAAAGATGTTTTTCCCCTCCAAAACAGACGAGTTTGCATGTGAGGTTATATCCAGCAGTCTCACACAACTGGCGTTCTGGGTTTGGGCCCCCTTTGTGTTCTGTCCGGTTTTCTCCCAAGCAAAAAAGCCGTGGGAGTGCTGGGAGCACACTTAGGCTAGATGAGGCGGTTTTATGAAGATCTGTATGCCAAGCTTTAATAAATGTTACAAGGAAACACCACTTCCCCTACATTTCTTATAAATGTCATAGCTTCCAGTAGAATACATTAATCGCATGAGGAACAACCTACAAAACTGGTTTTACTCTCAGGGTTGAGCTTCATCATGCCTCATCTACTAATTGATGAAGCTGTCTTCTTGACTTTGTGAATAATGACAGACTTGAGCAATGACGATTGCCTCCAGGTAGAAGCTTCCAATCAGTCGATCTTTGTTGTACCTACCCCGTAATTTTAGATCCAGAATTGATTAAATTTTCTGAAAAAGCCAGTCATCTCACCGCCACGAAGCATGAACTCTCCAGCAACCGGCAGAATGTTTCTAGTCAGAAGCCAGCACTGTTCAGCCTACTCAAGGTCATCCAGAGAGTTTTTGGTAAATTTGGCAGTAGGACATTTTTCCTTACTTTTACCGATGGAAAAATGGAACATGCTTTTCCTAGACAAAGACATTTATTAAAAGTTATTCAGAAATAAATTCCGCTAATCCCCAGAGATGTTTTCACTGTCCGTGCAAAGTTTATAGGGAAATAAACCCAACCCAAAGAGTTCAGCCCTTGACCGGTGTCCAGCAGCGGGGACACTGCAGCTAGCACTCCAGGCCTCTCATTGCAGCGACGCTGCTGGCCATTCTGCGGGGCACGCTTTTTGCAGCTTGCCGGTAGTCCTCTGGTTTTGCCTTCAACAGAGTTACAATATTTTGCAGCGTTCTTGATGGCTGAAGGCCGAGGGCATCCATAACGTTTATTAGATAATCTGTAAGATCAAGGAGAAACATGGTTTTGAACAGGCACTGTGCAAATGAAAGTTATTCTTTGTTCTCCACGACAGCTAGAATCCTGTCTCTGATAGCTCAAAACCACAGAAAACGGCAGCGTGTTTGGGATCTAACTGTACTGGCTGGTGCATACTTTTGGCTTCCCATACGCCAGTTTGGACAACCAGCTGTTTTGTTCAGGGCTGAGACACATTCCGTCACGTTTCAGTATCTGCACAGAACACCCTTGGGGTGGTCAGTCACCACAGTCGCTGGTAAAGGATCGCAGTCACACCTTCAAAGGCAAAGAGCTTGCAACAAAGCCGGGAAGTTCTGCAGAGGTGAATGGCTGCCAAGGCAGGAGGGAGTTCCAGCTCACTGATTCAAAGGGAGTTGGGGAATTAAGGATGGCAGGGAAAATGCCGAGCAACCAGCCTCTAATCCACTGGTTTGTTTTTAAGCAACGCCCTAAAAAAAAAAGATTCAGGCTGAGTTTGCTGGCATTCAGGCACGCTTTCAGGTGAGCTGAGGAGATATTGTCTGTATTGTTACTTCTGAGCTTGGCCACGGGGAAGCCAGCATCCATGATTTACAGCAAAGAAAGGACTAATGAGCATGTACAATAGCTGTAGTGGTCCCCAAGTGACACTTTCATCACCTTTGGGTAAGAAAAACCCATCTCCTCCGTATCCTGCAGATATGCCTCCCCCAGCATCTTCCACCAGTCCTCCCTCAGTCACTCTGCATGGCACGGGAGAAGGCAGAGGGGAACAGCATGGGCCAGCTACGTCCCACTTTGCTGCTGAAAATTTCTTCATGTTGAAAGTAAGTTTAGTCATCCAGCACCTTCAGAGCAGCAGGGTGGTAAGTTAACTGGCAGGGGAGCTGATCCTATAGGTATTGTACAAAAAAGACGCTGGTCAAGTGCTCCACAGTAACTTTTAGAGGCCTTTAGCTGATCCTCCCTACTTCAGCTATTAAGTGGATGGAAGAAATCAATGAGCTGCCCCCTTCATTATCCACTGGAGCACTTCCCAACAGGCTTGGCACCTGCTGCGTACCCCCGTATGGCATACGCTGGCAGTACGCTGCACTTGACGAGAAGGGAAAGAGCAGTGCCCCACTTGAACAGATTATATACAGATCTTCCTTGCTAAGTCTGGCTTGTAAGGGGGGAGTCTCAGTTCAGAAGGACTTCGACTTCCACAGTCAGAAGCACAAAGCAGTGAAGAAGCAGGAGTACCTACCACAACATCACCTTCCCTCAAAGAGGGATGTGACCGAACTCTTTGTAAAGGAGACGCTTGAACCGCTCCACGCTGCAGAGTACCGTATCAGATCAACATGCTCACGATTAAAGGAGAAACCCACACTGCAGTCTCCTCACATCTAATGTAACGGCCGAGCAGCCCACGTGTTACAGCAACAGTTCTCAGCACAACGCCTGCCCCGAGCTTACCAATGTCTGTGGCAAGCTGCTTTGTCGAGTGTACCGTGAGCTCTGGTATCTGCAGGATGACTTCGCAGTAAGTTTGCATCGTAGCTCTGGCGATGGAGCCCAGCCAGTAGTCAGCCATGTTGTCCAGCTCAGGTAGGTCATCTCCTGGAGAGAAAATTCTCATTAGCTGTCAGCAGTCTCACTGCGTTTGCTGGTTTTGTAACAAAACATAATTCATAAAACAGTTAGCTGTTTCCTCAGAGAGACATTAAGGTATCCATTAGGATTCAGAGTTTATCAGCTGTTTTCGGAGCCAAGCAGTTACATATTCTCCCTGACACCACACAACATTGAAAATTAGCTTATGACCCAAAACACTTCACTTCCCTCTATTACTTCTCGAGGTAAGTCATTTCCAAAGGGCTGACAGGTGATCAGGGGCACTGCCTGGCGTATTCTATAGGATCACGTTCCAGGACTAGTTTACAAACTACTGCGATGACAAAGATTCACAGAGTTTTTTCAAGCTCTGAAGGGAGCCTGTGTTCATCAGTGAAAGTTAATGAACTATTAAACATGTAAATACATTAAGAGGACAAAATAAGTAATGCGAAAACCTAATCTAAAGAGCGTATTCTCGGAAGGCCACAGGACGACTATAAATACCAAGCTCTACACTTCCTTGATTGTCAGTGGAAATAAAGACCGAGAAGAGATTAACCACAGCAAACCACGGTGCCCCGCCAACCTGCTGGGAAGCATTATGTAGCTAGTGTCGTTAACTGCAGCAGGATTAATGATACAACAGGTAAAGACAGCCCTGAAGAATGAACACAAGCCAAAACTCAGCTTGCTGCAGGAAATTAAGGAAAGGCACACAGAAAGAACTCCTCGTGTTCTGTGGAGAAAGTTCTGAAGAGGAACCTGGTCCGCAGCTCTCTCGGACAGCAGCCACCCGCAGCAGGTCCTTCCGCACAGCGGGTTTTGTCATTGTGGCTGGTATCTGATCACTAAAGACTCAGGTGGCAGTGGAAGCAGCAGGGGAACACTAATGATTCTTCAGCTGGAGTTAATGTAGGATGAGAAAGGAATTTAAATGAAGTGGTCAGCATTCCAGAACTGTGTCCTTACCGAGCAGCAACCTGACTACGGACACTAGAACACATGGTCGGACCCTTAAAAAAAGCAATTCCCAAAGATTCGAAGCCTGTCCGAAACCAGACAGGCAGCAGACCGCTTTCTGACTGTGGGCTCCTAACCTCTGTCACAGATGGGCATGGGTTACCATGTCACACAGGCTATCACAGTATTTTTTCCTGGATTTACAGAGAAAAGAGGCAGAGAAAAAGTTTTTTACTTGTAAACAGCATTACTATCATGCTTGAGAGCGAAGAGTCTATTCCTGAAGAAAGGAGCTCAGGAGCTCTTATTTTTCTAGCAACAAATTAAGGGGCTGTGGTTCTCGGCAAGGCCACAGAGGACTGCATATTTTATACCACAAGTGAGTAGTGTAGAATTAAGCTTACGGGACATTCTCTCCCGATTTCCCTAGGATCTGAAGCTGGAAGCTTCACACCAGGGCAGTTCCTGGCAGCAGCTGTTGCAAGAATCCCAGCTTAGATACTGTCTGGGGGTAAGAATACACTGTATGATCACCAATGCAGGGTTGTTTTCTTCAGCAGATGGACACATTAGACGAGAGGGTCGGCCAACCTAACAACTCACCACTTCTGAGCACGGTCACAAGCTTCCTTTCTGCCTATTCCTCGCTGCGCGCTCCTGCCAGCTCTGTTGCATAGCAGACCTCTTAGGAAGCTGATTTAAATCACTTTATTGATACATTTTTGAGAGAAACTAGGCCAGAAAGAGAAAAAAAGTGAATACTCCTCTGTGAGGCTAATGAATGGGAAGAGCCCTACTGCAGAACCAGCACAAAGGAGAGGGCAGGAGTGCAAAGCTGGAGCAAGACTCCCCCTTCAGTACGCTGTTAGACAGGCCAAGGTGCTCTGTGAACTGTGCTCCAGTGGACAGGCTGGTAAGGAGCAGAAGCCACAAAAACTAACTTCAGAAGTCTTTCAGGCTAGATGGTTCAATGGTTCCCCCTTCAGAGTTTGGGAACTGACCCCAGGTACCTTCTGTTCACTCCCTGCACCCAGGATGTTAAATACTGCTCCAACTCTTAAACCGTAATACCTCAGACCCTGCACCCAAACCACACTTTTAATGAACACTAAACTTAAACAGACCAAGTTGAAGAAGCTTTACTCATTATTTAGAGGCTCGCTCCTCCTGCATATTATCAAGAGACTCTTGGAAGAAACAGCATGACTAGACGATAGGAAATGGATCTCCAACAGCTTTGTTACCAAAAACCATCACTCCCATGTAATGTCAGAATGTGAAAGCTTTCCCCAGACTCTTCAAGTCTTTGTTTTCACCCTACCTTGTTCTGGGGGATAAGGCAGTTTTCCAGCATGTAATGCCAGTTCCAAAGCAGAATCCTCTTGAGTGACAAATGGCTCAAGGTGGAGAGGAAGCGACATAATATATTGCCCAATCTAGAATAAAAGAACAAAGAGCTGAGTCACTGAACAAATGTGAAGCAAGTACTTTGCTAGAGAAAAAAAAGTCAACTGCAGTAATCCACACCTGAAAGCAGAAAGCTGAGCTTGACAGCAACTCACTAACCTACATTTGCTCAGAAACAAATTGGCTCTGGCTCATCATTACACTTTGTACAAGAAATAATTTTTCACAAGGTCAGAGAACCGGTCGTTGAGACAATCATGTTAAGAAAAACCTGTACAGAGAACAGTTACTGCAGGCAAAGCTGCCACCCCCGGAGCGTTCCGGCAATTTGTTTTCTAGAGCAGAATCTAAGAGACTGAATCAAACAAAGTCACAGAAGAAGAAACACGGATTCAAGTGACAATATAATCACAAATTACAGAAATGTATCACTCCCGAACAGGGACCATGCTCACAAGTTCACATGCATAAGCCACATAACTTCAGGCATACAGCAAATACTGCCCTGTTTGCAGAGTGATTACCTGCTGCTACAGAGAACCTTCCCAAGTGCAGGTACAGCTCAGAGTACTCTGCCTCCCCATGATGGAGCATGCTCATCAAGAACTTTTTCCTGAGCTCACATCACCTGCCTTTTCTTCTACACAGCACGTAAGCCACATCAGTTTCTTTCTAAACTCTACTTTAGTGTTTCAGTTTTCAATTTTACTGCACAATGCAGTAGTGTTATTTCAAGACTATCCAAGACAAAGCTGTGGCTCAGTCTTGGCCCACCTATCACTCAGCAGCAGGAAAAAGGGTAGATCTGAAAAGGTGTCAGAAAACAAATGCTTTGTATCTGAAATTTTCTGAAGTTCCTCTTTGCCTTGGACAGGCAGAAATGTCCTTTGATTCCTCACAGAATCAAGTAAGCACCATACACAACTCAGTTTTAACTTTCAATTAAAGTGGCAGGGGAGCATATTCAGCCTCTTACCAACCATCCATGTCTCTCCTGATGAACTGTGTTAACTGGAAAGTTACTTAGAAATTCAGAAGCAACCTTTCCTTTGAGTTTTACCTGATATATGGCTCACAAGCTTTCTGAACCTCAAAAAAGTCTCTCAGATAGCTAAATTCAAACTACCCATGATAAAATTATCCCACAAACTGACTGACTACCCATTTCTATATGTTTCTTCTTGGTTTTTTTTTTAAAGCTTTAAAAGTAGAGTATAACAGTCTGTAGGACGTTAGGCAGGGGAAACCAAAATACTAAAAGCTTTTGGTTGCAGCCTGTCCTTGAAAAATCAGTTCCCTGTGTGATGCACAGAATGACAGTAACGTAAGAAACTAGATTATCAAATTGTACTTTGTATTGAGATAATAATAGCAGCTAATATTAATATCTGAGCTGCAAATTTGGCAGCGGCTTGAAACACCAGCCAGGAGAGCAACGTGAATGCTGCTGAGCAGCACCAAACCATGGAGTGCCTAGTCAGAAGGAAATGAGCAGCCCGCTCTCCTCTTCCACTCAGACACCCCACTGCCAGAAAGGTTTCATTGTTCTTCCATCAGAAAGAGAAACTGGGGAGTCACTTGGGGATTAGAAGGGTAAGAGCTCAAGACTTTAACTTCATAGCATGATTAAATCCCTCCAACACACACTGCAGGAACTTCTAGGCTACGTGGGCTGCATTATGAAGAGGTGCTCAGGATTCACCCCTACAAACAGAAGTTGGCATTTCCCATCCTCAGAGTTACCACTGTAAATGGTGCCGTTCGATAGAGAAGAACCTCTCCTTGTGCTCCCTACATTCTTTTGCTATTCCAAAATTTGACAGGGATTTCCTAAAACCCACAAAGAATGGCACAACCCAACTGGTGAGGGCTGGACCACTGAGAGCACCTATCACCATCATGTAGCAATTTTAACAAATATTATGATTTCACAAAAAACTGGGGAAACACAAAAGAGATTCCCCCAGCACTGCGCTTCCAGTAACCACCCTTGCACGCTCTTACATTGCTGATATATTCCAGAGGAGTCAGGCTGAAGTTTGGCAGGTCATCTGTCAGGGTCTCACCAATGCCACCGGAATTCCAGCCCTGTGAGGCGAAAAGTGCAGGAAGAATCTGTGACTTTCTGGAGCACGAAGTCTATCAGGATCGTAGGAAGGGGTCACGCAGCAACATGAGCTGTGACTACCCAAGGACTTCTACAAAGCAGAACACAGGTGGTGATAAAACTGCTACCCTCGTCCTCCCTCAGGCCCAAAACCCTTTCCACCCAGCTCCCTGAGGAAAACACATGCTCACACAAGTTAGAAAGCAACATTTCAGGCAAACATCAGAGCTTGCAAACTTAGCCGTCCGCTGAGAATGCTGTGGATGAAGGGAGGTAAACTTTTCCACTGACAGTAGCTCATGGAAGAAACGTGATACCAGAGGGAAACGTTCTGAAGAGGGGAAAGGTAAGCAACGCGGAGCTGTGCTCCACCGTGAGGGATCCCACGGGTAAACCTGGCCAGTTCAGATCAGATCGAGGTACCCATTACTCACCTCCATCTTTGAAACGAGTAAGAGTTGTTGTTTGATGCGAAGAAAAACAGAATCAAAAGCCAAGTGGTGTGCCAGCTGGTTGAGGCGGCTTAGGGCAGATCGAGACGAAGACAACAGGTTGTGGTTACTCGTACCTTTTTCCTAACACGCACAGGCACAGAAAAATGTTTATGTGCAGAAGTCATTAAACTGACCCAAAAGAAGCTATATTAACATTCTTAAAGAGATCTTCACTAGGCCATCCTAATACAAAAGAGCTTTCCTCTGCAATGACACAGCTTGTTTCCTTTGGGATGCCCTATTCCAACCAGTTATTCAAGACAGAAACAGTGCACTGATCCCTGAAATGCAGAACTACGAATCAGCATCACATTCCAGCCATGCCAGGCACCAGTACAGGCTGGAGAAACTTGCAGGGAAGATGGTAAAACTGCCTTTCACTCAAAGGGCACAACTAACTGATTCCTTGCATGCAATTCAGCAAAAGCTTTACAGAACTGGACCATTAGCAAAGGTTTAAAGTCAAACATATAACGAAGGCAGAGCTGCGCAAGTTGCAGGTAAATTATGTGCAAAAGAAATCAAAATGTTTTGAGGAAATGAGACAAAACTCATAACCTTGACTTCGTTACTGCATGTGACTGATGATGGCAAACATAACTTAGATCCTCAAGAAGATAACCAGAGTCATTCTACCCTGTTCACAGATGCATGCATGAATGATCTTGCAGAATTATTTTTCAGAACGGGTATGGAAGCAGAGCGTAAGTGGCAAAGAAAGTCTTGAGAAGCCAGTATGTGGGCTCCAGAATTCGAGATGGCTCCAACACAACCTTCCCAATGCTTTCAGTGACAAAATCTCCCTCACCTGAGCTGATAAGGGCATGTTCACAAAACACAGCCAGGATCTGGGGAGAGATGGAACGAGTCCAGACTTTCTGGGTTTGAACATTTCATCTCTCAGCAGATCAACCGGTGTCTCTGTAGGAGACTTGGAACACAGCCCATCAAAAGGCTGCAGCTCAGGACGAAAAGTAATCAGGCTATAGGGGGAATCCAGGTCTCATCTATGAAATGTGGGCCCAACAGCATCCTGTGACAGAGGCAGGCTCTCCCAGGCACCAAAGCTACCTTTAGAGTGTAAAGTGTCTCCATAAGGCTGGCATACTCAGACGGATTCTCCTTCAAAAGATAATTGTATTCCTGCCAGGGATTCTTTACAGAGCTCTTCTTTTCTGCAGAACTAGTATCCTGAAAGCCAGAAAAACTACAAGGGCTGTAGGAGTCCGAGAGATACTTCCCAGCAGTGGATAAAATCCTGAAAACAAGTACACAAAAGTCACCGGCAAAATCCTCTGAAATCAGCACTGCTGTTCTCATGTGGTCCAAGGACCAGCACAACCTTTATGTTACTTTAAGGCAGAGAGCACTCGTTGGTGGCAGACACGTTACAGCCAACTCTCGCGTCTACTGTGCAACTCAAACACTGCAAAAATATTGAGTTGAAAAAGAGAGGAGTGTGCTCACAGAATGTCTAGCAAATATGGAACAAACCCAGCCTCCTGTGCACTGCAGGCCCCTCCGTCCTGTACAAAGCACGGGCACTCAGGTCGGACTAAAGCATTTCAACACATAAGGGGCTGAACGGCGCACTGCTCACGAGCAACAAAAGATCTGCGTGCTGCCTCTGCTTGACGCTCCTCAAGTTACAAGGAATCGATCAGTTAAGGCACACCTGGATTCATTTCAGCAAATGATTCATGTCCCATGTCACAAGGGGGGTGAGAATCTTGCCAGTTTGATCTGGTGGAAAATTCCTTCCTGACCCCAATCTGGCGGCCCGCTTGATGCCCAGCCAGGTATCCAAGAAAAGGGATTCTTGTGACTGGCTCAGGGGACACAACTGAGCGCAACAGTCTGTGACCCATCTCTGACATTTCAGAAGATGGGGAGGGGCAGTGGGGGGAAATCACAGTGGCTCTGCTTTCCCTCCATGGTCTACGCAACGAAAGCACCTTGGGGTTTGTTTTCTTTCAACTTCGTACCTCTGTTGACAGCTCATGAATTAAGTTCAGCAATGCTTACCTGTTGGCCAGTTGCTGCTCAAAGTCTCCACACTGACGAAGGAGCTCACCACAGGTAGTAATTATCCTGGGAAAGAACAAGACAAAAAACACTCGCTGTGAGATTTGAGGCAGATAATATACCCCCCAAGACAACCCACCTCAGACGTGTTCCAAGCAATCATAAAATACAATAACCAAACCGCAGCCCACAGGGGACACATCTGTCAAGAGTTAATTTGGCTGTTAACTCTGCATCTACTCCATAACATACTGTATTTTTTTGCCCAACAATCTCATCTACACACTACTTCTTGTCATCATGGCTAAGGCCAGCTCGGTGTCACTGGGAAAAAATCTAAGACCTGCTGATATTTCAAGTGATATGACATGCAGTCTTGCTCCAGACAGGGTGGGGAGCCTCACAGCACTTACTGTGCCAGTAGCAACCTGAAACCCAGTCACTGACACTAATGCTCCCAGAGGCACTGCAGCTAAGTGGGCATAACCCTGCACTCTGCACTAAGAACTTGTGTAAACTGACCCCGAGTAACTCCCTTCCAACTTTGATACAAAAATCAGTTCTGAGCCAGGCAAAAAAATCCCCTTTACCGGACAGAGTTTTGGAATGCAGTCCAGTCCTCCTGGAAAAGGGAATCTGATAGGACATCATCCAGTTTACATTTCTTCCGTATAGACTGCAATGTGTTTGTAAAGTCAGACGTATACCTGTAATGAGAAATGGGGAAGAGAGAAGCACCGGCGTAAGACAGTGGGTGGGAGAGCAGCATAACTGTGTGTCCTGCAATTTGCTCATTCAGTCCTCTACAAGGGCCAAATAAGAACCAGAAATATTAAAAGAAGAGGGGTTCAGAGGAGATGCTGTTGTTCCGGTCCAAACACATGGAAGAACTCCTCAGCCACAGCCTACTCAAGCCTACACCAGAAGACAGGGAGAAACTCAGAGTAACAGATACGGTGTGGCTACTTCAATTTGTTGCATACGTGTCACCAGGAACTCTCCACTCCCATGACAAGGCATGAGTAAGACATTTTTGTTGCCACTACACTAATCACATTTCCTAGGAAAGACCAGAAAAAGTTTATAAGGCTACTGTTACTCCAACATCACTTGGCCCTTACTCCAGGAACACAGTGGTAACAATCTCATGAATTTGTTTTCTCAGCTACTCCCCAGAGGAGAACATGGATAAAAAAGAGAACATTTTGTTTTCCACACACACCCTTTTTTTTGTCCTTTGAAACAATGCCCATAAAGTGGAGGCACGCAGACTGCTATGTAACTGCCTATAAAAAAGCTGATATCAGAGAAGTGTGCTTTCCTCTTCCCTCTTCCCCACAGGGCAGCAAGGTAACAGTGTGACTGTGAGCAGCTCTTTCGATATCAGGAAAGAATAAGGAGGTAATCGCTACTGCAGTATGACCTAAGCAGGCTATCACTGATACTTTAAGACAAGAACTTACAGTGAACGTCACTCACTAGGGTAGCTTGCACTTACAGGTGGATTCTGAAGGCGGGGCCACTTGTCCCAGTAAGTTTACATTTCCTCCCTGAGTTCTACTTCCATCAGCCTAATTTGTCTTTGTCTCACTCTGTTTTAGGAAGTATTTTTCCCTTCAAAAGTATTTATTAAAAATGAAAATGCAGTCCAACCAGAACAGAAAGCAGCTAAGGAAAGTCTTCCATTTAGCCACAAAAAGCTTCCATTTCTCCCCTAAGGAGGAGTCACTGCCTGAATGAAGTGGTAGAAGGGGATATCAGATGATTCGTAGTATGGTTATAGATATTCTCTGCTCTGAGCCATTTTTCTTAAACTGCAAAGTCCTTGGCCATAAACTGAACACTTGCTACTCCCTTAGGGTAAATGCAGCAGTGTAACTAAAAGCACCTTACTTTGTGAACAGAGCTTTCAGGGCCTTGAGGAGCCCACACACTCCCAGTCCGTCAGTGAGCTTAACGCAGTTGTCGATGGCTCCCGAAGCCAGACTGAAGAGTTTGTTGACTGAATGGTTCAGCTCCTGGACACAGTCAATTACTTCCCAATGCTCCTAAACGGTAACAACAAGAAGAACGTTAAGCCTGACTCTTCTTTGAGTGTCCAGGTGTTAAAGAAAAGACACCTTGAGTAACACATCATTCTCTCAGTAACCTCCAATCTTGTGACCCACTTAAGGGACAATAATGCTGGCTGCTTCCACCCTCCTGCACAGTGACTGATAATAAAAGTCAGGCTGCCAAATCCCGTGCTTACCAGGTCTTCAAGGAAAAACAGTTCAGCAACAATAGAATCTTCCACAAGAAGGTCCTTACTCCCCCAGACCCTGCTCTTAATAAATCCATTGAGCCTGAAGCAGGCTCTTGGTTGACAGTAGTATTTTGGTGAAGTTTTTCTCCAGCAGAGCCACACAATGCCAGTTATTGGGTGAAGAAATGAGTTACCTTCAACCTGACAGTGCTGCTGAAATTAACGTTATTTCTTAAACAAGATTTACTTAGCAGTACAAAAACATACTGCAAACAGGAAATATTACCAAAAAATTACAGGAGGAAAGAGAGCAATAACTATGGCAAAGACCCTTGTATTTAGGAGAGGCTTCAAGCCTCTCCCTGCGTAGCTGAACAGAGACTGCTGCGTTACCAAGGGCACTGCGCTGATCTGAATGAGGAGATTTTCTTCTTCCAGGTCTCCATACTCAAGTTGATAGGGCTTGTACGGACCATACACCGCTTCCACCAGTTCCATCACTTTTACCAGGTTCTGCTCCTCTACAAAGAATCAGATGTTTAGTCTACAAATAGATCAACATGCTACTAAAAACCCTGTTTCAAGCCACATGCAGTAGTTCTTCAATTAGAGCATGCTGCCTACACAGGCTTGGAATGTTGCCCAACAGCTTTAAGTCTCAACTACACAGTTTGGGGTTGGTTTTTTTTTTTCCTTTTTTTTTTAGAAACAAGGTTATTATCTCTACCTGCTTCCTAAAGCCAAGATGTTCTACCTCAACAAGTGCCTCAAGAAAATTATCACTCACTGTTCCAAAACAGCCTGGGTGACAAAAATCTATGAAACATTCCAACCCACAGTAGAAGGAAGGTATTGAAACCATCTGAGAAGTGAAACACATTACTCCCACAACTTAAAACAGGGGCGATCCTCATTTATCAGAAAGCCGGGTTCATACTTAAAATAATTGACGCTAACCCAATTCACATAGCACTACTACTTCATGGTGTTCATCAACATGAACCATGAACTCAGCATTTCAGTGCCACTCTGTTGGGCAGGGAGCTGCAAACCCGAACAAAAACCAAGTATGAGTTATTATTTCTCAAATCAGAACTGGGCGCTAGCTGTTATCGTGAGGTTTTGCTGCTAGTTTGAGTTAGGCAAACCAGAACTATTTTGAACCGTGGATATAAGAAAAAGCTTTTACACCCTAAGGACAGACAAGCAATGAAGCAGTTTGCCCAAAGCCTGTGCTATCTCCACGCTTGGACGTTTTCAAGATTGGTCTGGACAATACCCTGAGTAACATGGACTGAACTCATAGCGGACCGTGCTTGGAGCAGGAGGTTGGACTCGATCATCTCCTGAGGTCCCTTCCAACCTGAATCATCCCATGAATCATGACCGAACCCTTCCCTCACATACATGGACATAGGAACTGGTCTGACCCTGTTCCGCTGACTCACCTGGCCTTGCCATTCTTGAGATTCTCTTCCCAAACATCTTAACCCACAGCAAAGGAGAGGGAAATAAAGAATTTTGGTTTTTTGTAACACACTCGGAAAACAGTTCAGCAGCTGTCTTCCTATTCCATCATCTTCTAGAATTTGACATCATTTTTCCAAGTCCTTTTTAATAATTTCTATTACAAACCAGAAATCAAGCTAAGCCAAAGACAGAAAATGACTGGCAAGAGTATGCAATCACAAAAACAACAGAACCAGACACAATTACAGTCATACTCCCTGAAATTGCCCAGTAATCACATAACTTACATGATCCAGTAAGAATCCGGGTTTAAATAGCTCAAGACAATGTTATGAGGAACCAAACACAGGAAGCACAGCACTAGGAATGCTCCAACTAGCTTTAATGTAGGATTTTCCCATACCCGGTCTTTGAAAGGGCCCTACCAAATTAATAAAGGACTATAAATAGCCAAGAGTTCAAGTCAGGCATAAACCTGTGTAAACACGGCACCTCGCTACTTTGCGGTTTGCAGGAACTATTCATCAAGTCATGACCAAAACGAGATGACAAACACAGGGTAAGGAATGCACAGGTTAGATTTGGAATCAAACTCTGAGGATGCTGCTAGGGAATACACTACCAGCGGTTCAGAAATAATATTTCACCCTGCATTTTCACTTGATTCAAACATAAGCCAGTAGCAACAGAAAAACTACAAAATAAAAATTAAGAACCCGATGGATGCAGGTTTTCTCTTGTTCAGTAAGGTGTGACTTAATTCCAGGAAACTCCTTGAATTCTATGCTTTGAGATCTTTCGCAACACGTTTCACAGACAGCTTCCCTAGTGACATTTCCTCATCCGTTAGAAGAAATGCTAATGCTTGTAAAAGGAAAAGTGCTTAATATTATTTACCCAAGACAACAAGCACGCTTAGAACAGGTCTGCTTCAGTAAACTCCTTCAGTATTGTGTCAACATCTTTGGTGTAAGATACACACACAGGCACAGGTGCAAATACCATGGAACTAGTCAATGCTGTAGAAGATATAATCCCTCCTCCCATGTAAAACTAAAAATCCCACCATGGAACTTTACAAAGGCGTCAATGGAACAGAATGACAAAATTCAGTGCTAAAGCCTCACTCAGGTTTGGCAGCATTGCGACTTCCAGCCCTTTTGCGAAGTGGGTGGTGGCATCATAGAGCTCCAGCAGCTTAGTCAGCTTGGTTTCTTGGCCCGTTCTCTCCATGGCAGTGCCGAGGCAGACAGGGATGGAAGGCACCAACGCTCCCAGAGTTTGAATCAACAACACAGTCACAATTTCATGGGGGTTCTTGAAAACCTGTGGTAACAGAAAAGCTATTAGCAAAAGCACGTTATCTCAGAGGAACACGACAGGCAGCAGACAGCAGCAGGCAGCTTCCAGGGAGAGCCCCACAACATACAAACCACATGCCACTGCCTCAGCACAGAGAGGCTGTCCCACTCCAAACTGAGCAGGTCCTGTCTAGCCAGGGGCTGATACCTTCTTCAGCCCTCCTGAACACGTGCTGCTGCCCTGCTGGCTGAAGCAGCACCACTTCCCAGGGGCAATCATGCCCACTGTAGCGTCCCTTCTGCCTTGCCACAGCGACCTGGGCTCCTGAAGCAGAGGGACAGAAGAGGCAGAACAATCACGTTCACAAATGCTGTCAGCAGAGAGGCAGGCGGCCATGACCAGGGCGTAAAGAGTTGGCAGAGAAAGCAGCAGCCAGACCTGGACTTCTTGACGCCCAGCACAGAAAACTCTGTGGGGTGTGTACTTCTTTCTAATAAAGTATTAACATAGAATTACTTATTGGTCAGAGACAGGGACACACAGATCGAGAAGATGACATTTTGTGCACTAACAGA